>NW_021703779.1:38631664-38963997 GCF_005190385.1 Monodon monoceros
TTAATGACGTGGATAACTGCTTGCATTGTAATATTAGATGTTAAAAAACATTCTGATGGATATCCGTTGCTTGCAGTGAATGTACAGTTTTCTCTTTAGAAATGAGATGATATATCACACTGTACATACTTGATGACAGCCTGCTTTTCTATCTGTTTAATAGTATGATGTTTTTCAAGCCATTAAATAGTCTTCTTCAACACGATTTTTAAAGACTTTAGAGTATTCCAGTTTTCAGACAAACCATAATTAATTTAACCAGTCTTCTATTACGGGACATTTAGATTTTCCTTTTAAAAATAATGCTTTGAATCTCCCTCTCTCCCTTTCTCTCTCCGTTTCTCCCTCTCTTCTTTTCTCTCTCCTTCTTTATGCTAAATTCTAAGAAGTTGAATTTATGTATGAAGAAGTATGTACATTTTATTTCTTTTGGTTATTTCCATATCTTAGATTCAGATATCCTTAAAAACTTTTTACTTTTAGTTGCCATTGCTCCAACTTCCCCCCCGCCCCCCCGCACAATGCCTAGAGAATGAAGACATCAACCCCAGAGCCACATTCTCAACTAATGCTGTTTAGCATGGGCAAACAGTCTCATAGCAATGCCATTTTCTTACTTTGCTTACCACAAATTCACCATGTGCTTGAGATGGAACCCTTATCATCCTTTCCTTTTTCCCTGCTGTCCAAGAGCAGGGAGGCCTTTCCATGCTGTCTGTCTAAACAGCTTCCACAGCTCATGTATAGTTCCCAACTCTGCCAACCACAATTTAATACTTGACTCATGAACACTTTCTTTCAATGCTACACGTTTCTCCCTAATGGGAAGCAGTCAGCGCAGTCATCCATGTTTCCTGGACAGTTGTGAATTATCCAGAGAACTTCTCTAGAAGTTCCTCTTCAAAGCTTTGAAGAATTCCACTCCATCCCATAGGTGTTTGAAATGCATGTGCTGATGCACTCTCTCCATACTTGACCACCAGTGAGGAGTATACAAGTATCCCTACATCGACAGCTTGGTAAGTGAGATCTTTAAGCTGTTCTAAATAAGGGAAGTGGCACAATGTGGTCTGTCCTAAGGACTTTAGGGGGTAATACCACCTTTGTAATGCAAAACTATCCCAAAGAAGTAGGTTTGATGTATAGACATCTTTAGGGCAGGACATGGTTCCAATATTTTTCAGCACTCCACCTGGCCAAATGGTGTGGTTATAGACACAGAGCAGCTACTCGGTTCATAGCTGCTGAACGGAATTCCTAACTAAACCTGAGAGTCACAGTCAATGCCTGTGCCTAATGGCGAGTCTTACTCCGTCCAGCAGATCTTGTCCAGCAGCTCCTTCATCGTCATGTGGTCCCACTGTTCTGCAAGGGGCGCCTTCCATGGGGCATCACTGGGAATCTACATTCAGATGACGATTCAGAGGGGAAAAGCAAATGTAATTTTCCATTTTAAGTAACTATTTGAATAGTATTCAAAACTCTAACTTAAAGAAGGAAAATGCAAGTTTTCCAAATTCCCCCAATAGTGGTTTTTTACTGAACAATCCATGTTGTCTGTGTAGATTTCCTATTCACTCAATCCATATTTAATATATATATATATATTTTTTGCGGTAATTTAAATTTTTTGGGGGGGGTACGCGGGCCTCTCACTGTTGTGGCCTCTCCCGTTGCAGAGCACAGGCTCCGGACGCGCAGGCTCAGCGGCCATGGCTCACGGGCCCAGCCGCTCCGCGGCATGTGGGATCCTCCCGGACCGGGGCACGAACCCGCGTCCCCTGCATCGGCAGGCGGACTCTCAACCACTGCGCCACCAGGGAAGCCCCATATTTAATTTTTGATAACCTTTCCTGTGCTATAAATGGAGGCTATGTTGTAATCAGGCTGTTTCCAAATATCAACTACTAAGTTACTAATATAGTTTAGAGAGAACAATTCAGAAATTCAACTCCTTGGGACTTCCCTGGTGGTCCAGTGGCTAAGACTCCACGCTCCCACTGCAGGGGGCCCAGGTTCGATCCCTGCTCAGGGAACTAGATCCCACATGCCACAACTAAGAGTTTGCATGCCACAACTAAAGATTTCTCATGCTGCGACTAAAAGATCCCAAATGCCACAACTGAAGATCCCACACGTGGCAACGTAGATCCCTCGTGTCACAGCTAAGGCCTGGCACAGCCAAAAATAAATAAATAATAATTTTTAAAAAATCAACTCCTTAACAAAGATCAGAAAGATGTACCAGATCATGTCTAAACTGGAGTTTCAGGTCAAGCTCTGTGTGTGTTTACTCAGGAGCTGCAGGTTTGAGCATGGTGGTGACTCAAAGACCCAGAAGCCTTACTTGCTATGTCCTGAGGATATTCTAAATTAGAAACATCATCCCAGGAAAGCTGAATGATAGAAGATCTTCTCCCCCCTCATCAGTAGTATGCAAATTGCAGCCTATTGGACATGTCATTCTTTTAGAGGTTAGAAACTCACTTATTCATCTCACAAATCTTTACTGCAAGTTACTGTGCTACACAATGTGCCAGGCACTGTTGACATGCTTCACCTTCTTTCTTTTAAGGACTAAACTTATTACGAAGAATACAAATGTCATCAAAGAAGCTTTAGGAAGCTTTACCTCTCGTCCCATGTCATCCATCGTCCTCCAGAGGTTGTTAAGATCTAGGCAGGCAATTGGATTCCACATAGGTGGGAACGGGCCCCTGAAGGGGTAGGATTTGCCCTGTGAGATACAAGATAATTTTAAAAGGAAACATTTACTACAATGGAAAAGTAGTTAAATATGCCAAGTTGTTAAATATCTGTAAGCAAAATCACCTTATCAATATGTGATATCCACTCAAGTGTTTTAGTTCCTTAGTGTCCTCAGAACCCAACTTAACTTTTTAGCATTAAGATTTCTGGCAAAATTCCCTGTTACCTAAAGAAATTTGGTGCCACACCAAACACAATAGAAAGGTTTCTCTCTGAAATTGGAACACTTATCATGTAAAATGTAAATGCCAGTACAGAAGTGGGGTTACCTAATCTCATTTGCCAATGATACTTGCAAATATCTCAGAGCCAGGAGACTGCATGGTGGAGGGTCAGAAAATGACAACTATAAATATTACACAAGTTAGAAGGGGATGAAAAACCGATTGCAGGAATGCAAGTATCTGTAGGAAGAGCCACAAAACAGGGCCGAGCAAGCTTCTCCAAGGAATCAGATATGCTAGGTCAACACAGGAGTTCCCAGAGATCAAGGTCAAAGCAGAAAGAAGAGACAACTTAGGGAGTTCCCTGGTGGTCCAGTGGTTAGGACTCAGCTCTTTCACTGCCGTGGCCGGGGTTTGATCTCTAGTCAGGGACTAAGATCCCGCACGCCGAGCAGTGCAGCCAAAAAAAAAAAAGAGGGTTTCCCTGGTGGCGCAGTGGTTGAGAGTCCGCCTGCCGATGCAGGCGACACAGGTTCGTGCCCCGGTCTGGGAGGATCCCACATGCCGCGGAGCGGCTGGGCCCGTGAGCCATGGCCGCTGAGCCTGCGCGTCCGGAGCCTGTGCTCCGCAACGGGAGAGGCCACAGCGGTGAGAGGCCCGCATACTGCAAAAAAAAGAGACACAACTTCAAGGTTCTCTTTGTGACATGTTTACACTGCCTGGTTCTCCCAGAAGAGCAGGGACGCTTTGACACAGAGACAAAGGGCATATATTTCTCCAAGGATTACTAACATGGCAGCTTGTATGTCATCTCTGGGAGGCTTAACTTAATGGCAGTTCAGGTACATCCACAAAAACCACTTTAGGTTCATTTGAAAACCTGAGTCAGAAGTCAGGCCATGCATTCTGACATCATCTTGCAACCAAATTGGAGTAACTCAAGGTCCACAGTCAACCAAGATCTCACAATAACTCTCAGTCATTTGGCAAAGATTCATCTCACACTGATTTTGTAGTTACAGAAGCTATTTTAATAATTAATTCTATGGTCATATTGTTCTTTGTTCTCCAACAAGGCCCTAAGATTCTCAGGGAAGAGTTATCATACAGGCTTACTTTTCTTCTTGTATTAGTCAGGGGTCTCCAGAGAAACAGAACCGATAGGGTGTATGTGTGTGTGAGAAGGGGGGCGGGGGGCAGTGAGAGAGAGATTAATTTAGGGAATTGGCTCAGGCAATTGTAGAGGCTTGGCAACTCCAAAATCTACAGGGCAGGCTGGCTGGCTGGAAACCCAGGGAAGAGTTGCAGTTCAAGTCCAAAGGCCATCTGCTAGCAGAATTCCGTCTTCCTTGGGGGACCTCAGTGTTTTTCTATTAAGGCCTTTAACTGATTGGATGAGGTCTACTCACATTATGGAGGATAATCTGCTTTATTCAAAGTCTAATTTAAATGTTAAACTCATCTAAAAAAAAACCTCTACAGAAGCATCTAGGATAGTGTTTGATCAAATGTCTTTTGTGGCCTAGCCAAGTAGACACATAAAATTAACTATCGCACTTCTTAGTCAACTTTACTGAGGTATAATTTACACCCAAAGAAACAATTTTAAATGCACGATTTGAGAAGTTTTTGACACACTGTAAGCACCTGTGTAACCATTACCACAATCAAGATATAAAACATTCCCATCACCCCAGAAGGTTCTCTCTTGCCCCTCCCCAGTCAATTCCTGTCCACTTTCTGGCCCAAGACAACCACTGATCAGTTTTTTGTCACTATAGATTGGTTTTGCCTGTTCTAGAATTTTTTAAACAATGGAATCATGCAGTATGTATGATTCCACCTTTATCTGGCTTCTCTTGCTTGGCATGACGTTCTTGAGGTTCATCCATGCTGCAGTCAGTCCTTTCTGATTGCTGAGTAGTATTCCGTTGTATGGATGTACCATGCTTTGTTTATCCATTCCTCTGTTGATGATTCTTTCCAGTTTTGATTCATTCATTGTGGATGTTTGCTATGAACATCCTTGTACAGGTCTTTTTATATACATATATTTTTTTTCTCTTGGATAAATGCCTAGGAGCAGAATGGCTGAGCTGCATGGTGGGTATATGTTTAACTTTTCAAGTTTAACAGTTTCCAAAGTGGTTCTACTGCTTTATATTCTCACCAGAAATGTATGAGAGTTCTAATTGCTCCACATCCCAACCAACACTTGTTGACTTTTCTTTTATGCTTTAAGTACACTGTTGATTTTAGAATATTAGATTTACAGAGAAGTTGCAGAGATAGTACAGAAAGTGTCTATATCCCTCTCAACTAGTTTTCCCTAATGTTAGCATCGTGCATTACCATCGTACATTTCTCAAAACCCAGGGATTGACACTGGTACATGACTATTTATAAAACCTAAGACTTTATTCGACTTCACCAATTTGTAAACTAATGTACTTTTTCTGTTCCAGGATCCCACAAAAGATACTACATTACGCTTAGTCATCAAGTCTCCTTGGTCTTTGGTCTGTGACAGTGTCTCAGTTTTTCCTTCTTTTTCATGACCATGACGGTTCGGAAGGATACTGGTCAGGTATTTAGTAGAATGTCTCTCAATCTGGATCTGTGTGAATTTTTTTTCATTTTTAGATGGGGGTTGTGGGTTTGGGGGAAGAATACAACAGAGGAAAGTGCCCTTCTCATCACATCACCTTGGGGGGCACCTGACTTATCCCTGCTGATATTAACTTGATTCCTTGGTTAAGGTGGTACCTGCCAGCTTTCTCCACTGTAAAGTTATATTTCCCCCTTTCCCTGCTCTGTTCCTTGGAAGAGAGTCACTAAGTTCAGTCCATTCTCAAGAGGAGATGGTAGGGAGTAAACACTACTTCCTGGAGGGAGGTATCCACATACATTTTTAAAATTCTTCTCTAGGGAATATTTGCCTCTTTCTCCCCTATTATTTATTTATTCAATCTCTTCTTTATATCAGTATGGACTTATATATATTCACTTTATACTTTGGGTTATAATACAATACTACATTATTTATTTTCTTGCTCAAATTGTTCCATCTGTGGTCGTTGGGGGCTCCTGTGTCCTTTTGACATGGCTTCATCCTTCTGTTTTTTGAGCACTTTCTTCATTTCTGGCACTAGAAGATTCTCCAGGCTCATTGTCTATTGTCTCTGCCACAGCCCTAGGATCTGCCATTTCTCCAAGGAGCCTTCATTTCTTTTATTTTTAAAAATGTTGAATTTAATAGAATCAACTAGGTGTATGCTGGCTTAAAAAAAAAGCAGCTTTATTGAGATACAATTCACATACCACGCAATTTGCATGCTGACTTTTTTAAACCTCTACTTATGCCTCCATCAGAGCTCAGCACATAGAATTTATTCAGTAGAAACCTATGGATGGATCCATAAGATCATTCTCCGCAAAGCACATGTGGGTCCCACCCCAGCACTGCCTCTCTGAAACTGATTGACACCGAGCGAGTGAGTTGCTTAATCTCGTTGTTCCAACTCAACATCTCTTGGCCTCATCATTTTCCTCCAGGAATTATGCCCAGATCACCATAAACAACTGGGTTAGGTGGCCTTCTCAGGGTCCCAGAGCTCCCCGTTTACCTTTCACCTGCCACTAACTCCACTGTACCAGCTTCATGCATTTACCACTTTGTGTCACCCATTGGACTCTAAGCTGCAAGATCACGGACTCAAGTCAGCCTACCTGGATCAAGTCATGGCTCTGCCACTCACTAGTTGTGTTCAGTTACTTAAGCTCTCTGTCCTCAGTTTACTTGTGTATAAATGGGATGACAGTAGCTACCTCACAGATGTACTAGAAAGACGAAGTGAGATGATTCAAGTAAGTTACTTTGAACAGTGGCTGGCATGTTGTCAGTTCTTAGTAAATGTTGTTGTTGCTATTACTGCGGCTGTTACTACTGTAATTATTATTTTTGCACGCCTAGGACCTGTTGGCGTAGATTGATGGCACACAGTAAGTTCACAATAAATGTTGGATATCATCTCAGCTGTGTGACCTTGAACTTGTTATTTATTTGGCACACAATGTCCTGAATTCTAAAAAGATCTTTTGTACTTAGATTTTGTCTTAGTCCATTTGTGCTGCTATAACAAAAGAAACCCCATAGACTGGGTGCTTTATAAACAAGAGAAATTTATTTCTTGCAGTTCTAGAGGTTGGGAAGTCCAAGATCAAGACGCTGGCAGATTTGATGTCTGGTGAGGACCAAGTTCCTGGTTCATAGATGGTCATTTCTTACTGTATCTTCACATGGTGGAAGAGATAAGGGAGCCCTCTGGGTCTGTTTATAAGAGCACCGATCTCATTCATGAGGACTCTGTCCTCATGACCTACTCATGTCCCAAAGGCTCCAACGTCTCATACTATCACATTGGGGGTTAGGATTTCAATATATGAATTGGAGGGGGACAAAAACATTCAGTTTATAGCAGGTTTCCTATGCTATTATTAACTTCCTTGTTTTTAAGTCACCTACTTTGGCCTCCACAGATCCTCACCAGCAACACCTGCCCTGCTTCCCACCACACACCAGAGATGCATTTATACAAAGAGGGTGAGAGATGGAACTCCCATTGTGAAGAACCAAGTCAGGCTACCTCGCAAGGGCAGAGTACATCCGAGACCAGCATACAGAGACCTCTCCCTGGACTCCTCAGTGTGGCATTGTGCCCACAGGTAAAGGGCATCAGAAGGAGATAAAACCACAAGCAGGTTGAATAGCCACCGCTTAAATGGGAAAAACAGCCCATTTTTGTCGCAAAAATCTTTAGGACCAAGAATGGAGGGGAAGAAACTGGTAGTCGCCCAGATAATTTAGTTATTCAGGGCTTTGTGTTTGCTTGTTTTCACAAACACTTTGGTTCTGCTAGAAATCACCAGCAGATGGCTTGAAGAAGAGTGTGAGACCAGCAGATTTGGTTAATTGGTGCCTGCTCTGTCACTGCCAAGGTCTGCACCAACAGCCATGGCAACTCCTGGGAACTTAGGGACAATCGCTTAAGAAACTGAGAACTCCAGTCTGACTCATGGATTGGCTCGGGAAAAGGTGAAGAACAGCTCTTGGGTGAGGGCAGAGTTACCCGGAAAACCATGACGTGCACAGGGAGCCCAATCAACAACAGTAGCCTGTTTCTCCTTCCCCGTTAACCTTCAACTCAGGGACACATTGTGAGATGGGCACCTCTCTACCATCCCGCCCTCCTTTCTCAAGGATAAGGTCTTTGTACAGCACGTGTCTTATGGAAGGGATATGATGGAGGTGGGGTGGGGCTTCCAAGATTGTTCTTGATAGATGCCAGCTTGGTAGCCCAGCTGAAATGTCACCCCAGCTGAAGCCCAGGGCTTCTCATTCAATGGGGTCCTAAACACCGTGAGGGCTGCACCAACAGCAATCATTCCAGCAACTCAATGGTGTCAGAGACCAGCTGCCAAAGCCCTCCTAAATCAGGGACACTCTTAGATAGGAGGTGTGTTCAGAACTCTAAAGCCAAAACCGGAGTGAGAAGTGACCACCACAGAGGGCTCTGTGTGAGTAAATGGAAGCCAAACAATATGTAAAGAGCACCGTGATGAAGAAGAAGAAAACACTTCACCCTTTTTATGTTCTCATTTACTGACAGTCTTTGGTGTCTTTGGTGTCTTAACGTCCAAGCAGGTAGCATCTTAGCTAAGTTTATAAAAACAATTACAGCTGTCCTTCAGTGTTCTCAGGGCACTGGTTCTAGGACCCACAGCAGGTACTCAAATCTGCGAATTCTCAAGTCCCAGAGCCGGCCCTCTGTATCCACGGGTTCCGCATCCGCAGATTCAACCAACCACGATCATAAACATAATACACGATCCATGGTTGGTTGAATCTGCGAATACGGAGAGCCAACTGTATTCTTTTATAAGATTAGAGAAAGCTTCTGACAAACCCAGGAAAGAACTATTGTTAGAGACATAAAAATGTCAAGTCTTCAAGCTTCAGGGAATAAGTAGGGGAGGGCGGGAACGTCTAAATTTATTTGACGTGACCAAAGGTAACATGAGAGTTTTGTGCCTCTGATTTGGCTGTTGTAGAAACAGTCCAGTGATTGTTACTATTTAGAACATTGTCCAGGGAGGCCTGTCTCGTCTGAAGAAATCATGACATCAGAGTAAGTCCCCAGTTCAGGGACAAAACAACATATCACAACAGATTGAATGCCAACACAGATATGAGAAGCCAGCTGTCTTCTCTCAAGCCAGATGTGAAAGAGATATGCAAAAATGAAAGTCAATGCCACTCACTCATGTGTTTGCTTTAGAAATCACTTTTTTTCCATAAAAATGTTAACTTGTCACGGGGTTTTTATTGTTATTTTAGGTGAATTAATAGATATTGTTAAAAATCCTCAGTTTCAATTCCTAATATGGAAAATACAAAGAGATGGAGTCAGTTGAGCCGAAGCTACTTGAGGTTCTCAGTAATTTTCAAGAATGTAAAAGTCTGAAAAGGGCTGGTATAGAACCACAGGAGAAGGGAGGCAGGGTGGCTTTTTTGTTTTTAAATAAATCTATTTATTTATTTTTGGCTGCGTTGGGTCTTTGTTGCTGCGCATGGGCTTTCTCTAGTTGCGGTGAGCGGGGGCTTCTCTTGTTGCGGAGCGCACGGGCTCTAGGCTCACAGGCTTCAGTAGTTGTGGCACGTGGGCTCAGTAGTTGTGGCTCATGGGCTCTAGAGCGCAGGCTCCGTAGTTGTGGCACACGGGCTTAGTTTCTCCGCAGCATGTGGGATCTTCCCGGACCAGGGCTCGAACCCGTCCCCTGCATTGGCAGGCGGATTCTTAACCACTGCACCACCACGGAAGTCCCCAGGGTGGCTTTTAAATGACCAAAGAATGGATTCAAAATGGTCTCGGAAACTTGATAGCTGTGTGACTACAGTCAAGTTGTTCAATATTTGTGTTCTCTTATCTTTAGATTTGGAATAATGGTACCCATCTCACAGGGGTATTGTAAGAATTAACCAAAATGATACACGGCAAACAGGATGCACTCACTAAATGAATGTTGCTGACAGTACTGGGATCATGACGAACGCCCCGTCGTTTATACAACCACTTCGTACCCATAAATCCATGCCCACAATTTTTTATTTTTTTTTGCAGTACGCGGGCCTCTCACTGCTGTGGCTTCTCCCGCTGCGGAGCACAGGCTCAGGACGCGCAGGCCCAGCAGCCATGGCGCATGGGCCCAGCCGCTCCGTGGCACGTGGGATCCTCCCGGACCGGGGCACAAACCCACGCTCCCTGCATTGGCAGGCGGACCCCCAACCACTGCACCACCAGGGAAGCCCCGTGCCCACATTTTTGATTAATGTCCTTTGGGTAAATTCCTAGAATCAGACACCCTGGCATGAAGATTTATGTTTGACTTTCTAAAGCAGACTTGCTGAAAACCAGCAACCAACTCGATTATCACACGGCCTCGTTTTGTAGCCTAAGAGCTTCAGCAGGCTCAGTAAAAACATCTGAAATCTGCCTCTCAATTCTCCCCCTAACGAGTGGGCCAGGGCTCTGAGACGGGCTGGCTTGGCGGCAAGTACATCACTAATGTCAACTTTGATGCTCCAGACGTCTTGCTCTTCTCCTGACCCTTGTTCTCTGAGGCAAAGACTGCACACCCTGAAGTCTGTCGCATCTGGGAAGCCCTTTTGCCATCTTATTCCCCACATTGACCCCAGTCTCTGCAGTAAGAACAGGTGGCCTGGCCTTTCTTCAATCCCGCTTCTCGACAGTGACCTTTCCCTCTCCGTGTCTCCTCTGCCGTTCATGGGAATGTCGCTTTCCTCACTGTGGAGCAGGCCATCCGGCCCCTCTAGAACTCAATGACTTTTACTGCTCTTGGAAAGGACTATGCTTGGGCCACAAACAAAATAGGAGGACCAAGCTTAACTTTTGATCTATATTTCCAGTTTGGAAGAAAAGAAATTTAATCTACCCTATGGGGGAGGAGGGAAGGAAGCTCTACTTAGGCAAATGGCTTTCTTCCTCTGTTTATCTGTTCTCATTTCTAAGCACTTGGAGCCTGTGGTCAACAGGGGTTCTTTTTTTTTTTAAATATATTTATTTGTTTTATTTTCGGCTGCGTTGGGTCTGTTGCTGCGTGCGGGCTTTCTCTAGTTGCGGCGAGCGGGGGCTACTCTTCGTTGCGGTGCGCAGGAGCTTCTCGTTGCGGTGGCTTCTCTTGTTGCAGAGCACGAGCTCTAGGTGCACGGGCTTCAGTAGTTGTGGTGCACGGGCTCACTAGTTGTGGCGCACAGGTTTAGTTGCTCCGAGGCATGTGGGATCTTCCTGGACCAGGGCTCGAACCCATGTCCCCTGCATTGGCAGGCAGATTCTTAACCACTGCACCACCAGGGAAGCCCCAGCACGGGGTTCTGATTGCATCATCACATGGGCGAAGCTGGAGGACGGGGTAGACAACAGTGACAACGGTTTTGGAACAAGCCAGCAGCACTTAGCACAGAAAAGGCCTGGAGTTGTTAGGGAACCGTTGACTGAAACCACCCGCCTTGGCCAGACCCCGACTGCCTGAGTTGTCTCACAACAGAAGGTCCTGATGAGGAACATGGTGCTGTCACTGAAAACTAACTAGGTGAATTCGGGAGGGGCCAAAAGAGGGAGGAGAGGACCAACTTCCCAGAGTCCTCTTGCTGGAATCCATCTTGGCTGAGAGATTCACACGCCACCAGGCAGTACCCTGAGTCAGACTAGGGGCCAAGCAAGATGATTGGCCAGAGACAACCTGGTAACTAACCCCATTACCATAAAACCCAAGACTGCGAGCCACGTGGCAGAGCAGTTCTCCTGGGTTCCTTTACCCTCCTGCTCTCCGCCCAGCACCCGTTCCTAAAAAAGTCTCTTGCTTTGTCAGCACGTGTGTCTCCTTGGACAACTCATTTCCAGGTGTTAGACAAGAACCCACTCTCGGGCCCTGGAAGGGGTCCACCTTCCTGCAACAGAATCGTCCATGTAGGGAGAAATAGGGAAGATGGGGATGGTACTGGCTGAGAAATTAGGCAAAGCCTTGCAGGAATAATATTAACAAACAATAATGACAACAGCTGACAGAGACTGTTTACCCCGTTCAGGCCTTGTTCTGTGCACTTTACATGTATTGATTCATTAATCTTCACCGCCACCCTTTCAGATGGAGAAGCTGAGACATAGAGAGGTGAAATAATTATCGTCTGCTCAAGGTCTCACAACTGCTAAGTGGCAGCAGGATTGCAATTCAGACATTCAAAGGCCAATACTCTTGATCATGAAACTTCCCAGCCTCTTAATTATAATTATTGAACACCATTTGTCAGACACTAGGCTAATGGTTTTAATAATTTAATTTAATTCTCACAACAACTCAGTCAGTAAATTGCTAATTGTGTTTCATTTTACAGATGAGTTCTGAAGCACAGAGAGGTTGAGAAGCTTGTTCGAAGGTCACACAGCTTGCACGTCAGGGGAAACAGAATTTAACCTCGGGTTTGTGCATTCAGAACTCAAGCTCTTACTTAGATCTCTGCTCCATGAGCCACTGCTCAGTTGGTGTAAAGAAGGTCTCTGGAAGACATTTTGACCCAGTAACCACTTGAGATTCTTACAAACCAGGTAGAAGCTAATGATGGGTTCAATGACCAGCCAGATCTTTTCCGTGGCTCTCCCTCCTGACCCCAGGCAAGGAGCAGTCCAGCCCATCCTCAAATGACTTCCATGTCAGTTCATTCACTCATTTATTCAACAAATATTTCTTTACACACAGTGTAAAACACACTGGAATTTGAAAACTTGGTATAAAAAAATGTTAAATACCTCATTAACAATTTCATATTGAATACACGTAAAAATGACTATTTTTGATAAATTGGGTTAAACAAAATATACTATTAAACATATATAATTACAAAGGGGCAAAAAGACCTTTGATTGTGGGGATGGTTTCACAGGTGTATACATGTCAAATCTCAAACTCTATACCTTAAATACGTGCAGTTTATTATATGTCAATAATGCTGTAGCTCCCCCATTGCTACCCGAGAGGATTAACAAGAACTAATTCCACCTGTTTATTTATTTTTTCGATGCAGCTATTAGAAATTTTAAAATCACATAGGTCAGCAAATACTTCTTGAGCACCTCCTATGTATCTGTCACTGTTCCAGGCTCTGGGAGCACAGTAGTGAGTGACAACAGACAAAAGTCTCTGCTCTCCTGAGGCAGAATGCAGTCCACCTCAGAAAGTGAGAGCAGCCTTGGGAGAAACACACTCCACAGGCAAGAGTGTAGGCCATCTCAGAAATAACTAAACAAAACAGACACTAAAGAAAATAAAGAAGAAAATCATGTAGTATATTAGAGAGTGATAAGTGCTATGAAGAAAAAGAGAGTAGGAAAGGCAAAGAGGGGGTGTTGTGGTTTGGGGTTGATTATAATTTTAAATAAGGCGGACAGGGAAGGCCTCACAGAGAAGGTACCATTTGAGGGAAAAGATGAGAGGAGAGGGGGAAACCATGTGACTCAGCAGGGTGGGGGGCAGAGCACTTCAGGCAGAGGCCCCAGCAAGCATCCTGAGATGGACTGCACAAGGAACAGAAAGGAGGCCAGATTGATCCTCTCTCTTCTTCCACAGGGATGTACTCTTGCTCACTAGAACAAATCCAGGCTCCTGCCTCAAGGCTGCCAGAAGAAGGGGGATGCCAAGGAGATGGCCTCTGTGCTCTGGTCAGGGCCTCTGTGCCCTGATGTCAGCAGGCCATCCTCACCACTGCATTGTTGCTGCATCTGTCCTTCAAAGGCTCCTTTGCCTTCTAATCTCAAGCAGTGCAAAGCTTAAACTACCTTCTATGCCCAGCTCAAGACTCACTTTCTTCAGGAAGCCTTCCGAAATTCACCTCATCCCCCATCAGTGCTCGAAACATAAGGTTCACTCCATTTTGAGTCCTTACCATAGCAGCTTGTAATTGTTATCTTGATATTATTCTCAAGGTGTTCCACGTGAGTATGCCTTTTTTCTCCAGCTACTTCAGGAAAAGAAACATTTGCCTCCTCCTATAATGTTTAAGAGTGATATATATTCAATTGGTGTTTGACGAGCATTGGATGATTGGATGGATGGATGGAAGGATAGATGATTGATTGGATGAATAGTGCTATAGACCGAATGTCTGTGTGCCTCCCCAAATTCATATGTTGAAACCTAACCCCCAGTGTGATGGTATTTGGAGGTGGAGGCCTTTGGGAGGTGATAAGGTTATGAGGGCTGAATCCTCAAGAATGAGATCAGCGCCCTTATAAGAGAAAGTCTGGAGAGCTTCTACCAAGCGAGGATACAGTGAGCAGACGGCATCACCAAATCTGCCAGCAGCCTTGATCTTGGACTTCCCAGCCTCCAGAACTAAGAGAAATAAATTTCTATTGTTTATAAGCCACCCAATCTATTGTATTTTGTTATAGCAGCCTAAATTGACTAAGGCAAATAGTATTAAAATAAGAAGAGGAATTCTTCAGGATCTGAGACAGAAGTCTGACTGAATGTTTTCTAAATACAATGAAAGTTAATATCTTCTGAAAAAAATTAAAATGTTTTAACTAGGAAGCTGAGAATTGTAATTCTTTCCCCCCCCCAAACCTGATCAATATCTTTGTCCTCTTTACTTTCATAATCTGTTGTAAATACACATGCTGATGGAGACAGAGGCCTCCACAGGGGAGAGTTTCCAAAATCAGCCCATACATTTACATCAAAGAATAACAGTGTGTTGAGAAGGATGCAGGATTTTGTGCCCCTAATCCCCTGCTGCTTGTATTAGCCATTTCCAGCTGTATCACATGTCAAACCATCAGGACACACCATTGATGTTAAGAGGTTGTTTCCAAAGCAGAATAACGCCCACAGCTAAAATCTATTTTCCTGTTCCAATTTTTTCACTCTTTCAATTTGTAGACACGTAAGTGTTTATTAGATCAAATTAGCACAGGCATCTAGAATATCCCAATAAATGTAACCTCTTTTTCTTAGGGTGTGTAATTTTGAACACTGCCAACACATTACCCAACATGCATCAGCACTAGCAAAATGCCACAGTGCTCAGGCCTTCCATAATGTGCCTTTCAAAAATAGAGACAGCTACCCAGCAGTTTTAGCTTTCCCAAGAGAAATCTTGGCTCAAATAAACACTGTGTGTACCATTATAAGAAAGCCAAAAACCTGAAGCGGTGGTCCTTGCTCTTCTCTGGGATAAGGGTCCCTCTGAAAGTCTGTAGAAAACCATGTAATCTCTCCAGTAAAGTGCACACATACAAACAATTCTATATATAAAACCGGGGAGTGTAACTGAAACTTATCTTGGGCTCTTCCCCAAGAGGCACGGATTTGAGGTTGAGAAAATTTGATTACAATACCGAGTGTTGGTGAGATTAAGAAGCAACCAGACTGTCATGTCCTGCTAATGGGAATGTGACATAGTATAACCACTTTGGAAAACTCTTTATCAGTATCTATTAAAGATGCTTATGTATACAGCTTGCGACCCACTTCTAGATGCCCAAGAAAATGTTCTCCAAACACATACACAAGAATGTGAAATGTCCATTAACTGTATTATGGACCAACAAATTGAGTTCTATTCCCACAATGGAATACTCTACAGCAATGACAATGAATGATCTACAACTACCCATAAATAAAAATCTACGGACTTCCCTGGCAGTCCAGTGGTTAAGACTCTGTGCTCCCAATGCAGGGGGCACAGGTTTGATCCCTGGTCGGGGAACTAAGATCCTACATGCCGCAAGGCACAGCCAAAAAAAAAAAGAAAATCTAATGCTGTGTTCATCTGAAACCACGTTTAGAGGCCAGAGGATATTCAAAACAAATAATAGCAATGCCAAGAGGGCAGTTATGCTTTAATCACGTATTTGGAAGGTGTTCGTGATGAGTTCATCTGTGAAGTCACGTCACTGTCCTATGGTGATTAACTGAAATACCACTGTGTCTCTCTTGACAACACTTACCATTGACCACAGGATGGCTCGGGCTGGTGGGAGGGCAGTGACCAATGTCCAACATATGCCTTCTGTTAAAATGGGTCAATGTACAGTGGAGAAGCACTCTGTTTTTCCTCTGGGAAAGGACAGCTCTCACCCAATTGTATACACACACACACACACACATACACACACACATATATATGGATTATTATTAGAGAAGATTCCTGCACCCATCTCAAGGCCAGAGAAAGAGCTGCACACCTCCGTCCTTAAGCACCATTGCCTTTTAGAATTATGCGGTCTTTTGCATAAAACAAATGCTTATTTTCTAGGTCATGCTTAGTAACAACTACCTTTGGTGCTTGTGCACGGTACTTCTCATAGATCATTTTTGCAAGTTAAAAAATTTTTTTTATTGAAGTATAGCTGATTTACAATATCATGTTAAGTTTCAGGTGTACAGCATAGCAATTCAGTTTTATATATATATATTCTTTTTCAGATTCTTTTCCTTTATAGGTTATCACATAATATTGAGTATAGTTCCCTGTGCTATACAATAGGTCCTTGTTGGTTAATCTATTTTATACTTAGTAGTATGTATCATATATCATTTTTAATCCTCACAAGTATTTTACGGAACAGGTACTGTTATTAACCTTATTATTTTTTGTAATTGGAGTACAGTTGCTTTACACTGCTGTGTCAGTTCCTGCTGTATAGCAAAGTGAATCATCCATACGTATACATATATCCCCTCTTTTTTGGATTTCCTTCCCATTTAGGTCACCACAGAGTAATCTTATTTTTTATTAACAGCTTTATTGAGATATAACTCACATCCATAAAATTAACAAATTTATCATTTTAACCTTTTTTTTTTTTTTTTTGTGGTACGCGGGCCTCTCACTGTTGTGGCCTCTCCCGTTGCGGAGCACAGGCTCCGGACGCGCAGGCTCAGCGGCCATGGCTCACGGGCCCAGCCGCTCCGCGGCATGTGGGATCCTCCCGGACCGGGGCACGAACCCGTGTCCCCTGCATCGGCAGGCGGACTCTCAACCACTGCGCCACCAGGGAAGCCCCATTTTAACCATTTTTAAGTACACAGTTTAGTGCCGTTAAGTACATTCACAACATTGTACAACCATCACTACGATCCCTTTTCAGACCTTTTTCATCATCTCAAATAGAAACTTCATATCCGTTAAACACTAACACCTCATTTCCCCCTCCCACTAACCCCCTCATTCTACTTTCCGTCTCTATGAATTTGCCTATTCTAGGTACCACATGCATATAAATGGATTTTGCATCTTATTTCACTTAGCATAATGTTTTCCAGATTCATGGATGTAGTAACATGTTTCAGAATTTCATTTCTTTTTAAGGCTGAATGATATTCCATTGTATGGATAGACTTCATTTTATTTATCCATTCATCTGTTGATGGACATTTGGGTTGTTTTCGCTTTTTTGGCTATTAGAATAATGCTGCATGAACATTTGTATATTGATCCATTTTACAGATTGAGGAGAGTGAGTCAGGATGAACAACTTCACCAGGATCACTCAGCTAATGAGAGGGGTTCAAATTCAGCCATGCTTAAAGTCAAGCCTGTTCCCCAGCTCATACCACCTCTCATGCAGCAGGAGATCCAAGATCTGGATGGTCACCAGGGCACTGGAAACAGCAGGCACCAATAAGGCCCACCTCATCGCCATTCCACTCTGTCTGCTTAAATGTGTTTGTGACTTTAAAAGCCCTAAGCAAAATCCTAACCAAAATCTAACTATTAAATTAGAGCTAACACTATATTTAGCTAAATGATGAAGAGAATTAGAATTGTTTTACTGATAGGCTTGTAAAGGGCCAGGAAAAATCTCTAGGCATCATCCTTTTAAGTGCTATGAACACTTGGACAATTTCTTTCATTCAGTAAAAACATACTGACCACAGATATGAGACAGGTACCATGTGACACTCTGAAGACACAGAAATGAGATAAGATACAATCCCAGGCTCAAGGAGCTCCAAAGTCTAGTTGGAGAAGCAGGTCCATACAGACAGAATTATAGCACCATAATTATAACATGGCACATGGCTGGCTTCACAGTGTCACCTGGCTACATGGCTGTGTATTGCAAAGCCCCTTGATGGACCCCCCAGTTTTTGGGTAAAGGGAGCTATTTCATGGAGAGTACAGTCAGCAGGATTCATGACTGCATCTATCTTGCCCCAAACGCCCCTATGCTTCTCCATCCACAGCCATTCTGTTAGCCAGGTGTCAAGGTCTACAAAAGCCCCAATAAGTAAAGATTTGTCTAGAACTACTAAAGAGAAGAGTGGTCTACCCAAGTGGTCAGTATGGTGGACATTGTGATAAGCTTGCCCATCTCCCCATTCAGAAGTAAGGGTCTTATTTCTTCACCTGCTAGGAGTGTTCCTGGCAGGCAGCCCTTGGTTCTTAGCCCCCTTCAGAGATGACCCCAGCTGCAGAAAAACCACTTTGCCCAAGGTCATGCTGCCTTCTCTGGGAAGCCCACTTCCAATGACTGACTGATGTGAAGGTAGAAAGGTCTTGTCCTCCTGCCCCACTCAGGACAGTTCTGAAGTGTCAGCCATCTTCAGAATCCCTTGCAGAGTTAGTGGAGGCTTCCACTGAAAATATATAAGTTTTGAGACAGGAAGGGGGCAGGGCACAACCTTTAAAAGAATGACAGCCATTGAGGACACGGCATAAACTGGTTAGGACCAACTAGATCCAAGATGGTGGACGAGTTGACTTCCACTAGACCTTGAGCCTCATTATACTCTCATTGTAATACATTAGCATATGCTAAATGACACACCCACAGGCACCATGAAAGGCCAAGGCAGACCATAAAAGGCCCAAAAGTGGGTGGTTACCCAATTCCTGGAAATCCCCACCCCTTCCCCCAAATAGTTGGAATAATCCTCCCACTTATTAGCCTATGAAATTACCCAGCCCATTAAAACTAATCACCCCATATTTGGGGGCTTCTTGCCTTCTGAGATGGCCTACACTCTTGCCTGTGGAGTGTGTTTCTCCCAAGGCTGCTCTCACTTTCTGAGGTGGACTGCATTCTGCCTATGGAATGTGTATCTCTCTAAATAAACCTGCTTTCACTTTACTGCGGCTCACTCTTGAATTCTTTCCTGCTCGAAGCCAAGGACTCACTCTTGGCAGCCCGTCCCAGGGACTCATCCGAGACCTGGGACGTGACCCTCCTCTTGTACCCCACCTTTTCCTTCCTGCAACAGTTTGACTTCTCCCTCTGCCAACTCCTGCCTCTCTCCCCTCTTATCTACAACTGTCGATGCCCAGAGCACCTCTTAATAACCCTCCTGCAGGCCCATCTCCATCTCAGAGTTGGTTGGCTTCCTGGGAAACTCCACCACAGCAGCCATTCAATGGAATGGGCACAACAGACTATAGCAATGTCTGAAGACTCGCAATCCCTGGGCTCTAGGGGGGGCCCAAACCTCATGGAAAACATGTAGAACCAGGCACAACGGGACCTCCTTTGAGAATAGGGGTGTTTTCTTTGGAGAGGATTAGTGGGGAGGTCCCAATCCTCTCCGTGATCCTCACCGGAGACTTGCTGAAGGAAATGAGAAATATTACCAGGGCTGCTACAAACATATTCACATAGTTTAACAGATTGACAGGGGGAAATTGAGAGGAGAAAGTCTGTAATCAAATCTAAGTGAAACTGAGCAGGACCCTGTGGGGCTCCCGGGTACAAATCCTTTCTGTGTCTCCCTTTTCTTGCTTGTAGGAAATGGGCTTCATTCAGCCTCCTTGACCTTGCCTGAGTTCCAAAGGGCAGATTCAAACAGTTGCTAATCCGGGAAGGAAGGGGATGTAGAAACAAGGGAGGAGTAGTCAAGAAACAACAGCCCAGCCTTGGGGCAGGGTCCTGGTTCTCCCTCAAGGGATATACATAGCAATACCTTTGAGTTCTGCAGGAACTAACACCCCCATCCAGGTGGAAGTTGGAATGATGATGACCCTCCTGACTTCAATCAACTAAAGCTGGTACTCTGTAGACCTTTGCCCCAATTTTATGCTGAATTCTCCTCTGCTCAAGCCCCCTCATGACTATGCATATACCTGTAGCTCACAACTTCCCCAGTTTTGCTGTTGGGGAGACACTGCTTTGGGAAAGATCCCCAGTGTTCTCCTTACTTGCTGCAAGTGATAATAAATCCTTCCCTCTCCCTCGCTTTGGCTTGGTTGTGTCTATTGGCTCAACCACCAAGAGGGTATCTATCTACTGACACCCACCAAGAGGCAAACCCAGTTTTCGGGCAACAGACGGCCTACAAAGCAAAGCTCACTTTTACATCACAGATCATAATTTAAAAATCCCATTAATGTTCACATGGAGCTTTGTGCCAGCAGCAAGAGTGAATTTGCCATCGTAAAAATGTTTCCAAGGACCTTACAAAAATAATTACTATTGTATGTTTTGAGTTATTTAGGAAAGGACCTGGGAGTTAAAATCCACACGATCCCCAAATTCCAATAAATTTTAAACAAGTCTAAATATTGAAATCTTCCCTTCTATGCATTGTTACATGTTCTGCTAGCTGCATTGACTTATATGTAAACTTAAATTAGAGAAAAGATCATTTTACTCTAAGACTTCATAAAATCCTCCATAAATAATTTACACGAAAGATAGTTTCCCCAGCTCTAATATTACAGTTTAACTAATAAATCCAATGTGGTTTTTCACAGAAAAAAAACTGATAAAATGCTTGTTGAAATAACCATTATTAAAGAGTTGTAAAATTGCATGCTCATATAGATATGTTACGGTTTGGAAAATTTTACTTCTGATAAATGGAATATTTATAAATGGGATGGAATATTTATAAATGGAATATTTCCTGCCATATTAATAAACAAAGGGTGTCACAGTCACCAATGATTTGCAGCCCTCCAACGTGAGCTGATGAGCCCTGAGGAAACTCAGGGCTGAAAAGAATACGTGCCATCTAGCAGCCAGCAGACTGCAGCCACTCCCTGAGGTGAGCCCTGAGGAAACTCAGCATGTGAATATACAGGCCCCAGATAGCTGAGGTGCACACCAAAGGAATGATTTCAGTGAGCCCAGACTCTTGCATCTTCCCATACACAGAAAAGCACCAAATTCCTTAACTTGAGATATCTGGTTTTCTTTAATTAACAATAATCTTTTGACTACCTGCCCTTTGTTGCAAAACTCCTCTATATCCTGGCTGCCCCGCTCACCTACTCGGAGCAGTTTCTCAGAGTTATCTGGAACGCTGTCTCCCGGGATGCAGTCCTCATTTTGCCCCAAATCAAACTTAACTCACAACTCTCACGTTGTGCATTTTTTTAAGTCAACACTTCTTCAATAGTGTGACATTGTGATGATATATATTTGATCTTTGTCTCTAGTTCCTGGCGAGCTTCTAAAACCTTTGGAAATTCCTGAGTGACAGGGATGAGAGGAGTGTCTTTGTTATTCGTAACAAACCCTTTGCAAGCAAACCTGCGTTTATGCTAATGAGGGTGACTCTTAATGGGCCTTTAGATAGCTTCTGGATCTGGGCCGGTTGCCAAGGGAACCAACCACGTGATTAGTGGTTGGTTCCCTTGGCAACCAGCCACTAATCACTCCCTGGACCTCCAGGGAGGAAGGGGGACGCTGGATCTTGATGTAATCACCAGTGCCCAATGATTTAATCAATCATGCCTACAAAAATGAAACCTCCATAAAAACCCCTAAGCAAGGGAGTTCAGAGAGCCTCCGGGTCAGTGAACTAGAGCTCATCCACGTGCCTGGAGGGTGGTACACCCCAACTCCATGGGGACAGGAGCTCCTGTACTCACGACCCTTCCAGACCTCACCCTATGCACATCCTCATTTGGCTGTTCATCTGTGTCCTTTATAATAAACCAGTAGTAGTAAGTAAACTGTTTTCTCTGAGTTCTGTGAGCTGTTCTAGCAAAGTTTCAAACCTGAAGAGTATGTCATGGGAAACCTTTGATTTCTAGCTTGTCAGTCAGAAGTAGGCGAGGCCTGGACATTTCGACTGGCATCTGAAGTGGGGGCAGTTTTGTGGGACTGAGCTCTTAATTTGTGGCGCCTACGCTAACTTCAGGTAGTGTCAGAATTGAATTTAACTGTAGGTTACCCAGTTGATGTCCAGAGAGCTAAAGAATTGGTTGGCATGGGAAAAACCCCACACATTTGGCGTCAGAGGGGTGGTGAGTAAAAAACAGATCATAGGTGACTGAACTGTAGGATAGTAAAGAAATAAAACCTAACACAATTAGTCTTAGCAAAAAAGGGACACTGGCCGACCCTTATTTTAGAATACTCAGACATCAGAAGTCACTTGAAAAGGATCCCTTTTTGCACCCACATACATGCGATTAGAGGCGAGAGCACAGCTTGTGATGTTCAACACAGCACTAGGTAACCACATGTGAACTCAGGCAAATGACTTCCACTGTCTGACCTCTGTATAACGTGGCTGTTAATAGAATCAATGTCATAGGGTCACTGCCGGCAAGCAGTGAGATGATGCATATACGTCTCTTAACAGAGTGCCTCGCCCATGGCAAATGTGTAAATACCGACTAATATCATCACTACTGTCCCTACATGTTTCTTTCCACAAAAGGTATGGCCAACTCTCATTAATTTTTTTTAACTAAAGTACAGTTCATTTACAATGTTATGTTAATTTCTGCCGTACAGCAAAGTGATTCAGTTATACATACACATACATTTTTTTATATATTCTTTTCATTATGGTTTGTCATAAGATATTGAATATGGCTCCCTGTGCTACACGGTAGGACCTTGTCGTTTCCATTCCATGTATAACAGCTCACGTCTGCTAACCCCAACTTCCGATTCCACCCTTCACCCAACCCCCTCCTTCTTGGCAACCTCAAGTCTGTTCTCTATGTCTGTGAGTCTGCTTCTGTTGCGTACATAGGTTCATTTGTGTCGTATTTTAGATTCCACATATAAGTGATATCATATGGTATTTGTCTTTCTCCTTCTGACTTACTTCACTTAGTATGACAACCTCTAGTTGCATCCATGTTACTGAGAATGGCATTATTTCATTCTTTTTTATTCACCAACTGTCATTTAGAGGTTGAGAGCATTGGCTCTAGAAACAGACTGATTCTGTGACCTTAGAGGTAAGTTACTTTACATCGCCGACACTTTCATCATTTATAAAATGTGGATAATAATACCTACCTCCAGGGCTGAAGCAAGGATTAGATGAGATACTATATGTAAAGTGCTTAGAAGGATGCTATTGTTATAATTTTAATAAATACAATGTCTCTTTCCAAACACATCTCCCCGGGGCCCTCTAGGGGAATTCCACTGTGTGAGCCCATGGATGATTTTGTAGCAGAAGACACAAAGCTTCCTGCCCTTACAACATCACTCTGCATGCTGGGATTTACCAGCAGAAACAATCAATCCCAACTGTTCACCCCAGTACACCCTTGTGAGGGAAGGTGCTCATCTAGTCACCTTCTCTGTCAAGTACTCTCTGAACCTCCAGACCTGGACCCTGAACTCCAGCCTCAGAGAGCAGCTCAACTAATCCCAAACAACTGCACCCCTTTCCTAGTCCAACTGTAGCCTCACTGGGGTCACAGGTGCCAGACGACAGGTGCGTCCCTAGTCTTTCAAAGATATTATCCGAATGCTTTTGATGTCCCCAAACTATATACAGAGTAATGAGAAGATAAAAAAGCTCTTTGTAATTCAGGCACAGACAACATCAAAGGGGAGAGAGAGAGAGAAAGAGAGAGAGATTAAGACTTCTAAAAGAAACGATTTTTCTCACAATGCGTTTTTCCTCGGATGTCAGTAATTATCCTCTTTGGGTTAGCAGACTATCATTTTGAAATCTGAGGAAATGTGATGATCTAGGTCTAGAAAAATTGTGTCTAAAAAGCAAGTTTAAATAAATAAATAAATAAATAAAATAAAAAGCAAGTTATCAAAAAAAAATTTCCCTCCTGAAGGGTTTCTCTACCACATAAGATTTTTTAGAATAGTAAAAGTACCTGATATTTATAAAGTCATTTATATATTATCATATTTAATTTTCATGACAACACTGGGAGGGATAATAGTCCCTCTTTACAGACTAGAGGGATAATAGACTAGAGGGAAGCAGTAAATGACATACCTGGGGTCCATAGCGAATTTACTGAAAGCCCAGGACTTTAACAAAGGGCTGTGACTCCAGAGTCAGTCTGCCTTTCTCTATGGAGAGGTCCTCACAAGATGGAAATTCATATCCTTGAATGTTTCCAACACAACATGTATTCTACTTTCCACTGAATAATTCACCCAGTTCCAAAGTCGGCCACTGATTAATGCCAGTAAAGACACCAACTTTTCACTCCATAAACAGTGTGAGGGAAAATGCTTACTCTCTCTAACGGTACAGACCAAAATGATGATTCACTTAGTTGAGTCAGAAGATTCCCAGATTTCAAATTCAATGCTTTGAAATACGAACTCCACTTTGGAATAAATCTAAAGAGACTTTATGCATAAACAGAAAGGTTGCCTTGGCCCCCAAATGAGCTTTGCCACTATGAACATTAATCCCTGGTGGCGGGATAGTGTTGATTTGAGGGAGTCACTTGTTGAGGCAGTAAGAAGGATGCTGAGCAGATTCTAATTAGAAAAACATTCTGGAGTCTAGCAGAGAAGAGCCGTGGCAGGAGAAACCTGGAGTGAGATTCAGATGAAGAAAGAGGCAAGTCTGGCAAAGAGGCAACTTGTGAATTTCACACACACTCTGAAGACACTTTAAGGAAATTCAAACTTTACCAGCTGGACTGAGATGAAAGGAATATCCCAGAGGCATCTGCTTATTTGAAACAATTCATGTCAGGAAGAAAGAGTTTTCAAAGAAATTCACTTAAGGGGTACTTTGGATCAACACCTATATGCTTAAAAAAAACCTCTAGGGGAATTCCACTCATGAGTCATGAGCAAGAAGAAGGTGGCTAAGAGAAATAAGGATTGTGATAGGCAAACATCATAAATACCATGATCCCCATCACCACCACCATCATCATTATCATCATCATGGCTAGCACTTTCTGTACGTTTGCTGTGTACCAGGGATTCTTTCAAGGAATTTACATATTTAATTCATTTCTCTCTTTCTCAACAACCCTACGAGGAAGGTGTTATCATTATCTTCATTTTTTAGATTAAGAAATAGAGGCTCAGAGAGTTTAAGAAACTTGCCTCAAATCACACAGCTAATAAGTAGTGAGTCAGAAATTCAAATCCAGGTCCTCTGGGTTCTAAACCTATGTTATCCCAATCTTTATATTATTACAGATGGGCTGGTTGTTTTATCTTTGACTTTCCCCCAAAAAATATATTTTCAAGGCTATGAGGAACTTTAATATAATAATGCCAACACATCTTCAAGTTGGTGGAAGATATTAGCAAAAGACCACTGAGACAAAGGCTGTTTCTCTCATAGCTAGGAGAGACACTCTTTAAGATGTATTGTATTTAAGATATATTCATGTCTTCTGTGAAATTTATAAGCATTTACTTCTTTCTTCTTCTGGACATTATTTTCAGCCATCTCACTTTTTCTATCTTCAAGCCTATGTATTTATGCTCAGGAAGCCTGTCACCATACAAGTATTTTCTCTTCCTTTGATCTGTATCATTTAGACTCACTCGAAATTAATCTATTAACTTAGAAGGTTCCTAAAATACCTCTAACACCATTCTTATGCATAGCTTCAATTGTAAAATTCCATTCAGGGATACTGTCTCATATGATTGCTTTAAATTCCAAAGCAGCCCACAGGGTGCTAGCTAATTTACAGTGACCGAAAGTAAATTTAAACGTGACCATAGAAATGAGAAATGCAGACTGGCCAAAGTATAGTTTCAAAATGTTCCCCTTCAAAGTTATTGAATGTCTGCTGACAACCCTTATGTTTCCTAAATGTACATAAATCCGTTTGGATAGAATGCTATGAGCCTCAGTTGGAGGACAGAGCAGAATCCTAAGAATACTTTCATCACCAATTAATGAAATGAAGTAATATAACTGTGACTACAACTTAAGGCTTCACAATGTGTGCCTGATTTCACTTTTATGAGAAGCTCTAAGGGTGAATAAGCAACATATTCTTAAAAGCAATAATATATGGCATTTTTATTTCAGCAGGCTCTTGGTTAAATGCCTCAATGAAGAAAGAGGATCAGACCTTCGCAGGAAAGGATGTGAATTCTTCTTTTGTATCTACCCAAAAGCAAGAGCAGAGTGGTGGTTGGGGAACTAACATCTATGAAGAAATATACATATAACCATGTGCTCATGTGCATATATGTACATGTGTGGCTACACATTACATACACACACATAAACACACAGAGTATCTATTTGCTCATGAGTGAACTTCTGTAGAATATAACTTTTAAAACAAAAGTCAGATCACGTTACTTCTCTACTTAAAATCTTCCAGTGGGTTCCCATATGACCAGAGTAAAAGCCAATGTTCTTATAACTGCCTATAGGTCCTCTGACCTTCCAGTGTGGCGCTGGGGGCTTGTGAATGCTCTCAGGAGAATCGATTGTGCTCCTCTCTTCCCAACTCTGTATTAATTAATGAGAAGTTGGTAGGTTGACCTGAGCCACAGTGAAGTATTTACATCATGCAAACCCTACAGATGAGAGTTAGGTTTTGTTAGAATGTCACCTCCTCAGGGAGGCCCTACCTGACTATTCTATTTGATATTGGATCCCACTCTCTCACATCCCCACACCTCCCATTCTTTGTAGCACTTGGGACTTTCCGATAACATATATATATGTATGTGTATATATATATATATTTTTTCAAATATGGCTGAGCAGATGTTTTATTACACATCGCTTTAACGTATATGGGAGATTTAGCAGATCTGGTTAAAAAGTTTAAAGCCTTTGTAGAAATTATTAAATCTTGACGTGAGAAAAGTAACAGATTTTAAAAGCCAAGGCTTTTTGCATAATTCCACAACTTGGTGGTTAACCGATTTTTAACTCTAAAATTGAAAATCAATTCATATACCCATTAGAGCTGAGAGTGTTAAATTTAAAATGAGCATTTTTTTTAAAGTTTCATACAAAAGAATATATGAATTTTTGGTACATCTAAATTAACTTCACTTTTAAGAAAATCCATATTTTACACCTTTTTTTATTTTGCCCTTTATCATATTTCTTGATTGTGTCAGTTACTGCAAGTTAAAAGCAATATAAAATCAAATATGGCTAATTCCAATTTTATTTTAGGTATATAAGTTGGGTTTTCTATATTTTGAAAATATAGAAATATATATCTCTATATCTTTTTTGTTTACTTACTCCTGGTCCTACACAGCTAACATGTAAGCTCCATCAGGGCAAGGATTTGTTTTGTTTACCTCTGTATTTGTAAGTTTATTTGTAACTTAATTGTGGACAAAGAAAGTAGCCTTCAGTTGTGGTAGAAGCTGGTGGTGTACGTGTTGAGATGGGGGTGGGGGTCTCCTGGTTTCTTGATATCAGATGAGGTAGGCACTTGTTATCTGTAAGACTAGATTACTTGTGACTAAAATATTTCACTTTTGCCCCTAAGAACAATACCAAATCAAAGTCCGCCCAATTGTACTCTAAAAGGGACAGGCCCACATAGGGACAAAGACCCATTCTTTCAGTCATTCAGGCAAAAAACATTTACCTAAAGCCTGCTATGCACAAGGTCCTCATCCAAGTGTCGGCGGTACCTCAGAGGACAAAATAGAAACAAACTTCTGCCTTCATGGAGCTTACATTCTACCAGGAGAAGGCATACGAAAAACGAATACATATATATTATGTTAAGCATGTGTAAGTGCATTGAAAAAACAATAAGGCAGGGAAGGGATAAATTAGGGATAGAGAATATTAGGTGGGGTGGAAGAGGCTACTCCTTAAGGTGCGGTTATCAGGGAGGGTGCTTCTGAGGAGGGGATACTTGAGTTGAGACCCGAGAAAGAACATTCCAAATGGAAGAAATAGCAAGTATGTTTTGATTATCTGTTGATGCATAAAGAAATAGTCCATGTCTTAAAACATTAGCCTATTATTATCTCTTATAGTTCTATGGCTTGACTGGGCTCAGCTGGGCAGTTCTTGCTGGAGGTTCCTAGTGTGGCTATATCAGAGAGAGGCTGGAGCTGGAGTCATTTGAAGGTTCGACTGTGCTGGACGTCCAAGACCACTTCATTGCCAAGTCTAGTGCCTTGATAGGTAAGGCTGGAAGGCTGGATTCAGCTGGGACAGGAGACCAGAGTAAGTATATGTAGCTTCTCCAGTATGGTGGTCTCAGGGTATTTGGACTTCATACATGATGTAACTCAAAGCTCCAAGAGTGCCTATTCCAAGAGAGAAGTGGATTTGCCAGTTTCTTAAGGCCTGGGCCCCAACACTGGAACAGCATCACTTCCATCATATTCTACTGGTCAAATCAGCTACAGAGCCCTCCCAATAGGAGGGGGCATAGAACCCCCCTCTCCCTTCCCATAGGAGGGGTGTCAAAGAACATCTAACCATCTTTTTTTTTAACTTTTAAAAAATTGAAGTATAGCTAATTTACAACGTTGTGTTAGTTTCAGGTGTATAGCAAAGTGATTCAGATATATATATATATATATATATATATATATATATATATTCTTTTTCAGATTCTTTTCCATTATAGGTTATTACAAAATATTGAGTAGAGTTCCCTGTGCTATACAGTAGGACCTTGTTGTTTATCTATTTTATATATAGTAGTGTGTATGTTAATCCCAACCTCCTAATTTATCTCTCCCCCCACATTTCCCCTTTGGTAACCATAAATTTGTTTTTGAAGTCTGTGAGTCTGTTTCTGTTTTGTAAGTAAGTGCAATTGTATCGTTGTTTTAGATTCTGTATGTGGCCATTTTTAATGTTTCAAAGTGAAAAAGCCCTGGAATAGGAATAAACTTGACACACTAGAAGCCAGAGTGCCTGGACTAGAGTGGGCTGGGTCAGGAGGTTGGAAGGGTCTATCACCTAGGTACTTGTAGGCCATAATAAAAATTTAGTTTCATTCATTCTTCTAATTTATTTTTTATTGCTTTTTTTTTCTCTCAGGGGTCTACAGTCAAGAAACCAGCCTGGATATATAGACAAGATGTCAAGAATGATCTGGGAGAGGGCTTCCCTGGTGGCGCAGTGGTTGAGAGTCCGCCTGCCGATGCAGGGGACTCGGGTTCGTGCCCCGGTCCGGGAAGATCCCACATGCCGCGGAGTGGCTGGGCCCGTGAGCCGTGGCCACTGAGCCTGCGCGTCCAGAGCCTGTGCTCCGCAACGGGAGAGGCCACATCAGTGAGAGGCCCGCTTACCACACACACAAAAAAGGAATGATCTGGGAGAAATGCCTGTAAGTAACAATGGAGAAATATGAGGTCCCTAAAATAGCAGCAGCACAACTACACTGGCCTTAGAAAGAGAGGTAGCAGCTCAAAATAACGTGTTGTTTTTAGATAGACTCTCATCCTTTCTAATCCAAAGGATCAATGTCATTAGGTATCATAATGACCCCCTTCAACTGCCAAAACATCTACTCTACATAGCTCACCCTTAAATATATTGTTTTATCTTCTCTTTTCTGCCTAAGCATGAAGTTGTACATAAAGCAATGCTTCTTCTAACTATATTATGTTTACAGTTTGCAGTGGGAAAATGAAATGAATGTGAGATACGTGTATGGCTGTCTACTCTCACATTTATCTGATATAACAGAGTTCCAGCAGTCTTACCAGAATGAGCAGCTTTAATACTTTTAAAAATTCCTGGATTAAGAATGAAATGAGATGGTTCAATGTCTCTCAATAGCCCTTTATTTAACCAAATGGAAAGTTCATGTCGGTGGCCTCCGTGGGCTCCTAATGCCACTAGGAGATCAGGTGGTTCTCAGGAGGTCAAATGGGGATAAAAAAAATTAGCAATGAGGCATAAGACAGAAGCAAGGTAGTATTAGGGGGCAAGAACCTGAGCAGAAAGAAGAGGGTTGAGTCCACAGTTCAATTCTCAGCACCCTTACCCTTTTCCTTGTTTTTCTTGAGACTTCCCCCAACTCTTATGTACGATTTCTGTGTCAGTCAGCAGCTCAGCTGAGGAACCAAGTACACAAACTCTGGATCTGAAGAGTGGAGCGGAAGGAAACTTAGAAGGTAACACAACTAAAAAAGATGCATCCAAATGCTGATGTCCTAGCCTATTAGTAATATGGGAAATAAATAAGGAAGAGAAGACTGGATTTTAAAGTGAGAGAAGTTATATTTCAGAGTGTTAAGGAGCCCACGAAAATATTTTCAGGATGAGTTTATTGGCCTGGTTCTCTTTTGAAAAGAATTTGTAAAGCTTTATCCTATCTGGTGTCTCACCATTTAAATTTTTACTTGGTAGTAAGGCTCCTCAGAGCCTATTAGAAAAGTTTGTTTTCAAAAGGAAAGGAAACAAGCTCTGTCAAAACATCCTTAGTATCTTCAGTGTGTCACAGCAGGCTTCTTGGTGAAAATAATGTTAGTGTCTTCTGTTCTCTTTCTCTTTAAAATCTTAAAGCACTCAGCAGGACAGGTACAAATGTCCATCTTTTGCAAATGGAGAAATCAAGGTACAAAAGCATAAATAACATGGCCAAGGTCACAAAAAAAGTCAATGATGAAGTGTGTGTGTGCGTGTGTGTGTGTCTGTAGCAGACACTGCGAAAATTCTGTGGCCCAGTAATACCAGGATAAGAGTCTTTGAGGGTTTGCATTCAAACAGCTGCTTTGGGATCTAGACTGTCTACACTCAAAGGGTCAAAGCTCAGTCACTAAGCCTGGCTGGAAGCAGTTTGGTTATTGTTAATAGATATGTCACCCAGGAGACTGCTGCCTAGGCAGGTGAGAATCACAGATATCTGCTGGAAACACTGGGCCTAACCTCTTCTCATAGACCATAAACTATCAAAAGTAGAGTCTGTGCGTAGAAAACAAACTTATCGTTACCTAAGGGGAAAGGGGTGGAGAGGGATAAATTAGGAGTTTGGGATTAGCAGATACACATTACTACATACAAAATAGATAACCAACAAGGTCCTACTGTATAGTACAGGAAACTATATTCAATATCTTGTTATAAACTATAATGGAAAAGAATATGAAAAAACGTACAGACATTTTTCTAATTGCATTTTTTAAAATAAAAATGAGAGGAGCTCTTCATAAAAAGTTCAAGCAGTACTCAAAACTACAATGAAGAAGGCAACAAATTACCTCAAATCGTACCATTCAGGTTAAAAAAAATAGGGCTTCTCTGGTGGCACAGTGGTTGACAGTCCGCCTGCTGATGCAGGGGACACGGGTTCGTGCCCCGGTCCGGGAGGATCCCACGTGCCGCGGAGCGGCTGGGCCCGTGAGCCATGGCCGCTGAGCCTGCGCGTCCGGAGCCTGTGCTCCGCAACGGGAGAGGCCACAACAGTGAGAGGCCCGCGTACCACAAAAAAAGAAAAAAAAAAAACCTATAACATTACATTCCAGACTTCTGTGTAAGCATCTACAATATAGAAAGCTGGCTGGCTGGCTGGCTGGCTGGCTGGATGGTTGATATGGATGGACAAGCGAACGAATGGATGACTGAGAGAAAGAGGAAGGAAACAAAAAAGGAAGAAAGGAAGGAGGAAAGAAAGGGCAAAGAAAGAAATACGAGTATCTGAGATTCAAATCATATTTGTTGTTTTCACTGACATAAATGTACTTAAATTTAATGGAAGAAACATAAACTGAAGGAACTGAAGGAAGAGCTAAACTTCAAATAAATGTTGCATAACCCAAGAAAAAGAGCCCTGTAGCATAAAGTCAAAAGATCATAAAAATTATTAAGAGATTTGAGCCTTTGTTTTTTTATTAGCTACAAGTATCATTTTGGTATATACTGATTTCATGCTATGAAGGAAGATTTCAGTAGCCCTCACCTTTCTTATACCTCTTCCCTTCTCACCTTCTCCACATTCTGATTTTATAGATTATATATATTTTTTACCATATAAAGGCTTTTTTAAAAAAGGGTCTGTAGTACATTCTTTACTAGAGTCGTAATTCTTCCAATTCTTTGTTTAAATCTTTATTTAAACGTATTTAATGTTTAGTGCCAATTTCATCCAAGCTGATCCATTATCCCTGAGTTCTTTATTTGGAATCATCATTTGATGATACCTTGAAGTGGAGTGATGCTAGGACAAAATTTTAAATTGTGTGCCATTAGCTTAGTGGGCAGGATGCAGGTGCTCAGAAAAGAAATGGCACAGGATTGAAAGGTAGAGAAAGTGGTAAAGCACTGCAAAACTGTCTCCTGGATGATTGGGAAAGGCAGACCAAGTACTTACCAACCTTAAAGCTCTAAGAGAAACTGTTGGAGTTGTTAGTGATTTGGTTCTTTTTTTTTTGCGGTACGCGGGCCTCTCACTGTTGTGGCCTCTCCCGTTGCGGAGCACAGGCTCCAGACGCACAGGCCCAGTGGCCATGGCTCACTGGCCCAGCCGCTCCGCGGCATGTGGGATCTTCCCGGACCGAGGCACGAACCCGCGTCCGCTGCATCGGCAGGCGGACTCTCAACCACTGCGCCACCAGGAAAGCCCTGTCAGTGATTTTTTACTTTGTAACATGTTTGCTTTCAGCAATGGTGTAGCTCTGGGATTGAAGAGCCAGGATTGGAAACCCTTTCTTGTCATCAATTCTCAAATTTTATGATCTATGGCTGCTGTCTTTTCCTGGTTTAATTGTGCCATGGGATTTTTTTTTGCTTTATTTTATTTAGTCACTTTTCCTTTTTTGTTGTTGTTTATTTCTTTCCATATTAAAAGAAAAATCTTTGATCCCACAAATCCCACACCGACTTCACCCCAAATTGTCTCAAATTCAATAACTTAGCCCTGTGCCCTGCACAGTAGTCACCTATATTAGATGTGCATTACATGTTAGACAATTTGAATAGAGTGTAGAAGCTTAACAGTAACCGATTGGCAAAGTATCCACCATATTACAGAATGTTCTTGTGACAGAATATTAAAATCGTATCTACAGAGAACTTTTAATGGCATTAGAAAATACTTGTGAAATATTTATAAGTGAAAGTATAAAAAAAAAGAATCCAAGAAAGTCAAATATAAATGAAATATGTTGTCTGTGTGTGGTGCATAATCTTAAAGTACAAATAACTGTAAATTACAAAATGTGATCAAGAATGTGAGGAGGAGACAGGACTTGGGAAGGAGTCAGTGGAATAACTGGAGTCAATTGCAGAACATTTTAGGGAAAGGTGGATCTTTAACAGGGTTTTTCCAAGAAGTGAGAGGGTAAGTTTGGCAGGAAGGAAGCGGGGCAAGCTAGGTGCTGGGGCTCGGAAGGAAATGACAGAAACCCTCCCATCCAGAGGACAGCGAGCTCTTCAATGTGTATTCTTGGCGCCTCAGTTCATGCTCTGACTCCATCACTTCCTGCCATATGCAATTAATCTCTTTAGCCTTTATATTCTTACCTGTTAAATGGGAACAAAACTTCTAGTTCACAGCCAAATAACTTCCAGTTACTTGGGACTCACGTTTGTGAGGTCCAAACAAGACATAAGTGTGAAAGAACTTGGAAGTTCTAGATGTCCATACCAGAGTAACGTTACCATTGTTATTATTTACTGGTTGTAGCAGAGGCCAATAGAAAGGCATGGGCTCTGTGAGGGTGTGGCAAGGTAGGCTAACACATTTTAGGTCATCTTGTACTTCCTTCCAATCCCTACACGCTGCTGAAGCTTTCACCTGTTACATGATCACCTTTATTAGTCACCATCCTCTGATGAGCTGGGCCCATGTCGTTGCATCTCCTTTGGACTACTTGGCCATACCCCATGATGACATCGTATAGATGTCATATAAAATTTCACACAGAATTTAAGCTACAGGCTTGTTTCCTTTCATGAATTTCACCATCATAACTGAACTCTATACATCCTCTACCCTCCACCTCCAGTATAATTTAAAACTAACTCTGTTACCCCCAACTCTAGTTTTTGTTAAGTTTATCCAGATGTGTGTGCGTGTGTATTTGTACACAGAGAATATGTTTACTGATTTTATCATATCTTATATTCTAAAAGGAAACTTTGAAGGCTTAGAATAAGTTCATCTCATATCCCCGAATATTGCTCCACATCCAGCCATTGAAAGCATCGTTTTCAGCAAATTATTACATGCCGAAAATCTGTCTGTATTTTCTAAAGAACACAAATGAGTACTTTGGTTTCCAGAATAACTAACACAAGCTTCAGAATGATCACTAAACAAATGGGTTTCACTTGCTGAAGAGGAAATGACTATTCTACCATCTGGGGGGAAAATCTCCCATGATGATAAGACATATATGTTTCCAACAAATAAATGAAATGGAATGGGGGTGGGTGTGGAAGAGAAGGTTCAGGAAGCCCATCTCAGCTCGGGCAGACTCTCGGAACCAGTGAACTCTGTGTGGCATGTGTGACGTTCATGTGAAAGGGGCAGCTGTTCCTGGATGAAATACAAGATTTTGTCTAACCTGTTTCTGGATTCTTCTGTCATCGTGAGAGAAGCAAGTACACCCCGGACTTTGATCCAGGCTTCTCTGGATTAATAGGATTGGAGGGAGAGGCATGCAGAAGGGGATACTAAGAGTCTGAAGAGGACTGGGCACTCCCGGTCTGCTGATTTCTGGGAGACGCTGAGGTCCTGCATCATAGGACAGTTTACATTCGCCAAATGCAATTAAAATTTGAATATTTTCTTTTTTTTAACATTTCGCCTCTACTTTTGTTGCTGTTCCCCAACACTGAGAGACAGTGATCTCTTCCAAGCAGATCGCTCAACTGGTCTTATCATTAGAGATCTAGTTTCCGCTGTATGCTTTTTTTTTTTTTTTTTTTTTTTTTTTCGGTACGCGGGCCTCTCACTGCTGTGGCCTCTCCCGTTGCGGAGCACAGGCTCCGGACGCGCAGGCTCAGCGGCCATGGCTCACGGGCCCAGCCGCTCCGCGGCATGTGGGATCTTCCCGGACCGGGGCACGAACCCGCGTCCCCTGCTTTGGCAGGTGGACTCTCAACCACTGCGCCACCAGGGAAGCCCCGCTGTATGCTTTTATGTGCTTTTTTTTTTTTTTCCTGTATTTTCCACTGGCTTTCAGAGTTCTCACCAAACTGAGGGGCTCTGCCATATGGCGCCTGTTCCATGAGGTTGTTTGCGCAATAGCAGTTGTAGCAACAAGTAGTAGGCAATATATTTGAGAGATGGCTCCTCATCCATAGGCCTCTTCAAGCCCTGAGGCTGACCACATACAACACAAAAGGGACTTTGACAGTGAGCTTGGCTTCTGCTCATTGGGAAGTAAGACCAGAGCATTTTTCTTTTTTTCTCAGTTTCTCCCCACAGCTGAAATTTGGAAATGATGATCAGTGTGAAGCTGGGCCCTTAAATTTAAGTCACGCTACATCTTTACATTCACCAAACTCCTAACAGTTTAAGCTTTTTGGCCTAAAGCAGTTTCATGCATACTTTAACTAGACACTAGTTCCAAATTTCAGACTTATAAAAGCTTCTGAGACAGAAGAACTCTATTTGCCAATAGCCTAAATTGTACCAAACTTCAGAATTTTCTCCAACTCCTTCCAAGTAACCCAAAAGAACAAAAAACAAGCAACAACAAAACGACCACACATGTGAACATGCAAACACACACACACACTCTCTCTCTCTCTCACACACACACACACGATGAAGGAGGAGGAGGCACAAATTAAAATATAGCAAGATCCCTTAAGAAGTTTATATTTTTTATCTTTTTCTTTTTAATTATGAGATAGTCCCTAAAACGGAACATTTTTCACAAGTCACTTTCAAGGCATGTAAACAGCTGCCTTCTAAACTATCCTAGCAGAAATTAGCATGATGATTTGTGAAACAGATTAAAAACTTCCGTAGATGTTTCACGATAATTGTTAAGCACGAAGGACTGCATCACTGATTTGAGAAGTGTAGAGAACACCTTCTAACTTATATAGATTTGAGCTGAAGCGATCACTTTTCCCACTGATAATTAAATCCCAATATAGCTCAGTACCACGTCTTTGAATCACAAACAAGGTTTTGGAAAACCACATTTTAGCGACATAAGACAGATCCACTGTAGTACTAAAAATGAATGCCACTCAGTAGATAGAAACATTTCTGGCAGATCAGAGGCAGACAGCAAAACGCCCTGCACATCACAGCACACCAGGGGTTGATGCATGCTTGTTATGGGCCCAGCATGAGCACATCCCATCTGTCAACAGACCATTTCTTCCAGAACTATCAGAGAACTGGTGATACTGGGAGTCCTCCTTTCTTGGGAAACACACCCTTCCTTTGGATAGTTAGCCTATCATGGGCTGCTGTAGCACCGCCCTGCCCCCTTTTGTGAGTAGCTCCATTTCACCAGTTTCAATTCCAACCATCATATCCAAATTCCCTAGCTTACTGTTATTAAGGCTGCATGTAAAACACTGTCTTCTTTTAGCGACCATGTAAGAAATTGAAAAAAACAGAGTCCTTGAGCAGGCTGATTTGAATTGCAGGATCTGACAATATGAGAAGTAACACACTTGATACTCTTGATATGCTCAGCCTCTGGGTTGAGAAATACATGCAGGTCCGCTGAAGAAACAAGGCATAAATATACTAGATATTTGCATGAACCACTTGGGAACAGTATTTGCACTTGGGAACAGTAGTTATTGATATAGGTAATAGAGAGTAATGTCCAAATGGCCAAAGTACTGCCTACCATGACAGAGAAGACAACTTTTTGAACTACATTCTTCGGCATGTAGTAGCAGATCAGCTATCAGAGTTCTGCTCAATAATCCCAGAAATGGATGGAGTAATCTGAGATGCTTTTTACAGGTTCAAAATAATAAAAATGACATATAAGCAAAGACATGGAGGTGATGATGGTGGAGAACAAATATTTAGTTTGGGGAGGACTTCTTAGCTCTAAGGTCTTTATTATTACTTATTATCGTGTAGCGCTTCACTGGATACAGCCACAAGGAGGTCAAATTAGCACCCTTATCAAGACTGAAAAAAACCTTTGTTTCATAAATTCATTAGTGTTTCAATCGTGTCAGGATGAGAATTAATTAGAGAGTAAGTAAGTATATCAAACACGTACAGCAGAAGTCAGAAAATAGCAATATAGGAACATGAAAATCTAGGTACCAAAAGAATATTTTAGAGTGATTTTCTCTAGACAGGATTATTGGAGGGGTTTTTTAATTGTTTTTCTCTACCACATTTTCTTATTATATTTTTACAGTAAACATGCTTTCCTTTTGTAATAATTCAAAAGCAATAACATTTATTTTGAATTTCATACAAAGCAATGTCGGCATATATATTTATTCTGTATCAAGTCAGAGATACTGCTTAATTATATTTTCTTAGCTGCACGTGGGTTATACGAAATAGCTTAAGAAAGCAGCATTATTCGGTCATCACTCTGAAAAATTCAAGTATTACATCGTTTCCACAGTTGATAACTATGAGCCATCTCTTTAAAACAAGGACCATAATGTCGGCCATAAGATTTCCAGATAAACAAAGCGTCCTGAACTTAGCTCCTGACTGCCAAGAAACCCTGCCCACACACAGACAGAAAAGTGAATATAATTTCTAGTCATCTCCTTTGTCGGGAGAAACCTAAAAGAGATCGTAGTGTTCTGGGAATTCAGTCTCTGCAAGTCTTAAAGGTTAGGACAAGAAAGACAGAAGAAATCAGTCAAGATGAGCTACATATAAAAGCAAGGAACGCAATGAAGAATGTTTACTAAGTGCTGCTGATGGATGTTCAACAAATCACTCTATCACCATGCTACTTTTTCATTTCTAATTCATGTGTCTCTTTTTCCACTAGACAAATAGGGAAGAAGCAAGGTGAAAAGGCTCATAAAACAAAATCTGAACATCAACATTTATGTATAAATGTTACCCGCATTATACCAAATCAGATAGATGTTTATTTCCTGTTTTATTAAACGATTGACAATGTACAGTCTATTATTTGTCCCTCTTGATATTATCACCCACAAATAATATCCAGGTGTCAACACTGTTATGTATATCAAAACTGACTGTTGCGAGTTCTTCTGTCTCCTAAGGGGATGATTTCTTCTGGTGAGGAACTTGGCTCTATACTCGCTTCCACTTACGGAGGCAAGTGAGGGAGAGAGAGGAAAGACTGAAATTCAAAACTTCTGCCAGTCCTTCCGTGGGACTCCAGAGTGGGGTCCAGGGTAGGTGAGTCTTTGCCTGTCAGAGAACATCAGTGACATTGTGGACCAAGAAAATGATGCTGGGAAAACAAGGATCAGGGAGATGCCAGAAGAGTCTAAAGGCAGAAACATGGTGGGAGACTGGAATCCACAGAGAAATGTGGCCAGTGAGAAATCCCCAGGGGCACACTGTTTGAAGAGCAGCTTATTAGAATTAGAACATCCAGTATTCAATTCTAAGCTGTTTATGTTTTTGCAATTGAACCCCTTACCCACACTGTTCAAAACTTCAGTCAATTTTGCTGTACACAAATGCTTGGGGTGGTCCGAAGAAAATCAAGAGAAAGAGATGAATTTGAACCCAGGTTGACATAGAACAAAGGAAAGAAGAGAGTCACTGGCCATGAATGTGAATGAGCATAAGTATCATGGAAGCAAGAACCATGAGCTACAAATGATCATGGGAATTGAAACCCAGTAAACTCACAGGAATTTGGGGGAGATCAATGGAGCTTCCCCATGAAAGATGGAATTTGAGACTTGACTTACTTTTATGTAAATCTCTAAGAGAGTGAGTTTAGCCTATATACAGGACATAATGACTAAATTTCAAAATATTACGTTAGACATGTTGCAAATACTCTATAATGTGAAGTCTAGGGCAGCATTAGTAAAACTATACACAGGTTTTTGTATCACATGAAAGAGCCCGTTATTTTAATAGAGGTATTTAATAAATCAATCACAAATGTTTTTTTCTCTATTGGTTTTGTTAAACTTTTCACCAAATGGGCAATACCACTTCATCAATAACCTTCCCAAATAGGTTTAGAATTCTCCTTTGATAACAGTAAAAAAAAAAAAATTCTCAGAATGGTTGAAATATACTTATAAAATACATATGCATCATTCAAGGATGAAGGAGATTGTCTGAGGGGAGGATCTGGAATTCATATGTGGAAAACACCCATAGAGAAATCTTCAAATCCTTCAAAGGCTGGTCCAGGCTTACCTTTACATGGTAAATCAGACGCTCTACTTCATTCACTTTGTAGGTCTCCAATCCTAGCTCCTTGGATAATCTTAAGATGCGATTCTGAGTTGGGCCAACATAAGATCCTCCAAGGTCCACATATTTAACTTTTTGGTTCTGTTTTCCCATGGAAAAAAAATAAAAATAAATATATGTAAAAATGTTATTCGTAAGATAAAAAAAAAGACAGCCCTGAAATAAGCAAATTGTCATTTCATAGGTTCTAGACACACGTTGAGGTGTATCCATAGAAAACTGGATTCTGTTAGCAACTCTACTTCAGTCATGCAACTTAACAGTTATAGAATCATTCCTTAATGTAAAGCAAAACTGATTGACCTTGAAATAGGCAAGAGACTTCTGAACTCCATCATTCTCAATACATACCACAACGTGCTTTGGGTTTTAGTGGCTTAGATTTGTAAGCTGTGAATTATTGATGAATTTCTCTTTACTTAGCATTTCAGGCTAATTTTGAGGCACCTAATGCTAGAGGAAAAGCGAGAAAGGAAATGACCACTTCTTTTCCTTTTTTTTTCATTGAAGTATAGTTGATTTACAATGTTTCAGGTGTGTAGCAAAGTGATTCAGTTTTATATATATATATATATGTATATATATGTATATATGTGTATATATACATATATATATATTCTTTTCCAGATTCCTTTCCATTATATGTTATTACAAAATGTTTAATATAGTTCCCTGTGCTATACAGTAGGTTCTTGTTGGTTATCTATGTTATATATGGTAGCGTGTATCTGTTAATCCCAAACTCCTAATTTATCCCTCCCCCCTCTATCTCCTTTGGTAACCATAAATTTGTCTTCTATGTTTGTGAGTCTATTTCTGTTCTGTAAGTTCATTTGTATCATTGTTTTAAGATTCTACATATAAGTGATATCACAGGATATTTGTCTTTCTTTGTGTGACTTTCTTCACTTAGTATGATAAACTCTAAGTCCATCCAGGAAATGACCACTTTCTTTGTGGTTAGCTCATCCAGACATTTGAAAGATAGCATTAGGGAATATTTGGTCCTAATTCAAACCTTTGAAACTGCTCTTACGTTCAGTAGGAAGTTTTCTATATGGTTATGAATTAGCTTCACTTGAAACAACTAAGGACCAACCTTTGAAAAAGAGTGACTAGAAAAACTTCCTATGTTTGAACATGTCCAAACATAACTGGATTCCTAATAGTCAGGGACACCAGATCAGGTCCTCCTCTTCTGTTTTTGTTTGTTTGTTGACTATATAGTTCTCTGACTAAAAAAAAAGGGAACATACATTTCACAGGGCAGTGGTCTTTGTTTTATTCACTAATGTATTTCAAACACCTAATTATTGTTGCAATCATTTATTGGGCAAGTGCCAAGTATCATGAGGTGAGAAAAGGGACAGAAGAAAAGGGTTGAAAAGGAAGCAAATTGAGAGGCTGTGGAGAGTAATTTTCACTCTCTTAAAAAGAGTCAAATGAAGTTCAAGACCTTCAGAAAGAAACAAGAAACTCAGCTTCAGTGTCACGTTTCTCCAGCCCATCATTATTGTCTTACCCTGATGGTGTAAGTCCTGCCTCCCACACGGTCCCGGGCTTCCAGAACAATCACATTCAGGCCAGAGTCATGCAGGAGTTTGGCTGCTGTCATACCTAGGAGAAAATACAAGAAAAAATCAGAATCAAACACTTTACAGGGACTCCAGATCAGCTCCTCATGTTAACAGCCAATGAGAAAAGCCCATGTTAGCTCATACACATGGCTTATCATCACGCTCAAGTTATTCAACTTACAGGTGGCTAGGGTTTCTCAATAGAGATCCAGAGTCCAAGTCTGGGAAACCAACTGCTATTTCTAGAAAGAATAAAAGGGATTTCATTTTTGGTAAAGGTCTCAAATCTTAAAAACTTCTTTGGGGCTTCCCTGGTGGCGCAGTGGTTGAGAGTCCGCCTGCCGATGCGGGGGACGCGGGTGAGTGCCCTGGTCCGGGAGGATCCCGCGTGCCGCGGAGTGGCTGGGCCCGTGAGCCATGGCCGCTGAGCCTGCGCGTCCGGAGCCTGTGCTCCGCAACGGGCGAGGCCCGTGTACCGCAAAAAAACAAAACAAAACAAAAACAAAAAAACTTCTTTGGTCACTATATCAAAATGTCTATCTTTAAAGACTAAATTACATGATTATGTGACTGACAACATGAAAGAAAACACAAAGCCACACAAAAGAGAAATGTATAAGCCCCAGCAGACACAGGACGAAATGGAGCCACTGACTTCATTCTCAAGGCAAATCTGAAAATCCGGTAAATTGGGGAGTGGGGGGTAGAGTCTGCCTTCAAAACATGTGAAAGGACCTAAGCTTTACTATTAAAACCGAACTTTTAGAAGTTGATGTAAAGTTTCAAAACCAAGGACATAAGATTCAACCCACTTAATTGTCCTAATTCCCCATATGATCCATCACTGAAGAATGAAATGACTCCATTCATTCATTCATTTAATTATTAATGTCGTCAAAAATACTTATTGTATGCCGACTACATTTCCACCATCATGAGTTCAACTTAAAAAAGAAAAAAGTTTTATTGAGGTACATTTACATACAATAAACCTTACCCAATGAGTTCAGTGAGTTTTGATAAAGTATAAAGCTTAGCGTAGAGTTCGAATATGTAGTTTTTGGTATAAGTACATCCTGAATGTAGTTTTTGACCTCACAGATCTTAAAATTCTGCATCTTTAACTTACAGAGTTTTCTCAGACAAGAGAACTCTGGTGCTCTTACCACAATAAACTGAATTTGCTCAGTTCCAAATACCTTACTCGTTTGCTTTATGAGACCAAACAAAATCAAGGAAATGACAAGATGCTGTGCCTTACAGATAAGTGAAACCGTTTCTATCCCGTCTTTTAAAAATAATAGTTCTGGGACTTTTAGATCACACTAGTGTGAAAAAAAAATGATTCCCATAAAAATAGCTAATATTCATATAGTGCTCACAACATTTGAGATGCTAGTCTAAGTGTTTTAATGTATATTTTTAATGCTGTGAGAATTCAGTGAATTCTCACAGCAATCCAATAAAAAAGGTACTATTGATATTCCCATTTTATGGCTGGGGAAACTGAAGCACAAAGAGGTGTCCAAAGTCACATAACGAGCCAGCAGCAGAGCCGGGCAGTTTCGTTCCAGTGTCCGTTTCTGTAACCACTACGAGTATTGCTTTTCACGGGGCCTCAGAGCCATTCTTTTCATAGACCGCATCTCTCAATTTTTGTTTCAGGGAGAGATTACATTTCAAAAGATATTTTTCACTTTGTTTGGACCAACGTGTTTTTAAAACACATTTGTAGGGACCTCCCTGGTGGTCCAGTGGGTAAGACTCTGCGCTCCCAATGCAGGGGGCCCGGGTTCCATCCCTGATTGGGGAACTAGATACCGCATCCACGCCACAACTAAGAGGTCCGCATGCCACAGCAACGATACCACGTGTCACAACTAAGACCCAGAGCAGCCAAAATAAATACATAAATACATACACATTACATAAGTAGAATATTCTAAAAAAAGCACACACACTTGTATCTTGTGGTTTGATAAGAATCCATGGAACATAAGATATGAGCCTACCGTAAAAGCCACAATGAAAAGCCGAGGCTTCATTCCCCCTCTCTGAGCTGCCCTAAAAGAAGAAACCTTTTTTTTTTTCTTAGTCTGACGTGGGGCTTCCCTGGTGGCACAGTGGTTGAGAATCCACCTGCCAACGCAGGGGGCATGGGTTCGAGCCCTGGTCCGGGAAGATCCCACATGCCGCGGAGCAACTAAGCCCATGCGCCACAACTACTGGGCCTGCACTCTAGAGCCCGTGAGCCACAACTACTGAGCCCGCGCACCACAACTACTGAGACTGCGCTCTAGAGCCCATGCTCCGCAACAAGAGAAGCCACCGCCATGAGAAGCTCGCACACTGAAACGAAGAGCAGCCCCCACTCGCCACAACTAGAGAAAGCCTGTGCGCAGCAACGAAGACCCAACACAGCCAAAAATAAATAAATTTGAAAAAAATAAAGAGGCTAATGTGAAATTCCATTATTTGAGTTAATCCATCTTCCGATCCCTGTCCTTGGGTGCAAGGCCGGGACTTCCAGTTGGTGGTGGGGTGATGGTGCCAAAGTCCACAGCCCCATGAGCCATGTGCACAAGCACTGCAGAACCCTAATTTAGAAATACAGGGCTTGGATTTTTAACTCCAGTTTCCTAATTTTACCTTTATAAGGAAAAAACAAAGAGAGAGAGAAAAGCTTTCTATTTAGAGTCAAAATTGCAGATGATTCAATGCTGTTTCTCTTATCAAGCATCAGTTCAACAAATGAAATATGAAATAACATGCAGCCATAGTAATAGCTGCTATCATGGAATTCAGATACACTTGCTGAGCATGTTGAGGCTTAAACAAAAGGGCTCAGAACGAAACACAACATCACTCATACACACTAGCATTTTATATTCCACAAAAGGTACTACTGGGTAAGTGCAGTTACCCAATAGTATCTGATGCTAAACAGAAACATTTACTAAAACAAGCCAGGGTCTTATCAAATCATTGAATAGAGTTCTTTATGCTCATGTGCCTTAAAAAGGCATAAATAGAAATTACAAAAATATCTTTAAATAGGGCAATACGAGAATATGTTGTTAGAAATACCTCACAACTTGTCTCACTCATGCTTGTTGGATATCAACTGACAAAAACTGATTTGAAAAATAATTGACGCAAATACCAATGGCTTAAGAAAGTCCCTTCAAGTTTAGGAGGAGGGAATTTTAGGAAACTGAAGAAGAAACTGAGGAGTTGGAGTCTGGCCCGGAGCTGATTAAGATTGTTGAGATGTATAAACAACAAGGTCCTACTGTAGAGCACAGAGAACTATATTCAATATCCTATGATAAACCATAATGGAAAAGAATATTAAAAAAAGAATGTGTATATATGTATAACGGAATCACTTTGCTGGACAGCAGAAATTAACACAACATTGCAAATCAACAAAACATTCTAAATCAACTCTACTTCAATAAAACTTTTTTTATAAATAAAATAAGATTGTTAAGATCTCAAGGGATTCCTTAGTGATGACTGGCAAAAGGACTAATGGTTTGATTAATCAAAGAATAAGCAAACAACTAAGTATCCAGAAGCGCCCCAGCTTACCACAGGGTTGTTTCCCAAGAGTTCATGTTTATGTCAGTCATTTGGAACTCTTTTTTTAAATAAATTTATCTATTTGTTTATTTTTGGCTGAGTTGGGTCTTTGTTGCTGGGCGAGGACTTTCTCTAGTTGTGGCGAGCGGGGGCCACTCTTCGTTGCGGTGCGCGGGCTTCTCATTGCGGTGGCTTCTCTTGTTGCAGAGCACGGGCTCTGCAGGCGTGCAGGCTTCAGCAGTTATGGCACGTGGGCTCAGCAGTTGTGGCTTGCGGGCTCCAGAGCGCAGGCTCAGTAGTTGTGGTGCACGGGCTTAGTTGCTCCGTGGGATCTTCCCGGACCAGGGCTCGAACCCCTGTCCCCTGCATTGGCAGGGGGATTCCTAACCACTGCGCCACCAGGGGAGCCCCATTTGGAACTTTTAACACATTTTGCCATAGAACAAAAATATGAGAGATGGTACATTCTCTGGGAAGTCTGGGAATTTTAAAATGCAATACTATTGTGAAAAAAAATCATAAAGTAGCAGAATTACATTTGCCCTAAGAACACTAGACAGTGTAATTGGCACGGTTGAAACAGGCAATCATTTCCTGACACAATGCAATAACAGCTAAAAAAAAAAAACTCCACAGTAATAGCAGCCACCATCATAAAGCATTGAGGATTGCTTTGCTGTGTGAAGAAACAGCATTTCATACATAATGCTCATCGGATTTTCACCACAGTGCTGAGAGGTATTATTATCCTCATTTTAAAAAGAAAAAATGGAGGTTTGGAGACATTCACTGACTTGCCGTAGATTATACAATTAGTAAATGGCAGGGTCAGGTTTCAGCCCCAAACCTGAACTCTTAGCCACCACCCACGGACCAAAAAGGAAAAATTTAAAATGCAGTAATCTATACACTGATTGATGCAAAGTGTTTTAAAACATTCTGCTCTCCATCTAAATAGAAGAATCTTAAAATATCAGTTTTTCTCTTAAACAGATATTTAATTTTTGCAACTAATTTAGAAACAAGCGTATAATGACTTCCTACTTTTAAAAAGCTAATTAAACTTGAGTTTAACATGCAGGATCATTTCACAATGATCATTTGGCAACTTCAGAGGCAGCCCCTATGTGTCCCTGACAGGCCCTTGATAAGATCATCTCATTTGTTACCTCTAAATGGTGCAGGATCCGTAGTATTTTGGCTCAGGGAGTCTCCTTCGGATGGATAAGCAAAGCATGGTGCACCTTACTAATGGTAGACTAAAGCCTAATGCCATGAAATGATCAAAATATTTCATCTCCCTTCCCAGGTAATTCACTTGGAAAATGTTTCATCAAAGTGATGACTATTTCAATTAAATTATTTGGATACTTCAATTTGGATTAGACACTCAAGTTATTTAAAATACCTAAACATCAGTGGTTTGCAGCTTTATTAACATTCTGTGCTTCCAGTTTTGTGCCATGGAAAAGGGCCGAAGAGTAACACACTGTAGGAGACTGAAAAGTACACAGTGCAGGTAACAAAGGGGCCTCTTCTTGCTTTGTCGATATGTCTCATGTCCTTCCTATCAAAACCTGATCTTTAACAGAATTTGTCAGCATTTTCAAATGCAAAGTTAGTTGTTTTGAAAACATTATGAAACATCAGTACTTCAATATTACATAAAGACTTTTTCTCAGTTTAAAGTTACCAAAAAAAAAGTATCGTGTTAACCGAAACTGAGAAAAAAAATTCACTGTAACTTAAAGCATCTCTACCCTTATAACACTGGTAAACCATATAAGCACTCCCTCAGAAAGGATAAAAGCCAAAAGTATGCAAACAGCCCTCATCACCTCTGTCACTTCTGACAAAGCAAATGGTTTTATGCGAAAATTCTAGAAACAACCAAGTGACCTTCTGATCAAAGAACTGGAATTCTTTGGTGTCTCTACAGAGAATGCCTTTCCAGTTATTTAACACAAACATGCACACACAAACAAAAGGGTCTGGGGAAAAAGAAAAATATCACCAATCTGAGATTAAATTCATTAAAGGAAAGCGGCATTTGTAGGTAGAATTCAGACGTTGATTGTTGAACTCTTCAACACAGAGTAGAGGCAGGTAAAGATATCACTGAAAACAGGAACATTTTATTCCAAATGTTTTACATATAAGAATTTATCCTCCTAACAACTCTATGAAGTGGGCAGATGTAAAAAGAGAAGCACAGAGAGGTCAAGTAATATACCCAAGGTCACACAGCTGGCCAATGGCAGAGCCAGTATTCAAATCCAGATAATCTGACTCCAGATAACAAACATGGCCAGCAGCCTTTACTAAAGGGTGAAACACTGAACGCCTTCCATAGAACATCACGAACCACATAAACATCAGGGTCACTGCTAGCACATACCATACCTTTGTGTAAATGACAAGAAGGTGTTACAGGGAAGAACAAAATCTGACTGCATGCTGGATCTGTTTCTTTTACTTTAACCTTTGCTTCCCATTGCTTTTGCTCACTAAAAGGATACGGTCTATACGTAATGGCCTGCCTCAGGGAACCCTGCCCCTCTCTGTGAATGTTAAACCAAAGTGCCTTTGTTCAAGGAAACATCCTGACCCTGTCCACCTGTGAATGGCTGCAAGAAAGAAGAAATTAACACATTCCCTCCCTGAGGCTGGCCATTCCAGGTGATATTTGCAAATGGCCTTTTAACCTTACTTCCTCACCTCCTCCCCCTCTTTGTTCTATAAGAGAAACTGGCATCCAAACCCCATAAGATGGTTCTTTTGTGACACTAGTCTGCCATCTTCATGGTTTGCTGGCTTTCTGAATAAAGTCGCTATTCCTTTGCCTCAACACCTTGTCCCCCGATTTATTGGCCAGTTGAGCGGTAAGCAGAGCGAGCTTGGACTCCGTAACAAAGGCACACACTCATGGCAGGTGAATTTCAAAAAGGCATCCTTTCTTTGGGTGAATGCAGCTCACATCGGTGCTTGGCTAGCAGTGTGGGCTGGATTACAACCCCTTTCATGGCATCAGCCTGAAGCTTATGCCGTGGCCTTGAAACTCAGAAAACTTATTTCCTGAATGATAAGAATTTAATTATCTAGTCTGTGTCCTCGATGCTAGTACACAGTTGGCACTTTCATGTTTGTTGAATGTATTCATTTAATACCCTGCAGCAAAGATGACATTTAATTACTTAGTCAAGAAATAAACAAATGGCTGAAATGGTGTCTATATAAACATAATATATTTAATATAGTATAGGAAACTAAAATATTGACACACGTTGAAACTGATTTCTTCTCGTCACACCGGAAATGGTAAAGGGATACCCTTGACTTTTTCAAAGAAAAAGAGCTGGAAAGAAAGCCAGCTAACCAATTATAATAACCACCTGATATTTGCACAGCACTACAGTTTCCAATATTCACACACATTAAGTTCTTAACAATAAGCCTTTCAGGCTCTCACTGTTATTCCTATTTTTCAGATTAGAAAATGGAGTCTGGGAGAGATTCAAGAGCTTGCTCAGCGTTACACAACTAGCGATGGCAGAGCTCGGTCTAAAATCCGGCTCTGTTTTTGTGAACTGTGTGTTCTTCATTACTCACATTACTTCCTGTAACATACAAGGGCCAATGTTGTTAAAAAAAAATCTCAAAGCATGCCGAGTTTTAAAAATAGAATCTTTCTTTATTAACTTTCTTGGAAAGACTATATTGATAAAAACCACCTGGAGTCTGTCAGTGCCCAAAACCCTGGGACCAAGACATTTACAGGGAGATCTGAAGACATTTAGAGCGTCGCAGTGCCCTCTAGGATACCGCCATTGAACTACTCATTAATAGGTGCTTTGGGCCCCGCCCCCTCGCCTGGGTCTGGGGCCCTGCCAGACGGCGGGCGGGTAGGGGCGCCGAGAGCGGGGGCGGGGCTCAGTGGTCGAGTGACGGCCCGCCTCACCTATTCGGGGCCCGGGCCGCGGCGCGGTGGGCCCCGTAGCCAATGGGCGGGGGCGGGGGGCGGCCCGGCCGACGGGGAGAGGGAGCTCGCTGCTGGGGGACGCGGGGGGAGGAGGGGGCGGGCCCCCAATCCGGTTCCATCCGGTTCTCCTACCGCCCCCGCCGCGGGTCGCAGCAGCTCGGGCGGCGGGAGGAGCGGCAGCGACCAGGCAGCCCAGCTTCGCGAAGGCTCTCGGCGCGCCGCGGCCCGCAGGCACCCAGCACGCGCCCGCCCCGCCGCCACGATGCCCAAGAGGAAGGTCAGCTCCGCCGAGGGGGCGGCGAAGGAGGAGCCCAAGAGGAGATCGTTGAGGTTGTCAGCTAAACCGGCTCCTGCAAAAGTGGAAACGAAGCCAAAAAAGGCGGCAGGAAAGGATAAATCTTCCGACAAAAAAGTGCAAACAAAAGGGAAAAGGGGAGCAACGGGAAAACAGGCTGAAGTGGCTAACCAAGAAACTAAAGACCTGCAGAAAATGGAAAAACTAAAAATGAGGAGAGCCCAGCTTCTGATGAAGCAGGAGAGAAAGAGGCCAAGTCTGATTAATATCACACACCTGGTCCTATCAGTGGTCCCTGTTTCCCTTGTACAATCCAGGGGAATATTTTTATCAACTATTTTGTAAATGCAAGCTTTTTAGTAGCTCTAGAAACATTTTTAAAAAGGAAGGAATCCCACCTCATCCCATTTTTTAAGTGTAAATGCTTTTTTTTAAGAGGTGAAATCATTTGCTGGTTTATTTTTTGGTACAACCAGAAAATAGTGGGATATTAAATATGGGAGGCTTTGATTGTCTTGGGTGTCAGCTTAACCTTCCACAGATGGAGGGTAGCTTTTATATCCCATAATACAAAGCATACTAAATGGCAGTTTGGAGTCAGTTGTGCATTTAATGTCTTAAACACTTTAAATTACTTCTCTTCCGATGTGGTTTTTGGTAGAATTGTTTCCTAAAGCAAACCACTCACCCCTTGGTCTTGGCTCTCCTGGGCAGATTTTTGTGCACTCTGTAACATCTTTGGTCGTGGTAGTCCAGTTCTTCTAGTAACTGTTAATGTGCTGTGAACGATTGACAATTTGAGTATGTAGTGTATGTGATATTAAATTGTGAATTAGTGGGACTTACAATGTAACAGCATATCAATATTTGAAGATATTGGTACTTGATATCCTGTGAAGGAAAATTTGCCCCCAAATTTTAAGCTGGAAAGTCACTGGAATAACTGTTCAGAAAAGAATAACAACTACATGATTTTTTAGGTTTTTGGTACGTATGTTGAGAATTGTGTACAAATTGAAATGTCTGTGTACTGATCCTCAAAACAACCAATAAAATCTCAATTATGAAAAAAAAAGGTGCTTTGGCCAAACAGTTCCTCCTCAAGTCCAGGCTAACTCTTTCCTGAGAACGCACCGATCACAACTTTCCTGAAAACTGAAACAACACATGATATAAACCAAACATATCAATGTGTATGTACTATCACTTTGATCACTGAGAAGCAAAGTCTAGAATTACGTTATTCACATCTTGCCCCCAGATATGAAAAAGACTCCAAGCCCTCTTGGAAGCCCTTTGCTCTGTTTTCTCTTAGTCAAAATATACAACACAAAAACAAATGGCAATAGCTTCTAAAATAAAGAAGACCTTTGCTGAAGCCTCAGGCCATGTGATGATTTATGCTCTTGAAAAGGAGAAAAAAAACATCAAGCTTTCATGAGTTGCCATAGAAACCTTTCTCCAGATGCGGCTGCTTCTGAGATACTACAATGAGACTGCCTTCCAAGGCCTTTCAAAATACATTTAAAACCATAAAAATTGTTTCATCACGCTTTACATGTAAATTATTGCATTTCCCTAAAATGTCAGCAATCATAATGAGCCTCGTTTCATAGCCAAGCTCTTGTCTTTTTTTTTGTCGTGTGAAAGGAGTGGGTTCTCTTTCGTGTATTATAATCATGGTAGACAAAATTTGTTTCCGCTTGACCTCAGTATGGTCTCCCATGAAAAAAGGAGACAAACCCAGGGCTTCCCTGGTGGCGCAGTGGTTGAGAGTCCGCCTGCCGATGCAGGGGACACGGGTTCGTGCCCCGGTCCGGGAAGATCCCACGTGCCGTGGAGCGGCTGGGCCCGTGAGCCATGGCCGCTGAGCCTACGCGTCCGGCACAACAGTGAGAGGCCTGCGTACTGCAAAAAAAAAAAAGGAGGCAAACCCAGCAATTACAGCCTTGTCTTTCCCAAATTTGTGTGTTATAGTCTTCATTTTAAAAATTGTTATATAAAACTAATCGTTTAATTCACCTTTTGGAAATTCAATGGAATATATATAAACACACTCCTTTAAGAATACTGTTTTTTAGGTATCGAAAATAATCATATGATGCTACAATAGTTTCCTTGACTGTGATTTAAGGGTGAAATATCTCTGCTCTCCTATGGATTACCGACATGATTTTTATTTATTTATTTATTTTACCAACATGATTTTTAGAATCACAAACATCTTTAAGGTAGAATATAAAATAGGAGAGATCCATTCCCCCTTTGGCTCACCCACTCCCTAGATCTTAGTCTCTGAAAGAGCTGGGTGTTACAAATGCCCAGAAGAGGGTCACAGGCCTGCTGTAGAATACTTGGAACACTTCTTCAGTTCAACATCTCCTTTCACCAAAAATGAGATGATTAATTTGGAATTCTAGAAGAACAGAATAAAATGTGGACATTGCCAAGGAAAAGAAATCTGGATGAGATGTGACAAGTAACTGGAAGAAATGAAGTTACAAAGCAGTCATTTGGGAGCCTAGTTTGGAGCCTGGCCCAGGAGTTTTACTTTGCTGCTGAAACACCCTTGTGAGCCAAAGACCAAGGCAGTCAGCAGTGTGCAGAGTAAAAGGAAAACATAGCCTCATTCAAGGACAAGGCAGAACATTGTCATTCTGCAGAAAAACTCTATTCCAAATAGGTCTAATGGGCTTTATGACCTTGAACAAGAGTCCCCACCTTTCTGGGCCTCACTTTCCCCATCTGTAAACTGAATGATTAACCCCCTTTCCATTCTGTGATTAATCTACATGAGACAGGACAACAATTTTAATTAACCTGGAATTTCATTACATAGGTGGTGTCTTCATAACTCCAAAGCATTAGCCCAAAGTCTGCCCTGCGGAGCATGAAATTTGAGTGACATCAATAGGTGTTAATAAAAAACATGTGAATTTTGTTATAATAAAAGCATTGTGATAAAAACAAAACAAAAAACCAAAAAAACCACGTGATTTTTGTGCTTGTTGTACGACAAGAAAATGCAGATGCAAACAAAGCTAGTTAAGGATAGGCGTGCTAAGGTAATTAGAGGCAGGAGGTCCCGATGTCTGTGGCTTCCTCTGAAATGCATCAAAAAAAAAGAGGGATTGATAAAGAGAGGGATGGATAGATGGATAATACGGAACAAAGCAAATATAGCAAAAATGTTAACTGTACAATCTACTTGGTAGGTATATGAGTGTATAATTCCTTGAAAATTCTCACAATAAAAAATTCTGGAAAAAAAAAGTTAAATCGGGTGGTCAAAAGGTACAAACTCCCAGTTATAAAATAAATAAGTCATGGGGATGTAATGTACAACATGGTGACCAGAGTTAATCAGACTGTATTGTATATTTGAAAGTTGCTAGAGAGTAGACCTTAAAAATTCTCATCCAAAGAAAAAAAATTTTTGTAACTATGTGTGGTGATGTATGTTAACTAGACATATTGTGGTGATCATTTCACAGTATATACAAATATTGAATCTTTATGTTGTACACCTAAAGCTAATATGTCAATTATATATCACTTTTTTTTAATGGCTATAAAATCAAAATTATGAAGATGATTATTTGAAATAATAGGTGGGTTTTCTTAGATTATATATATTTTTAATTGCAAAATACTTAAGGTTTGCCCAACTTAAAGATGAATGGGGCCTCCCTGGTGGCACAGTGGTTAAGAATCTGCCTGCCAATGCAGGGGACACAGGTTCGAGCCCTGGTCCGGGAAGATCCCACATGCTGTGGAGCAACTGAGTCCGTACGCCACAACTACTGAGCCTGCGCTCGCTCTAGAGCCCATGCACCACTACTACTGAAGCCCACGTGCCACAACTACTGAAGCCCGTGCACCACAACTACTGAAGCCCGCGCACCTAGAGCCCGTGCTCCACAACAAGAGAAGCCACTGCAATGAGAAGCCCGTGCACTGCAACGAAGAGTAGCCCCCGCTCGCCGCAACTAGAAAAAGCCCGCGCAGCAACAAAGACCCAACACAGCCAAAAAAAAAAAAAAAGATGAATGAAGCATTGTTTAAGTACAAATGTTTGCTGACATTTTCTGTATCAACAATGGTTGTTAGTAATGTTACCAAGCTGCTGTAAAATAAAATAAAAATAAACACACACACACAAAAAGTTAAACTGGTTTCTATCCAGCTGGACATATTGCATACCTCCATCAGGAGATACTATATACTATTTACATAATTTCTTAGTCTCTATAACTTATTGGGGGACAGGAGATGGAAGTGATTTTCTCAAGGGCAGAAATGTCTCCTTACATATTTTGGGAAATACTACCTAAAGCAACTGGTCCATTTGGTCAATTTGTAGCCATTGTGGCTACAACTGGTGGTGGGTTGGTCACAGAATCCCCTCTCAAAAAAAAAACCCTCCTCTCTTCCTCTCTACAAATCAAACATTCTCAACCACACTACTGTCCTTAAGCTGCACGTTATCAAGGAGTTGATATCCAAGCCTAACGTGCTTCCAGAAGAGAACGAAGCCTAACAGGCAAGGCACCACAGGGGTGGGAAGAGGGTGACTGTAATATACATATTTGGAAAGGGAGCTTCCTGGGAAGGCTGGAAGTGTACTTAGTTCCACCAAGTGAAAAATGGTGAAACAACAGTGTAAGAAACTATAAGTTTCCCTCTTTCTTCTTCTTTCAAGACATGCAGTGCTGCAGGAAGGCCCATGGGCTTACCAGTTTAGAACCTCTGCTCTAAGCTATCTGGACCTCATCTCATTAATAGGGATACGGCTTCAGCAGAGGTCACCATTTTCTTGGGTTCTTACTGATTCGTCAGCTCCTTGCATGGCTTCAAAGATGGCAGCTCTTCCTGTTCCAAAGCAGGGCTCTTCATCAAACCAGTAAGGAAATCCCTAGTTTTCATTATATTTACAATGTAGGGATAACTGACAAACCTGAAACTAATGAATGACCATATCCTATCCATTTTCCCAGGTTTTTTTCTGACTCGTAACTTGGGCCCAGTTATTTGCCCAGGAGTCTGTGTCTGAAACCTGGAATTTATCCTTGAGTTTTCCTGATCCCTTGTCCCATCTTACCCTTAATGCCCTAAAGATCCAGCATGACTTCACCTCTGCCAACTTTTCTAGCTTTATCCTTCTGCTCCCCACCCTGTACCTTATACTCTAGCAATATTGAATCCCCTCCCCCTGTGGTTCTTTCCATATCCCACACTGTTTAGTGTTTCCAGGCCTTTGTTCTCCTGCGAAAATTTCACTTAATACCATCTCATCCCCCCAAATATAGCTCAGGCTCTAGACAATTTGCCCTACCCAACTGTCTCCCCCAAGGTGTGTTATGAGCCCTGAGTCACAGTTGCCATAGCAATGAATAATTTACCCCTTATTAGAGCACCTACAGTAAGAATGAGGAGACCAGGGCTTCCCTGGTGTCACAGTGGTTGAGAGTCCGCCTGCCAATGCAGGGGACATGGGTTCGTGCCCCGGTCTGGGAAGATCCCACATGCCGCAGAGCGGCTGGGCCCGTGAGCCGTGGCCGCTGAGCCTGCGCGTCCGGAGCCTGTGCTCCGCAACGGGAGATGCCACAACAGTGAGAGGCCCGCGTACCGCAAAAAAAAAAAAAAAAAGAAATGAGGAGGACATGGTGGGCCAGGAGGAGGTAGGCTGAGGCAGAATTTGCATCTAAATCCCCAAGAATATTTTGGGAGCTCTATAATTTTGAACTTTTCACTCAAATTATTTTTGGAAAGAGGCTTTTCCTGTTATTTCATACCAACTGTTTGGAGATAGGTTGAAAGCTCTCCAGGTCTGGCCAAAAGCCACCTTGTGGTTTGATAAAAGGCTTCCGGAAAGCCAAAACAAGCTGTCAATGTTTGTGCAGACAGGGCCTCAAATGGAGCTCAGATGAAGTTACTTGTGTGTTCATTAGGTTCAATTCTTTTTAGGGAAAATTATACTCTCAGAAAGAGTAAAAAAGGATCACTCTAAATCTCAGTGAGAGGTCCTGGACTCAGTTGTTAGGTTAATATCAGAAGAGGACCTGCCACACAAAAATGAACACTAGTGCCAAAATGTATAGAAAAACAGAATATCTGTTGCTGTCTGGGCAAATTATTTCAGGGGTATCTGTAGCTGGGATCCAGTTTCCTCATTCACTTTAGGACATCTACTCAGTTACCCCAAATCAAAAACAAATTGAGGTGCTTTTAGTCAGAATATCTAGATTTCATTCTGAGCAGTGGGCCCCAACCCTTACCAATCCAATTGTCTTAATTAATTCCTTGTGTGAAATTGGCTTTGTATCACATCAAAAAGGAAACATTCATCTTTCTGAAAAATTAGACATCTCTCATATTCAGGGTCTACCATTGATTAAATTTATCCCCTCCTTTAAACCTCAAGTTCCTGACCTGTAAAAGAGTGGAAGTATTTACTCCCTACCTTATCAAGTAGTTGTGAAAAGAAATTGAGGCAAAATATATAAGGCTCTTAGAACATTGCCTGTTGCATGGTATATACTCAACAAATATCTGTTCAATGAATGGATCCAACATCTTAGGAAGTATTTGGCTTTGAAATTGGAAGAATGAGGTTCTGACCCCACTTTGCCTCTTAGGCACTGTGGAATCTTGGGCAAATAACTTCTGAACTCCTCCTAATTCCAATCTGTAAAACAGGGATGTACCTTGCAGGCAGAGTTGAAACAAAGATTATGTGTGCAAAATTACTTGCATATATTGGGCCTGCTGTTGTCATATAGTGATAGGCAGGCTGGGCCTGCCAGGGAATTAATCATGCCTCTGCTTCCTTAAGTTCCACCTCCCCACAAATACTTATTGGCAACTCAAGCCTTTTTATAGCATGTCTCATCAACCTTTGATTCAGTATAGATGATTTATCTATAGACCCACGTCTTACAATATTGGCATAACATCCCAGGTTTTATTATTTCTTCAAACTGTGCATCACACAAAAAATGACTGGGTCTTAAACCACCTTCTTTTTAACCTATAACAAAACAAATGGATAAATTGTATCATAGATTGGACAAATGCCCACTGACCATAGCAGAGAAGAGGTAAAGCAATTTTTTCTCTGTTGATAACATTTTTATCATGGACTTGGAGCAATCTAAGCAGCTATCTTTTGTTTTTTTTTTTTTTGCGGTACGCGGGCCTCTCACTGTTGTGGCCTCTCCCGTTGCGGAGCACAGGCTCCGGACGCGCAGGCTCAGCAGCCATGGCTCACGGGCGCAGCCGCTCCGCAGCATGTGGGATCTTCCCGGACCGGGGCACGAACCCGTGTCCCCTGCATCGGCAGGCGGACTCTCAACCACTGCGCCACCAGGGAAGCCCAGCAGTTATCTTTTGATTAATCATCCTCGGGAAGAATATTTTAATATCTCTTTTCTAAAATTAAGACTATTATATTTGACAGATACCTTCACGCAATTAAATGAATAATGTTTTTGAACCGTAGTATGTAATTTCCCACTGTCCAAAATGGCTATTTCATGCCTTTTCTTCTTCAACTTCCATGACACCACCTCCCCTGCCCCCAGCCCTCTTCGACTGATGACTCTGCTTCATTTTTTATTGAGAAAATAAAAATATCATCTTTCCATAATAAATCCAGCTACATACCTTCACCTGTGCCTGCGTGTGCTGCTTTCTTTACGTCTTATGACTTAAGTGAAGTGACTTCTTTAAGGAAGTCAACCCTCGCCACTCTCTTTGGATCCTATTCCCCCCAGGGCTTTGATCCTCTAATCATATACTTTCTTTCCTGCATCATCAATTTCTCCCTCTCTCCTGGATCACTGTCATCGACACACAAACCTGCTCTGGTATCTCTCATCTTCAAAAAACCTAACTGGCCCAATATCTCCTTTTAGCTGCAACCCCTTCCCTCTGCATCTCTTCATAATACTTCTTCAAAGAGTTATCTTCACCCATTGCCTCTATTTCTCCACTTAACTTCAGTCAGGCTTTCATCCCTACCATTCCACCTAGACTACTCTTGTCAAGGATGTCAGTGATTTTCATATTGCAAACCCAGTGGTTCAGTCTGGGTCCTTAGATTAATTGTTCTCTTAGCAGCTTCCCCTCTTGTCCTCCTTCTTATTCTCTCTCTCTCTCTTTACAATGTCTGTAGGATCTGCCTTAATGTCTCTTTTTTTGGCCGCGCCGTGCAGCTTGCGGGATCTCAGTTCCCCAACCAGGGATCGAACCTGGGCCAAGGCAGTGAAAGCCGAGAATCCTAACCACTAGGCCACCGGGGAACTCCCTTGTCCTCCTTCTTGATCCACTGTCTTCACTTGTTTCTGGGCCACACACTTCCTTGGGTTTCTTCCTCTCTAACTCTGCTTCTTCTCAGACTCCTTTGCTGGATTTTCTCCTCTTCCCAGCTTTTAAATGTTGGAGAGCCCCAAGACTCAGTTCTTGGATCTCTCTCTTTTTTTTTTTAATCATTCTTGGGTGATCTCACTCAATCTTATAGACTTGAAGCTTCAAGCTTGATATAGAAATTGCCTACTTAATTGTGCCTTCAGCTATTTAATAATCATCTCAAACTTAACATATCTCAAACAGAGGTCTTGAGTCCCCTCCACCAAACCAGTTCTTCTGCAGTCTTTTCCACCTCAGTAATGGTACCACACTTCACCCAGTTGTTCAGGCCCAAATCCAGGAATTATCCTTGTTCTTTTTTCCCCCTGGCCACTCCACCCTCCAATCAATACATCAGTAAGTCAACTCTACCTGAATACAACCATTTCTTAGAACCCATACTGCTACTACCTTGGTCTAAGATGAAAGCATCTCTCCTTTGGACTACTGCAATAGCCTTGCAACTGCAACTGCTTCCACTCTTACTTCTCTGTTTTCAATTTACATAGGGTAGAATATCCTTTAAAGCAAAATCAAATTCAAGACATTTCCCTGTTTCAAATCTTCCAACGACTTACATTGCAAAGAGGTAATCCCACCTCATTACTTAACCTATAGGGCCACATATGAATTCACTCTTGCCTACGTATCTTGCCTTAGTACCCACTTCATCCCACTCCAGCCATGCTGATTTTCCTTCTCTTCCTTGAACACTTTAAAGTTGTTCCCACCATAGGGGCTTTGCATCAATTGTTCCCATCTCCCGTAATACCCTTTTCCCTGATATTTACATGTTCAACATCTCTGATCTCAGCTTATACCTCACCTCTAAAGAAGAGGTATTCCCTGACTCTGCTCCATCACACCACCTATTTTATTTTTCATGGATTACTTGCCACTGGCAGTACTTTGTATGTATGTATGTAGGTAGGTATTTATTTGGTTGATTTATTGGTTATTTACTGTGTGATCCTCCTCACTAGATTATAAGCTCTGTGAGGGCAGGGTCTTAGTTGTTTTGTTTCCTACTTTATTCCCAGAACCTGGGAGAATATCTGACATGTAGATAGCCTCAATAAATATTTGTTGCTGGCATGAAACAACTCAGACAAGTCAACTAGTTCAGCAGCAAAGAATGAACAGGGGCTCGTTTTGCAAAGAACTTACTCTAGTGGGTTCATCAGAATGCATATCTACTCAAAATCTGATGTATCACAAAACTTATTTTAATGTCAGTGTGACCATTTGATCACAAGTGCCCTTTAAAATTTTCAACCCCAACTTTTCTGTTCCAAATATCTTTTTAATTACAAACTTATTCCAAAAAATTTGCAAGGAAAAAAGTGTCAACATAGAAATGGAGTCTTCCACCTGGAGAAGGATTCATACAGGTCTCCAAATATCAACAGTACAATGTCAGCTCCACAACCTGCCTGCCTCACATCTAAAGGCCACAGAGTTTCCTTTAATCAATAACATAGTCTGGGCACCCATCAGAAAACTAAACTATTTCCTCAGCCGAAGATCACTTGAGCATCTGATATTTTAAAAAGGTATTTTAAAGGCTTTGTTAATTATGAATTCCTCTGGGGCATTTAAATATTAAGCCTGCACCATTAGGTTGTGCAACAGAAAGGTACCTGGTCTATGTTGTACCAGCTACTTACAGAAGTTTCTTATACATTAAATGTGTTTTAATATTATGCTCTAGCTAAAATTGTGTGTGTGTGTGTGTGTGTGTGTGTTTAAGTACCTTAAACAAACTCTGTACTCCCAAGCTTTGGGCATAGCACCAAGTTGTAATGCCAATCTGCATTCCAAGTTGAAAGGTGAAACCACCTCTCATTAGAGGTGGCTGCCATCTTGTTAAAAGGAGGTGTAATCCAGACCTGGGGGTCCTCTGATCCTTGACAAATTCCTCCTAGACAAAGGAGCAAATGGAACTGAAAATGCCAATGTCAACACTTACACCCACAATTGCAAAAATACATTTAACAGCCTTTAGTAACAAAATTCTCAATCTAGAAAGTTATGCTGTGATGTTCTGTTCTTCTGTGTTCCCTTGTCCAGCTGAATTTCTGTTTGATTCAATGAGTCTATTTCTGGGGCTCCTCTACTCTGTGTATATCCTTGTGTGGGTCTCCATGTACGTTCTTAGCTTAGTCTTACTATGTCCATCTGTATCTCACACTTCCCCAGTTCCTTCTGTCTCTCATAACTGACCCAACTACAAAGCCAATAGTTATCTATTTTCCCATCTGTTGACCTTGGCTGGAAATACATAGTGATTTGGGAGTCATCTTAGCACAGGTGAAGTCTGAAACTGCTACGTTCCGCTGGGGGTTTGTAAAAGTAGTAGAATCACAATACAAGTTTTGCATAGAATAATACCACAAGGAAAACATGTTCAAGGAAGTCTACTTATTGGACTAAACCATTTTAATTGCAGTATCAGAATCATCCCGTGGCTTTTGGCCAGACACCTGGGTGTGAAATCTGTACATTGGAAGGGGTCGAGAAGCTCACAGAAGACTACCTGCATTAGAAGGGCATAATCGTTCTCAAAGAGCATTTAAACATCTTGGTTAAAGTTTTTAACTGTAACCAAGAAACATATATGTAAATACTGGTTTATTCAAAAAGAAGAATAGATTCCACCCCAGATTCTAACCACAAATGAAGAAAAAAAAGAAATAAAATTAGCCCTCCCAGAAAATGTAATTGACTAATACACACAAGAAAAATGTTCAACTTTCTAGTAATTAAAAACAACCATTTTCACCTCTCAATTTGAGAAATACCATTTTCACTTGCAATCTGAGAAAGATTGTAAAAAAAGGATGATATTAAAGGCTGTCAACAATGTGATGAAACAAAGCTGGCTAGAATAGTAATTGGTAAAACATTTGAGAGAAGCAATTTGGCAGTATCTGTCAAAAACTTTAAAGCATCCATATCTTTAAATCGGAAATTATTACTTTATGACTCAATTCCAAGAAATAATATCAAATGTGGAAAAAATATCATTCCTAAAGATCTTTAGTGCAGTGTCATTTATAATAACAGTGCACACACATAATACATAATGTCCAATAATCTGGTATCAGTTAAGTAAGCTATGGTAAGCTTATTTGATATTAAATTGTGTTCATAAAGACTGTAATAATGTGGAAAATGCTTATGTTTTAATATCAGGTGAAAAGATATAAAATTGTGTTTGTTCTATGACTATGAATATAAATGTGTGACACACACACAGAGAAAACAAACAAATGCATGAAAAAAGGCTGAAATAAAATATACCCAAATGTTAAGAGTGGTTGTCTTTGGATGATAAGACTTAAAAATAAACTTATGAAAATAATTCATCCAGAATTAGTAAAAAAAATTTATTAGTTGTGATGAGTAGTTTCATTTACTGGGCTATTTCCAGGATTCATTGTATAAATGATTGACTTTTTGTTATAAAGTTATACTTTTTAGAGACCTAAAATTAAGCACTTAGAATCACATAATTGCAAAACTTCTCTGTAAATCAGTCTATCTGCCTTTATATTGTCACTAACCTTCCCTATTTCAGAAAAAAATTGTATGCAAGTAAATTGACAAAAGTGCTTTCCCAAAGCTGTATATCAAATCTAATAAAAATAAACTCAACTACTTGAAATTTTATGAAATTTACTTCAATTACAACCTAATGATGACAGTGGGGAAAAGAGCGAAGGATGTACATTATTTTTTCAAGGCTCAGGAGCTGTTTCCCTTAATTGCTTTTTCTTTGAACACCACCAATACATCTTTATTAGATTACCCTGTAAATTTTGGAACTTAATGACATTGTTTATATTGTGCTTTCTAAGCTGACGAATACAATGCAATTATCGCTCACCCATTAAGGGACTGAATTTGGCATCAAGATCTGTATTCCAGGCTCACAGGCCAACTAAAATGCCCCAACGTTCATAGGAAAATTGCTACTAAGGAAAATACTTATTACATGTTAAATATACACATAAATATATTCATGTAAATATACACATTTTATATATAAGCATATACTTAAATACACCAGTAAGTATTTTCTTTGGTCAGGGTTTTCCTGTGAATGTTGGGGCATTTTGCCCCAAGGATCTATCTCTTCCAGTCCCAACCATCTGGGAAAAGCATACGGGAGAAGCAGGCAGCTTAGCTGGTCAAGCCCCTCCTGTCTCCTTCCAGTTTCCTGGACTAATACAGTCAACTTCTCTTCCCAGAAGGCAACACAAAATACCATCTTTCTAGGTGCATCCACACTACGTGGTATCCAGAAAATCACTGAAGATGACATTTTAAAATCTTAGGTACAGAGAACAGACTTGTGGTTGCCAAGGGGGGTAGGGGAGGGATGGATTGGGAGTTTGGGATTAGCAGAGGCAAACTATTATACAGAGAATGGATAAACAACAAGGTCCTACTGTATATACAGCACAGAGAAATATACTCAATATCCTGTGATAAACCATAATGGAAAAGAATATGAAAAAGAATATATAACTGAATCACTTTGCTGTACAGCAGAAGTTAACACGTTATATATATAATATATATATATATGTTATATATATTATATATATGTTAAATTATATACATTATAAATTATATATATTATATAAATTTTAAAAAATCTTAGGAAGATGATTCTCAAAAGGTTAAGCATAGAGTTACCATATGACCCAGTGATTCCACTCCTAGGTATCTAACCAAGAGAAATGAAAACATATGTCCACACAGAAATTTGTACATGAATGTTCATAGCAGCACTATCACTATCCACGATAGCCCCAAAGTGGAAACAACCCAAATGTCCATCAACTAATGAAGAGATAAACAAAATGTGGTCTATCCATACAATGAAATATTATTCAGCCATAAAAAGGAATGAAGTATTCATACATGCTACAATGTGGATGAGCCTTGAGAACATTATGCTGAGTGAAAGAAGCCAGACATAAAAGTCATTTATGGTATGATTCCATCTATATGAAATGTTCAGAACAAGCAAATATCTAGAGATAGAAAGTACATTAGTGGTTGCCAGGGGCTGAGGGTAGGCGGGTAGTGATGGTGGTGGTGGTGGTGATGGGGAATGGAGAATGACTGCAAATGGGTGCAGGGTTTCCTTTTGTGGGGCCAAAAAAACTCAGAAGTTACATTGGGGTCATGATTACACAACCCTGTGAATATATTAAAAACCATTACACTGTACACTGGAAGTGAGTGAATTGTATGGTATATGAATTGTATATATCAACGAAGCTGTCATTTAAAAACTTTAAGAAGATGAAATTTTAGAACTCGATAGGTTTACAATTATTATCATTCCTTTTTAAAGTTATGTTGAGGTTTTAATGAAAGATGTTGTAACAGGTGTTGTCCATGCCCCACCCCACCCCCCTACGTCCCCTCCTCATTCGTTTCTACTTAAGCCCCTGACTGACTCTGCCTCACAACTCAGTGGGGATAAATGAGGAGTATCCTCCACTGTCTCCCCCGGGGTCCCCAGCAGGATTGAGCTCCAGTCACTCACAGTGGAAACAGGCTTGAAAATTCATCCTTTTTGACTTCCTTACCTCCTCTAGGCTTCCAAACCCCTCTGGGGTTTGCTGGGATCACTTCCCAAATAAATGACTTGCACTCACATTCTGTCTTAGGGTCAGCTTCTAGGGGAACCCAAGCCAAGATACATGCTACCCTTTCTTCCTTTCTCAAACAATAGCCATATCTTGCCCCACTAGAAAGATCTAGAATGATGATAATTGGTCAAGTTATTAAAAGAAAAAACACAGACACAGAGAAATAGATTTTGTTGACTCGGTTTTACAAATAATGCCGAGTTTCCTTCAACTGCCATAATAACTACAGCCCATCTTTACATACCAGGCTGCATGGGAAATGTGGTGGCCTTTGGAGCAGGGGTTTCTGGAGCCACTGTCTTCCCTGGGGGTTCCAACCAGAGGATTCTGAGACCTCAGCCTACAGGTGTAGAAGGAGCACCTCCCAGTGCAGTGCTGTGGATGGCGCGACTGCAGCGTGTCCAGTCCATGGAAACAGCAGCAAGGGCTTCAGGGGATCAGAGCAGGGACACTAGAGCTGGCAGAGACTAGCAGATGGAAGGTTCCAGAGTCAGCCAAGTTTTGGTGAGTCGGGAACCCTACTGTCCTCTGGGGTTCAGTTAGCATGATGGCCCTACTCAGAGGGACAGAACAGCAGACGCCATGGAAGCACTGCCACCAAAGTACTGAAAGCTTAAAATTGGAAACTTTGTTGGTACTCCTACATGTTGAATTCTTGCTGAAAAGTTTGGTGGGAATACTCAGGTCGTTTCTGAGAACGATGAACTAATTGTGTTCCTTAGCAAAAACCCACCAACTAACAAACTAAAACCTCACGATGAACAGAATAAACGTATGACTGTTTCATTTTTGGTATTATATTTTCCAAAGTATACCATCCTCCTAGTTTACATATATATTTTTAAATTAATTAATTTATTATTTATTTTTGGCTGCATTGGGTCTTCGTTCCTGCATGAGAGCTTTCTCTAGTTGCGGCGAGTGGGGGCTACTCTTCGTTACTATGCACAGGCTTTTCATTGCGGTGGCTTCTCTTGTTGCGGAGCACAGGCTCTAGGCCCGTGGGAGGGCTTCAGTAGTTGTGGCACACGGGCTCAGCAGTTGTGGCATGAGGGCTCTAGAGCCCAGGCTCAGTAGTTGTGGCGCACAGGCTTAGCTGCTCTGCAGCACGTGAGATCTTCCCAGACCAGGGCTCGAACCCGTGTCCCCTGCATTGGCAGGCGGATTCTTAACCACTGCACCACCAGGGAAGCCCCCTAGTTTATATTTTTAAAGATGGGCCTGTTCTGAAACTCTGGGAACCAAATGCATTTCAGAACTTCGAATTTTTCAGATTTTAGAGTGACAAAACAGTACGTAGGTGTATATTATGTAATAGCCCTAATGACAACTGGGACAACCACTCTGAGATCACCTGCATTATTATGTCTGCAGTAAAACATATGACTAATAGCAAACCAGACACATCAGTTCTGGTCAGCTCTTACTGAAAGCTCCTGAAAATACTTTCAATTTTCAGAGCTCTGGGTGTTTGGGAATTGCAGATAAGGGACTGTGGCCTATATTATGGTAGATTAGAGTCATAGCTGTCATCAAATAAGTGCTGAGCACATGGATGTTGAAAATGGGACAAGAAGACTCGGGGAAAACGAGGACATTCCCTTCATTAAAAATATAATTTTGCCAGCCAACTAGGTGGTTTAATAGTTACTAACCAATCATCAGAAGAGCTAAACAGACATTTCTCCCAAAAAGATATACAGATGACCAAGAGGCACATGAAAAGATGCTCAACATCGCTAATTATTAGAGAAATGCAAATCAGAACTACAATGAGGTATCACCTCACACCAGTCAGAATGGCCATCATCAAAAAGTCTACGAACAATAAATGCTGGAGAGGGTGTGAGTAAAGGGAACCCTCCTACACCACTGGTGGGAATGTAAATTGGTATAGCCACTATGGAGAACAGTATGGAGGGTCCTTAAGAAACTAAAAATAGAACTACCATATGTTCCAGCAATCCCACTCCTGGGCACATATACAGAGAAAACCACGGTTCGAAAGGATACATGCACCCCAATGTTCATTGCAGCACTGTTTACAATAGCCAAGACATGGAAGCAACTTAAATGTCCATCGACAGATGAATTGATAAAGAAGATGTGGTACATGTATAGAATGGAATATTATTTAGCCATTAAAAAGAATGAAATAATGCCATTTGCAGCAACATGGATGGACCTGGAGATTATCACACTAAGTGAAGTCAGACAGAGAAAGACAAACATCATATCATAGCGCTTATGTGAGGAATCTAAAAAAAATGATACAAATGAATTTGTCTATAAAACAGAAACAGACTCACAGACTTAAGAGAACGAACTTATAGTTACAGGGGGAAGGATGGGGTGAGGGATAGATTGGGAGTTTGGGACTGACACGTACAGACTGCTATATTTCAAATAGAGAACCAACAAGGACCTACTATCTAGCACAGGGAACTCTGCTCAATATTCTGTAATAACCTAAATGGGAAAAGAACTTGAAAAAGAATAGATACACATATATGTATAACTGAAAAAAAAAAGAACCCTGTTATTTGGGAAAAAAAGTTACTAACCCATCATAATAACTACATTAAAGTAACTCAGAAAAGAGGGATAACACAGAGGGGTCCAAATGAAATTTAAAACCCAAAGTTCTAAATTTGGTTCTCAAAGAAAGGCTTAATTAGCCAATCAACATTTACTGTGAACTTATTAGGTGCAAGCACTGTGCTAGGTGGTGAAAAAGACAGAGTGTCTGCACTCCTGGAGTTTATCCCAGGGAGGGCAGGAAAGGTATAAAACAAGGTGCCATAGGAAGGAAGAACTGGGGGTGCAGTGTAGTTTGCGGGAAAAGCTATCAGATAAGGAGACCCTCCCACTAAAAAGTAAGTTTTAAAATAAACTCTGAAAGATGATCAAGAGTCACCAAAGTCGTACGTAGGAAGGAGGAAAACGGAGCAGGACCCCATGGTCCATGACCCCCATGTCCTCAACCTGCCTTTTGTCTGTGGAAAAACTTTAGCCAAAGAATAAGTTTAATCAGAGAAGTGAGAAAATGCAGAAACAAAGGAAAACAGTCCAACAAGACTAACTAATAATAGTTTAGTCATTAAAAATAGTCAAGGACCTTTAAGTTCCTCCTCAAGGGCTATAGATAATATTCAGAGCCATATTTTTTGAGCTGTCTTATAGATACCAAACCCCCAACAGGTGGAAGAAGTTAACCACATGATGACCAGACTGGAGCCATGACATAAGCAGCCACAATTCTGAGAGCTGGCCTCAAAGATATATGAACAAACCGACCTTGGAACTAAAGACTAACCGTACTTAAAACAATCAAGACCACACTGGTCAGACCACCGCATGACCAATTTCAAGATGACTGTCAGAGCTGACTGTGCTGTTTCTGCATGTGGCCCCCTCCCTCGGCTTATAAAAGCTCTTTCCCCCTGATTGTCAGTGGCGGGGGAGTCGGCCTTTGGACAGGACTCTGCCCTTCCCTCCCACCCCTGCTTGCCGGCCTCCGACATAAAGCAAACTTTCCTTTCCACCAACCTTACCTCTTTATTGGCTTTCGAGAGGTGAGCAGCCAGACCCCACTTTCAGTAACAGTAGGAGAGCTAGGAAGAGATCCACATGAAGAGCAAGTGCAAAGGCCAGAGACCATAGAGAACATGGTAGATTATTTGAGAAGTTGAAAGTGGGCCAGTGTGGCTACACAGTGAACAGAAGAAGTCATGGGAGATTGGGCTTCCATTGTAGGGAGGGCTCAGGTCTGCAGTGTGTCTGGGCCACAGTCATCATTTTGGACTGGATCTTGGGTTTAATGGAAGGTTGCTGAAGGGTCTGAAGCACACGAGTAACCTCATGAGATTTATATTTTAGAAAGATTATCCTTCCAGGAGAAAAGTCTGGAAGGATACGTGCCAGGCTGTCAACACAAGTCACCTCAGAAGGGTTGGGATGGGATAAAGGCCGATGGGTAGTTAGCTTTTGTCTTTGAACAACTTTGTTTACATCACTTCTGACAATAAATTTTTGTAACTTAGAAACATCAAATTTGTGCTTTCCCCACTAAAAACAAATTATTCTTCCTTTAGTGTAAGAAAGGACTGGATGGATGAACCTTGAGGACATTACGCCAAGTGAAAGAAGACAGACACAAAAGGACAGATAGTGTATGATTCCACTTATATGAAGTTCCCGAGTAGTCAAATTCATAGAGGCAGGAAGTAGTATGGAGGTTACCAGGGGTTGAGGGGAGAGAGGAATGGGGACAGAGTTTCAATTTAGGTTGATGACAAAATTCTGGAGATGGATGGTGGTGATGGCTGCACAACAATATAGATGTACTTACTGCTACTGAATTGTACACTTAAAATGGTAAATTTTACATTATATATATATTTTTTCCACAGTAAAAAAAGGAAAAAGAAAAAGAGTGGACCGGAGAAGGGCTGGACCAAATGACGGGACTTAAACGAGCAGACTCAGAACTATAGCGGTCCCACGTGTGGAACCCCAGGTCTGGAGGGACACGGAGACGGTGAGGTGGACAGATCCAAGCTATATTTTGCAACTAGGACTTTAGGAATAAGAAAAGAAGAAAGTATCTAATATCCAAAAGCAGACCCTGAAACAAGGAGTTGGATGCCACTAGTTTATTTGGGAGGTGACCTAAAAGAAGCCCCGGTAGGACTCTGGGGAGATGAAACAAGGAAGGGAAGGTAGGCAGTAAAGACACAGCATCTAGCAGGCTGTTATTGTGGGCAACTGGGGCTTGATCCCACTCGAGACCTCTGGGAGACTGTGCAGAACATGCCTTAGTGATTCCAACTAAGAGGGGATTGATTGATCATGTCAGTCTTAGGAAGACGGCTGTTCCTGGGGGCATTAACCCCGCCCCACTGCTGGCCTGTCCTGAGTGGAAGCCCTTATGGGTTCCAGTGGCCAGAGAAAGCCCTCAGGCATAGACTTGCAGCACTCAGTAGCCGTAGGTCCCTGTATATGGGAATGGGTGCTGAGGGGAGATGGTGGGACCCCTCCAATGTCTGCTACCAGTGTCAAGGGTCTTGACTTGAAAACTGGTCTGAAGGTGATTCTATTTCTCAAAACAGGGAACACTGGAGGTGAAGCGTGTAGGTGCTGGCACAGGAGGCTGAAGGAGCAGCTAGAGAAGGAGGAGGGAAGCATGAAACGGTGGGATCATGGGAGTGATGAGAAGCGATGGTTTAAAATGCCTGGTTAACACATAGCACGAGAAGCTGAAAAATCTTAGTGGGAACTCTTCTAGAAAACAGTATTAGTTAAATAACAGGTTATAGGACCCAAACACCCTTATACTGTGCTGTACCACAAGGCTCAGATGCCAGACAGAGGAAACAATACTCAACCAGACAAGTAACAGTGTGAGAGAAATAAAAGTTTCAATGTGTTTCCACGCTCCATCTATTTCTGACTTTCCGCTTCATGTAAAATTGTACAAATCAATATACTGCACATACCACCTTATAGGAAGGATATATTTGTGGAGGGAAAAAACCCCTAATATTGCCTTTCTTATATGTACGGAATTATATGTAACCAAGGTCCTTTAGAAATACCAGGCAGATACTGTATTTTTGTTACTATATTTTGCACATGTTCTTCACACATAGATGCAAAGGTTTTAGTGGCAAGATTGAATAAGCTCTCACTTTACAGATTACTTGTAACTTGAAAAATGCAGGCATCACTTTTCATTGTCATTGAGGTCTTCATCCATTGTATTTAAAAAATATTGAAAAATAATGCCAAGAATTTATATATAGAATGCATGATTTGAAGAGTGGTTTAAATTCTAATTGCTCATACTTTAAAAAACCCCTATTTTTCTATGAAAAAGTATTCAAATATCTTAACACACACATATATTCATTGGAAATTTACAATTCACTAATGCTTTGAATTTTAGAGATTGGTTTTAAACTTGCTCTCATGCAATCTTTAAACCTATAAATTCCTTTCAAAGGAATTCATCTATGGGAAAGGAAGCCATATTTTAAAAATATCTGTTTACTGAAATATACCTTTTAAAAGAACACAGTAGGAGAAAAAAAATGCTCTCTCATTTCCATCAGCTTCTCATAGTATTCTGTTCACAAATAAAATCCAGAAATAAAGCAAGCATAAGCCCCAGATGATTTTTCTTTTGCACATAAAATGTTTTTGCCTCGCCTACCTTGCAGTCAGCTCAACCTCTTTGTACTTTTCCGCATTTCTCAGACCTGTCCACTGGAAGCACAATATTGTGGACCAGCAGACTGATTTATCTACAGAAAACTCATTTCCCTCTGGACATATTCTTCATGAAATCAGAGAGAAAGGAACAAGGGGAGAAAAGCAGATCACAGGCAGTGAATTTTGGATGTTCTGCCTTTTATCGACTAGGGCGACCCATGCGATTTCCTTTCAGATTGTGGCCGTTCCCGCATGCAACCCGATTTCTGACGACAGAAAAGGCATTTGTGATGTTCTCCGTACCCCTCCTAAGGCCAGAAGTATCACACCATCTATGAGTAAGACTAAAAAAGGTAACAGAGGACACAACACCTGGAAACCCAAACCAAAGTTATCTTAGCATCTATTCTAACTTGGTCCAAGGGTGATCTCTTGAAAGGTACACGGAGGTTTCTTTCATTGAAAAGGGACATTTTTGTGCATGCATCAACAATAAATAGGCACAAGAAATGTAATTTAACATGATTCCTTGTGTGTGCGCGCCTGTGTTAAACTGGAACTGTCTCCTGATTGTTCATTCCTAGCACCTGGCACGTAGAAGGCCCTCACTTAATGTTTTCTCAATCAGAGGCTAGCAGCAGAGGGACAGAAAGATTGGCGTGCTGCCAGACAAGATTTTTCAGTAGATAGTAAACAGAAGAGGCTGAATCACAGGATTAAAAACTAGCCCACAATTTCCTTTTACTGACATTTCCATAAGTAATGTGCTTCATCTTTTTCCATCAGAGAACAGAATCCTCAAAGTGTCGATGTCATCATAATACTAATAGTCTAGCTCTATAATCTTTGGTTTGGCAGGGCATGGGAAGGACCCGCTCTCTCTCTCTCCTCTCTCTGTTTTGCCGTGGAATGTGACAATGTGTTGTTCCTATTGGACTTTATATAATGCTGAATTATATATAGCCCTTGCATTTTTCCATGCTTTTCCAATCATCTTCAAATAAGTAAGCTGGTAGGGAAAGTCTTTCTTTGTCTCCCTGTTGCTCTGCACTGCCAGACCTTGGGCACCTTGCTTTGGGTCCCCTCCCTATTCTGTGTCCATCAGTCACACACAAGTCAGCATTTGAGGGGTTATCCTTTCAGTGATGTGTGTGCAGTTTGAACAAAGACCTCTGCTTAGAATCTTCAGGACCCAAAGCACAGGATTCCTGCCTTTCTCAATCCAGCAGATGGGCCTTCCCTAAATTTAGACTTAAGTCATCCCTAAACTTGGACTTAATGAATAGTTGTGTCCTCTGCCCAGTTGTAAAACCAAGAGCAGATTACTATTTTTTTAAAAAGGCATTCATTTTTCTGGCCTTTAAATTGTTTGTTGAATCACACAGAGAATACTATCTCTGGACATGGTGATTCAAAATGTTGCAACTCATTTAAATGCTATTAATGGTCATTTCCAAGAAGTACAGTCAAAAGGTTACCTGTCCAAACTCTACAGCACCCTCCCTTGCAATCATGATCGTCTATCCTTCTAGTTCACTTGTTCAAATCCATCTCATATCAATGTCCTTTAACCCAAGACCCTCGATCTATGAACCTTTCCACTCAAATCCTACCAACAGCTCCCTCACAGCCTCACTTTCTCTCTTCTCCTTCTGGGATTCCATCGTCCATTTCTAGAATCACTTTCAGTATCTACAATTCCCTGTAAGAAATCCTACAGGAAGCTGCATGAAATGGTTGTAGTATTAGGGGAAGAACAGAGGTTGACACCAACAGCACCATTTTGCCAATAACCCAGAATCTGAGCTGGATCCAAAATGGTAGCCTGGGAGAGATGGATGGCTCCTGACCTGAATCGTCTTCACAGACTAGGGGTGTCTGGTTCATAATTTATGCCTTGGCTGCACAGCCACAAATTTCTCCAATAAAGAAAGACATCCACATTTGTAGCAAGTCCAGATCAGAGCCTATGAATCTCACCTCTAAATCAGCACACACAGTGGTGAGAGAAGAATTGAATTCCCCAGAGCTTGTATGGCCCAGTGTAGTGGTCAGCCTCCACCATCCACCCCTGTTCCAGGGACTCTCAGGACACCTAAGAGAGATTATCCAGAACTGATAAGGCTCACCACCCTCCCCAGCCCTGTTGGCATCTTGCATCCTGGAAAGGGCCAAATCCTTTAAGGGCCTCCACCTCCAACTGACTGAAGCTTCGTGGTTAGAACATCTTGTGATGTGCAGAACAAAAATGCTGTTCAATTATTGTCTGTCTAAATTAGGGTCTGTGGCAAGAAGCTTCTGAACCTGATTTGCATATAGAAGCTTTATCAGGGTTCAACACGAGTAAAAATGTAAGTGAAGCAGGATTGGACGGAGGAAGAAGTTGAACTGAAATGCAGTCACAACATAGGCCTCAGTCAATCCTACAGGGGGCTCCACAGCTGAGATGGCCCTTCAGAGTTGTCTTGCACTGAGGCAAGGGGGCCAGGCCTCTATATCCCCACATCTGTTGCAGGAAGTCAGCCCCCCAGTCAAGGGCAATTTCCAGACAGGGACTCAGCTGTGAACAAAGCAGCAGCCAACACTCTCAGCAGATGGGGGAATAACTGTCCTAAAGGGGGCTTGGGCAGCCCACTACAGCATCCACTACACTGCCATTTTAAGGCCAACGGCAAGAAGAACAAACCTGAAATTTCAATGCCATGCGTATATTAGAATGTAGATTTAAATTTCAACCACTTAACGCTGTATTGTATGGCAGATTATTTGAATTGGCTAATTATCTCTCTAATAAGTCCCATCACCAAGTCTTCCTTTGGGTCCTCTGAGGCCCTGAGGTGAATGGAACTGCCATCCTCCTCTCCTCTGTGTCATCAGAACCAGATGAACTTATCTTTCTCAGCACACACCATCCCTCAGAGAATTCACCTGTATGTGGCTGCACGCACCTCCCTCTGCTTGGTGTACCCTTCAAAGATGGACACATGGATTACCCATCTGCATATTCCCACGCCTAGCCCAATGCTTGGTAAATAAGGCACTTGATAAGGGTTTATTGAATGAATGAATCAATCAACGAATGGGCAAAGCTGACTGCTTTTTCTCCCCTGCAGAAACAACAAAATAAGAAAACATGTTTGGTGAAATGAGGATAACTCATTTGAGTGTATGCCTTTATGTGTGCTTATCATCAGTACTTAACAAGGGCTGTTTCCCTTTAACTGGCATAGCATAAAAGGGCTATTCTGAAAACAATCAACTGTATCTTATAGGACTCCTAAATAAACCAAAATCTATCATAGGATTTGAATGCAAACTAGAGAGGACATTAAAATGTAAAACATGAAACAGCTGGTTGATCGGCTTTTACAATAGACTGTGGACCAAGGCTATATTCATGTCTTATCTAGACGGGTAAAAATAATCATAGAAAATGGTTTGCTACAGGACTATCCTTTTTTCTTTTCTGCACTGAAACACAACAGAATTATCTAATTAATGATCTCAAACTTCTAGAAGCACAGGATAATGGTATTCAAAAAATTTTAAAGCGCTATAAAAATATATAAATACCTAGTAAATCATGGTAGGCAAAGAGCATTAATTGCAAAAGTGGTTTGCCTGCATGTCGTAGAGAGCAAGAATTACTTGCCACCACTGAAATTTTACAAGACTAAAGATCATTTACAAAACCTAGCACCTACAATTTCATTAAATTACAACACTGAGCTGGTGAAGAACGATGGTTTTCTCTGTGCTGTGTCAGAGAGGGAAAAATACTGGTTTCCTAGTGAAGTAACTAAGAAGCCCATTATTAAAATTCCACCTTAAACTGATGAAACTTTCTTGGAGTGACAATTCTGTAATCATTACTAAATGCCTTAAAAGGATTCCCAACACTTATTTCTAGGAATTTCCTAAAGAAATAATCAGAGTTATGCACAAAGGTTTGGGTATAAGGATATTCATAATAGCTTTGTTTAAAATAGCAGAAATTTGGAAACAACACAAATGTTCAGCAATAGAAGATTGGTAAATAAATATAATCAGATGAAATAATATAAAGTTATCAAGATCGTATAGAAGAAGAGCATTTAAGACATGGTTAAACATTCATAATATGTTATTTATTTAAAAAGAACTACCAGCGAGTGCAGTAAATACAGTAGATGGTTTGCAAAAAGAAAATATAGGTGACAATAGTAACAGTGGCTGTTTTGTGTGTGTGTGGGGGGGGAATCAATTATAGATGATTTTCTTTCTGTCTCTTTCTGTAACTTACAGATTTTCACAATAAATATATATTATTTCTGCAATTCACCTTATTAAAAAAATGTCCCCACATCTCCAAAAAAATTCCTTAAGCTGTAAATAATCAAGAAGGAATGTGATTTCATCTTTCATTTACATCAGTGGCCTTTCGTCCTAAAAATTTTCCAGGGAACTCTGGTTATTAATTCTTCACTTTACCCTAAGTTATCTGAAAGGGAGCCGTGTTGGATAACAAAACTTTTCCAAAGAGCGTGTTGCTTCAACTGGAAAATAACCCAAAGAAGGGAGATAGAATTAAACATAATTATAAAGAAACAATTTAAGACAGAAACACAACTGGGATCACAGGAATAAAAAGTAGCTCCAATTCCAAAAGATGAGGTCAGGATTCCAAATTCACTATAAAAGAATCATTGGAAATGTCTGCAAGGTAAACGAAAAGGGGGGATTATTTAGGCTGGAAGGAGAGCAAATAAAACTAAGGACCTAGAAGGACACCTTCACTGTTGTGGAATTCTGATAAATGTTGATGATGACGATGAGTCCAGAGTGAAAAATGGCCCAGGTAAGGGATGAGATGACGTGAGATCAAGAGTGTAAACTTCTGACATGAAGTTGAAATTAACTAGAACATGACATTTAAGATGCCATTAAAAGGAGACTACGGTACCATGACTAACATTTGAAAGGCCAAACCTACCTGAACTTGCTTTCTGATTTTGCCCTCTCTCTCACAAAACAACAAGTTTCAATGACAGCTTTTATGTTACAAAACAGGATGAACTATTCAGTTTGTGTTTGAGATTGCCCAAGACGTGTGTTCGTCATTTAGTAAGCTGGGTCACAACCCTTAGGAAGAAAACCTCTTTGATCTTATTTTTTAAAAAAAGGAAATTTAAAAATACAGTCAAGTCCTTCCATTTCAATTATAAAACTTCAGGGGGGAAATACTATTTTTTGTGATACTTCTTTCCTGGGCATGTTCTCAGCAAAATAGAAAAAAGGAGAGTGTACCATTGAAATACTTCTTTCCATTCTTGTCTCCCCTCCCTTTCTCCTACAACCTTCCTTGAGCTTCAGGATAACTCAATTCATTATACACAGCTGATCACCTCTCAACCTATTCCTGAATTACTACCCATCTTTTGGCTGCCCTGGCTCTAGGGTTGCCCTCTTTCACCTATCAGGCACACAACTGCCCATCTTACCTTTATAGTAAAAATGGTCAATGCTTCCTTCTTTCCAACCACAGAAGAATGTAACCAACTCACTTTGCTTTTCCTTGCTTGATACTGCCCTCCTCCTTCTAACTTTATTACCCATTATCTCCCCATCCTACTAGTCTAGACTTGCCTCTATATTATTCCTCCCATCTTTAAAGCCTCTCTCTTCTTCTCTGCCGACCCCAAACCTTAACTGTTCTTCAGGAACTGTTCAAATTCCACTCCTTCAAGGAGAACTTCTCCAACTCCTGGGGTCTTCAGTGATTTCCTCTATCTAACTTAGTTCTTGGGTCCCCCAGTACAGAACTCAATTATTATTATTATCATTTTGACCACGCTGCGTGGCATGTGGGATCTTAGTTCCCGGACCAGGCATCGAACACGCCCCCCCTGCAGTGGAAGCGCGGAGTTTTAACCACTGAACCGCTGGGGAAGGCCCCAGAACTCAATTATTTATTATTTCTAGTCTTTTCTTATTGCCTATATGTGCTGCTCTTGTGTCTCCAATTGCATTTTAAGTTTTCTGAGGGTAGGAACTTGGTTTTCTGTAGTGCCTTTGTTTACTGAGTTAACCGAGGAGACTGAAGATGGACCCATTTTGTGAACTTGAAATCCCAGACCAGGGATTGAACCTGTGCCCCCTGAAGTGGAAGCACGGAGTCCTAACCACTGGACCACCAGGGAATTCCCTAGAGCAAACATTTTTTTAGCTCAGGAGGAATTTATGGGATTTGGATGGTCAAAGTCAGGAAAGAATTTTATACCATTCTCAAGGGAAATAATGACTTTTATTCAGAAACAGTCCTAAAACGCTAAGCCCAACAAATTTGGGGCCTTTGCCAAATGGCAATGCTGCATTTTTCACCTCAGCAAACTTCCAAAGTATTCTGTTATGGGGACAAAAACACTCATTCTGAACAGGGCCTCTCAATTTGGCTCACTTTTTGGACTTACAAGTGCATTTGATCTTGTACGTTTCCAGGATCCCCTCAGTTAAGTACTGCCTGCTGACTTGTAAAAACAGCAGAGTTAATATTGATTGACATTCCAGAAGTTAGCCCCAGGACCATCACTCCACTTAATGAGTAAAAATCTGGAGGCTGTGGAAGTAGGTTACTAACCCAAGCTATATAGTTAGGGACACAGGTAGGATTTGAACCCAAGTCTTAGGCTCCCAGAGTCCTTGCATTTAACTTCTGTGTTATCCTGCTTCCTCCAGGAAATAAAAGGTTAGGTCCATTCTTTCAACAGATTTCTTGTTGTAAGGCTTACCTTCTCTGGGTCCAAAGCCTGAGAAGACCCACAATCCTGATCAAGGGATTCTATCAATTTCTGGGGGCTAGGGTGAGCTGGGTTCTTTGCTAAACACCAGAGATAGGGAGATACATTGTACAAAGTCCCTGATTTTGAGCAGCCTATGATCAAGTGAGGGTTCACAGATACTTAAACAGGTAATTTACATTAAACATGGTAAATGATATCCAGTAATAGACATACACATGGAACACTGCTAAGACTATAAGTATAATGGCCATCAAATCCAAAGATGAAACAAAAGTTAGTGGGAGTTCTGATACAGTCACATGCTATTGTACACATTTCATTTGTCCCAGGTGCTGACTTGACATCTACCATTATACTATGACCTTGTCACCCGTAATAATTCAATACTCACTAATTTTAAATATTATTAAACTGCAGAAGTTCTACTTCAGTGTCCATCAGTCAAGTGCATATGCATATATAGTTTGAATCTTGACAGGAATAAAGAAATGTACAAACATTAGAATTTGGTGATAGCAACATTTGTTGCCATTACTGATATCTGGAGAAATACTTGACACGGGAACATTATACTGACTTTACCATGTCAATAGAACATGAAAAAGCTACTGAGGCCCAAAATATTAGAGAAATAAGTTAGAAGCTAAATTATCTCTTCAAGTTCATAGGATAAATTTGAGTCAGAGGCCACCTGCGTATTTACTGTCAAAAATGCAGAAATCATCAAAACAGCTGATTTTCTTTCTCTTTTTTTTGCCCTATCAGTTGCATTTAAAAGCAGATTTTTAAATGGCTCTGAAGAACCTAGGGGCAGGACAGGAATAATGATGCAGATGTAGAGAATGGACTTGAGGACACGGGGAGGGTGAAGGGTAAGCTGGGACGAAGTGAGAGAGTGGCACAGACATATATACACTACCAAATGTAAAATAGATAGCTAGTGGGAAGCAGCCACATAGCACAGGGAGATCAGCTCGGTGCTTTGTGACCACCTAGAGGGGTGGGATAGGGAGGGGGGGAGGGAGACGCAAGAGGGAGGAGATATGGGGATATATGTACACGTATAGCTGATTCACCTTGTTATAAAGCAGAAACTAACACACCATTGTAAAGCAATTATACTCCAATAAAGATGTTAAAAAAAAAAGCAGATTTCTTTTTCAGTGATAATCCATATATCTGTGTATATTCTTTCTTTCTTTTTTCTCGTAACCATTTTTTAAATTTTTTATTTGTTATTTATTTTCGTCTGCATTGGGTCTTCGTTGCTGCACACGGGCTTTCTCTAGTTGTGGTGAGCGGGGGCTACTCTTCGCTGTGGTGCACGGGCTTCTTATTGTGGTGGCTTCTCTTGTTGAAGAGCACGGGCTCTAGGCACGTGGGCTCAGTAGTTGTGGCTCGCAGGCTCCAGAGCGCAGGCTCAGTAGTTGTGGCGCACGGGTTTAGTTGCTCCGCGGCCTGTAGGATATTCCCGGACCGAGGATCAAACCTATGTCCCCTGCGTTGGCAGGTGGATTCTTAACCACTGTGCCACCAGGGAAGCCCTCTCTTAACCATTTTTTAATTGAAGTCTAGTTAATATACAATGTTGTGTTAGTTTCAGGTGTACAGCAAAGTGATTCAGATATATATATATATATGTATATATATACACATATATATATTCTTTTTCAGATTCTTTTGCATTATAGGTTATTATAAGATATTGAATATAGTTCCCTGTGCTATACAGCAGGTCTTTGTTGGTTATCTATTTTATATAGAGTAGTGTGTATATGTTAATCCCAAACTACTAATTTATCTCTTCCCCACCGCTAACCCCTTTAGTAACCATAAGTTTGTTTTCTATGTCTGTGAGTCTATTTCTGTTTTGTAAATAAGTTCATTTGTATCATTTTTTAGATTCCACATATAAGTGATATCATATGATATTTGACTTTGTCTGACTTCACTTAGTATGATAATCTCTAGGTCCATCCACGTTGCTGCAAATGGCATTTTCATTCTTTTTTATGGCTGAATAAGATATATATATATATATATATATATATCACACCTTTATCCATTCATCTGTTGATGGACATTTAGGTTGCTTCCATGTCTCGGCTATTGTAAATAGTGCTGCTATGAACATTGGGGTGCATGTATCTTTTCGAAATAGCGTTTTCTCTGGATATACGCCCAGGAATGGGATTGCTGGATCATATGGTAACTCTGTTTTTAGTTTTTTAAGGAACCTCCATACTGTTCTCCATAGTGGCTGTACCAATTTACATTCCTATCAACAGTGTCTCCATACCCTCTCCAGCATTAATTGTCTGTAGACTCTTTAATGATGGACATTCTAACTGGTGTGAGGTCAACTACTCGTTGTAGTTTTGACTTGCATTTCTCTAATAATCAGCGGTATTGAGCATCTTTTCATGTGCCTGTTGGCCATCTGTGTGTCTTCTCTGGAGAAATGTCTATTTAGGTCTTCTGCCCATTTTTGGATTGGGTTGTTTGTTTTTTTAATATTAAGCTGTATGAGCTGTCAAACCAGCTGATTTTCAAACTTAGATGACATACATATCAGTTGTATTACTCAGTGTGTATGCCTTTTCCATTGTTCCAGCGTGAACAAATTGTATCAAAACAAATTCTAAGTTATTGTTACAGAGGAAATGGCTGCTCTGATGATGGGCAAAGGTTAAGAGGCTGGAACTAACTGCTCCTGCAGTGGCATTTTCTCTGGGAGCAGAAGAAATCAGCAGTGGTAGAGCATAGAGGTTAAGAGCATGGCGTTAACTGTGATCTCACCACTAACCAGCTGTGCCACCTTAAGCAAAGTTGGTAACCTTTCCATGCCTTGGTTTTCTCATCTAGAAAGTAGGGATAATACTTCAAAAAGCAGTTTAAAGGGTTAAAAGAGAAAATGCATGTTAAGTGCTTGGAATGGGGCTTGGCATCTGGCAAGCACACAGTAGACCTTGGCTACTATTGTTAATCAGGCTGACAACATGGCCACTAACCACTAATGGATCTGAAATGGCAGTGTGCCAGTCGACTCCACTGTCAAACCTTGGGTTGAGGGAGTGGCTAGTGGCTGTGCATGTACACATCCTAACACACACACACACACACACACACACACACACACACTCATGGAATATTATCTTGTAACAGGGATGCTGCTTCGCAGCCCTACTTTCTTGGCTTGTATGTGATTTACGAACTCAGATGATACATGAAAGTCAGCAGCTAAACTGAAAGAAAAATCTTAAACTCCAATTATTTTTAATATATATTTAAGAGATAAACATGTCAGAAATTCTAAACACAGAACAGATTTCTACACGAAGATTTCGAATTCATTTGGTACTCAGCAGATGTTAATACTAGGATCACCTCACTGTTACTCAATTTAGCATATAGACAACACTCAAAATGCTGGCTCTTCTATTATTATTAAATAATTAATATTATTAAAGACATAAATAATAGTCCCATTTACTATTTCTTCTAATTAAGACAGGAGTCAGGTGGCTGAAAATGAGGACCAGGTCAGAATCGGAATAACAGCCAGGCTGGGGTAGTGATGAGATACAGATCTAGTGCTTTTAAAATGTCTTCTGAAGAGGAACACAGTGGGTTTAGTGGCTCTGAAGCCCAAGGTAAGCCTGAGCTCTTCAGGCTCCGCACCAGAGGGAATGAGGGGATGGGGGTGGGGCAGGATGAGGCCGGAACCATGCGTGCGTATATACCTTGCAGCCTGTTGCCACCTTATAAATGCCTCACAGCAAGAAAAATGACTGGTTAGTAAAGAGGGAGATGTGATTACACAGAGGTGCCTGCCTCTGCTCCCACAGATTAAAAAACCCTAGGAGCTAAAAAAGATATCTTTTTCAAAAGGTACAAGCTGACACCATAATGACCACTGTGTACAGTCCTTCATGTGCATTCTTTCTAATCCTAGCAACAACCTCTCCGCCAATAAAGGCATTAGGAGTCTCATTTTAAAGATAAGGCAGCTGGGGGCTTCCCTCATGGCGCACTGGTTAAGAATCCGCCTGCCAATGCAGGGGACACAGGTTCGAGCCCTGGTCCGGGAAGATCCCACATGCCGTGGAGCAACTAAGCCCGTGTGCCACAACTACTGAGCCTGTGCTCTAGAGCCCATGAGCCACAACTACTGAGCCCGTGTGCCGCAACTACTGAAGCCTGTGCACCTAGAGCCCATGCTCCAAAACAAGAGAAGTCACCGCGATGAGAAGCCCACGCACCACAACGAAGAGTAGCCCCTGCTCGCCGCAACTAGAGAAAGCCCGCCCACAACAACAAAGACCCAACGCAGCCAAAAATAAATAAATTAATTAATTAAATAAATTAAAGATAAGGCAGCTGAAGAGCAGAGAGGTGAGGGAAATTTTAAGGTGACACAATAGGTAAGTGTAGGAAGTGGGATTCATAACAAGTCTGTTTGATGTTTGATGTATGCTGCTTAAACATTGCCATACTGCTGCTCTATATCCTGTCCTCGACCAGGATATACAAATTTCCAAGCACTTCTACCCGATTACTATTTTTTAGAACATTCAGGTGGGTCATAGGAGTCCAGGGAAGTTCTCCATCTTTCTTCATCAAAGGTGAGGTGGGGCTTTTGCCACTAACATACAGGCCACGTCTGCCTATTGCGTCCCTCAACTCATGATCCCTCGTGGGCCCTCTCTGACACCCCAGGCCACTCCTGCCAACCAGCAACAAGCTGGCCCTCCTGGCCGCACAGATCACCTCCCAAGTGTTGGTTACCACTTGGAAAGCTGGCTCTGATTCCTCCAGACTCTTAGCCAAGTGCCTGCCACCCTCACATGACCAGATCTCCTCTCTCAAGCCTGGGGGGAAGAAAAGTTCTCCTTTCTGCTTCAAGTTTCCTTTTTTAGGTTTTATTTTGAGGCTTGAGCAAGAGTCATTCCAGAATTGCAAAAGATAGTTTCCATGGTTCTACCAAACCAAACTTTAAAACCAAGACTCGGAACAGAAACCATATGCTGCTGTCCAGCTCCATGGGGGAAATGCCATTTACTCTGCCAAGTCTCCAGAGATGAGCTGCTCCTCGGGCGAAAGAGATTTCAGGAGGTGTGCGTTTATATACCACACACATTTCCAAAAACAAAAAGCTGTTCTATAGTTGCCTCGGAATTTTTCAAACACTAAAAAAGAAAGTTACATATTAACCAGCTGTACCCCCAGTACACCTGTTTATCCCAAAGGGAGTGATTAAAATTTGCTGACAGCTTTGCAAACTATCAGAGAATTACCAGAATGACCAGAATGTCCCAAGTTTAATAATTAACAAAGTTAAAAAAACAGAGTCTAATTCAGACTCTTTTATCTTTTTTAATTTTTATTTATTTATTTTTTTGCGGTACGCGGGCCTCTCACCGTTGTGGCCTCTCCCGTTGCGGAGCACAGGCTCCGGACGCGCAGGCTCAGCGGCCATGGCTCACGGGCCCAGCCTCTCCGCAGCACGTGGGATCTTCCTGGACCAGGCCACGAACCTGTGTCCCCTGCATCGGCAGGTGGACTCTCAACCACTGTGCCACCAGGGAAGCCCCTAATTCAGACTCTTTTAAACCACTGTGTCAGTCACCGACTAATCCCCAAATTCTGATTTTACCACTTTTCCCATTCTCAATATGATTTGGCAGGACATGCAAAAGGATTGGTAGTGAATGGATGCGAATATCAGATCCAATCAACTGCTGCTTTGTTGGTGTAAAGCTAAAGTTCATTAATTCAACTCATTTTGAGTGCTAACTGGGCCAGGCAGAGCTCTGGAGCTGGGGTTAGGGGTTCTCAGGGAGAAAAAGAAACACCTCCCGGGGCTCCAGAGGCTTACAGCCTAGTGGAGGAGAAAGATATTGAACAAGAAATGACATTAATATATGAACAATGAAAAACTCATGGAAAAGAACAAGATGGCAGAGGAAAATTAAACAAAGGCATCTAATCCCATTTAGAGGGATTTGGGAAGGCTGCCCCGGGGAAATGACATCTGAGCTAAGATCTGAGGTTAACTAAGTGTTTTTCAGTTTCTCAGTTTCCTATCTCTCTCATCAAACTATAAAGAATGACTGTAGGGCTTCCCTGGTGGCTCAGTGGTTAAGAATCCACCTGCCAATGCAGGGGACACGGGTTCGATCCCTGGCCCAAGGAGATCCCACATGCTGCGGAGTAACTAAGCCTGTGCGCCACGACTACTGAGGCCGTGTGCCACAACTACTGAAGCCCGTGTGCCTAGAGCCTGTGCTCCACAACAAGAGGAGCCACTGCAATGAGAAGCCCGCACACCGCAACAAAGAGTAGCCCCAGCTCCCTGTAACTAGGGAAAGCCTGCGCGCAGCAATGAAGACCCAACGCAGCCAAAAATAAATAAATAAATTAGTTTTAAAAAAAGATTACTATTATAAAAGAAAAAAGAATGACTGTAATATCTTCCTCGCAGTGGAGGAGGTAAGCACGCCCTTGTCCAGTTCTGTCCCAGGCGTCCTCTCTTCTCTTTCTGCTCTTGGTTTGGGTCATTTCATGGACTTAAGTGGCTTCAACTAAAATGTCTCTGTCACACAACTCTGTCAGCCCAACTTGTTCCTTGCACTTCCAGCTGCTAGACATCTCTCCCTGGGAGTTCACCTAGCACCTCCAACTCTAGATGTCCCATCTTTCCCCCAAGCCTGCTCTTCTTTTTGCATCACCATATTCCTGTCACTTGACACATGCCACTCTGTGAATGAAAAATCATCAGTGGCTGTTCACTGACCTCAGAAGGAACTAAATCTTTGTGGGATGACATACAAGGCTCCCCACAATTCATCCCAACCCACCTTCGTAGCCTGGTCTCTCACAAGTCCCCCCAACACTCCACACTGAAGTTCTTATGTTTCCTAAGCATGAGAACATCTCACATATTTGTGATTTTATATAAGCTGCTCTTTAGCTTCAAATACTTTCTTCATCTAGTCTCCTGGTGAATTCATATCCATTCCTTAAGATCGACTTCAAGTGTCACCTCCTCTGTGAAGTCTGCCCAGATATTCTCAGGCAGAGTTGGACACGCACTTTGCCTAGAACTTCCTGCTACTAAGGCATCTATCATAGGTCATTAGTTTTACTTGTTCATGACTCTGCCTTCTGCCTCAGCGTGTGACTACCCCAGGGGCAATGGCTCTGCCTAATTAACCTTCCATTCCCTTTGGGATAAGATGTGGGACAGGAAGCAAATGTTCCTTGAATGAATGGATAATGAATTAATGAGTGGACCCCTCTTGTGACACCTACCGCTTTCTACCTTGTATTGTCTTTGCCTGGATACCTCACCTCCCTTCCTGAATAGACAAATCTTCCAGGACAAGAACAATGTGACCCATTTTTGCATCCTCTACCGCAGCTGGCCCTAATGCCTACTGTTTGAATAAATGAGCAAAACTCTTGCAAGACCTTGTGTCATACATATGTCAGACTTTGCAAAGCCATTTTCACACACATTGCTTCACTTACCTTTCACAAGAACCTTGTAACCTAGCTATGACTAGTTGGTGTTATCCTCATGTAGAACAATGCCTATTCTATGTAAGGTTCTTGAGAAAAGGCAGATCTACTCACCAGTCCCTTGTTTGGGGAGTTTGGGGGTCAGAGTAGAGATTCATCACTGTTGGAAAAAATAGCTAAAACCTTATCTATCTTTCCTATACGAGTCTAACATGAATAATTTGAGTGAGCTTGAAGGTTTGGAGTATGAATCAGAAAGGCCAAAATAAGAGGGAAAACAGAAGAATCTGAACCCGTTAGACATAGTTTGGGCAAGAAAAGGACTTTGGGGGCCTAGAAAGAGAGGCTTCAGCTTCCCTAAGATGGGGTGCTGTGCAAGGCAGCATGGAGGCACATCTTGCGATATTTTCTAAAACACCTAGGTAGATATGATTTTGAGTCCAAGTTCTTCTAGGAGAGAAGATGTCAAAAATACTGAAAGACAATGGCATCTATATAGCCTTAGCCTACCGCAGCATGCTGTTGTGCTTATGTACCTGTGTACCTGCAGCACCAGCCACAGAGCCTGGCATGGGTGAGCTCAGGAGGAACCGGGCAGACAGAAGTGGTAACCCCTGAGATCTGACTCAAAGGTGAGGTAGGCTGGAGTGGAAGAGCAGCACCCAACATCCAACACCTTGGTTTCTTCACCTGGCACAAGGGAGTCAGAGCACCTCTGCCCTGCCCGCCCCACAGGGAACAAGGTGGAGCCCTGCTCCTGAGATCTGGTTAGGGCACATTTTAGCCAACACATTCCTGGGTTGTGGAGGTGTCCTAATTACTGCTCAAGCACCAGGAGGTCCTGCGGGTTCGGCCAAAGCATCGCCAGGGGTCTGTTAGCCAGGCTGTTTTGGAAGCATTGCTTATTTCCACTGACTCCATCCCATAGGAGCCGCCTGACCCTCCTGAGAGGGTGGGTTCCCCCACTGACCCCATCCCTCTTCTGGCTTCTGTTTTTTTGGGGTCCCTGCTGTGTGCACGGCCCCTCTCCCCCCGTGTCTAAGAGGGTAGTTTCTGTCCCCATCCCTGTTGGGCTTCTTGGCCACCGCCACTGAGTGGGGGGAGGAGGGAATGAGAGGAGAAGAGGCATTTGACAAGAAGGCCCTGCAGCCCCAGGCAGACACATGGCAATCATGGAACCACAAAGAATCAGGGTGAGGAGGGTCCTTAGTAATCGACTGCCCCAGGGTCCAATCCTTTCTGAACTGGGAGCTGTTCAAGGTCGTTTTCCTGGTTCCAGAATAACAACACGCAGTGGTGCACGCCTGCTCCAAGTAAGGATGTAGAGTGTCCAGGTCAGGCTGCAACAAAGTGACTGACCTTTGCTTGGGGCAAGTGACTGACCTTTATGCCACCCCCTAGTAAGACTCTGTCCCCTGCCCATTTTCTTCCCCCGCGATTTGAAAATTCCAGCTAGCTCAGGCTTGGCAGCTGTCCGGGGAAAAGTTCAAAGTCCAGCCCCAGACCTTCAACACATTTCCAGCCCTCGGCTTCTGTCCAGGGGCGCACCAAATCCTTCCCCCGAGGGAGGACTCCGTGTGCGCGCTCGGGACCCTCTAGATCCCCTCGGGCGCACGAAGGGTCTAGGGGCTCCTGGCGGCACCCCGCCCCACTGCCGCCCTGCGTGCCTCCCTGGGCGGCCACTTGTCGGAGCCCGGGAGGAGGAAGGAGGGCGCGCAGCCGCCACTGACCTGAGATGCCGCCCCCCACCACGACCACGTCGCATTTGCTGCTCATGTTGCTCGTCCCTCTCCGGGCCACCTCGGTGCCAGCTGCTCCGGTGTCTGGATCGCGGCCCCCGCCCGCTGCGCTGCCCCCGCGCACCAGCGCCTCAGCCGAGCGGCTATATTGCCGGCCGAGGGCGTCGGGTCGCGGAGCCCCGCCCGCCCGCCTACGCGCCGGCCTGGTTGGAGCGCGCACCGCCCCCGACCCCGCCCGGAGCTCCGCCGCTCAAACCTGGGGAGGGCGGACGCCGGAGCAGAGAGGTCACTTAGGGCCTGCAAGAGTCCATGCCCGGAACCACCACCCTTTGGCCTTCTGCACTGCACGGTATTTTCCCATCAGCTTCCCTGGTGCGCTGTTCAGCTTGGGGGCTGGGAGGATGGCAGATTGGGTGTCTTCCTCCAGCACCCCAGTGACTCCCTGGAAAGGATCAGTGGAGAGAATAGCAAACAGTAAATGAGGGCTTTTCTGGTACCAGGCACCGTACTAAGCATTTTACATGCGTAATTCCCAGTTAAACCTTACAACAGCCCATTTTACAGGTGAGGTAAGTGAGATAAAGTAGTTAGCGAGGGGCAAAGGCAAGATAAAAAGCCAGAAATAATGCTTTTCTAAAAAGCCAGGAAGATTCCAAGACCCACCTTGATCTACCACACAGTATTGCCATTACCTTGGCATATACTTGAGTGGGATTGCCAACCCCTCTCACCCGCTTCCGAGTACCCACTTCTTTCCCCACTCTCCCTGCCCTTATGCCCACGGTGAACTCAAGCAGGTTCTTCCCTCGTATTGCAAATGCAACACCTAAAGGTTATCTTTAAAAGTCTCATGTTTGCAAGTGATCAAAACAGCCAGCTGCTCCTTGAGCAGCCCAGTGTGTCCCTTGTGGGAGCTGCCGAGGCAGGAACCCAGGAAACTGGTGGTGTCAGGGTGAGGCCTTGGATGGTCAGGGTAGAATTCAGAGGCCTCCCTGAATCAGCAAGGGGAGTTAGTTATGGCCCTGGGACATGGGCCTGGGCTTTGCCAAACGTAGGATGAGATGTTTAGGCTGAGGCAGCTTTAAGTAATACAGAGGTGTACTTCTTCATACCACCCGGAGAGCCACCTCTGAGAACCAAAAGCAGAAAGAAGCAGTGTAGTGTGGCTTTTTCAAGAAATAACTGTGAAGTGCTTCTGTTCAGAACAGGGAAGCTGTGGGCCTGGTGGGGGCCTGGCTCCAGGTCTGGTGAATTGATGAAGCCTGAAGTACACCTCTATCTCATCCCACCCCAGTCCATGTATCCACTTGCTGCCAAAGAATTCTGAGCTCTTGCTGCCCTCAGGCTAGAAGAGGGTTTGGGCATGTCTGTGACTAAGAAGTCACTGGTGGCAGAGAAAGCCTTGGTCCAGCTCTAAGCTGAATTCTGGAAACTTCCATCTCTCACGCTTTGGTGTAAAACAGTTCTTGTGTTTGAATGTTGAGCCCACATCCCCACTGCCTCACCCAGCAGGCAGCCTGTGCTGGCCTCCTCCTTGTCAAGTCTTACTCATCCACTTCCATCCACAGGTCCCTGAAGTTGTGGGCTCCTTAGCTGTGGACACTCTGTCCCCTTACCTAGCCTGCAAGAGAATCACACATCCAGGAGGGTGGGACAGGATGGGTGGAAAGGATGCTTGTGAGATCTGCTTGGAACGTCCTTTGCTTGGTTCCAGCAATGCAAAGTCAGCCAGAGGCCTGGGCATATAAAGCTTTGAGTCCAATGAAGGTTGACTATCCTTTCTCGATATTCAACGGGCAGCAAGGCCGGGAGAGGAACTGCAGTTCCATGGTGTTTACGGAGAAAACTCACTGGCAAACAGCATTTTCCCCAGACAAAAGTAATCAGTTACGTTGTGCTCTACGAGGCCAAAAATGGCTTGAACTCAAGCCTTGGTTGTGGAGGGAAAAGGAGCCTTTAGAGACACATCCGGGCAGTTGTCCAGGCCTGTTCAGGGTCCTCAGCCTCCTAGGTGGGGTAACTGCCAAGGTCCATCTTCTCCCTTGGCATCATGCGGCAAAATGAAGCCTCTAAAAGCAGTGTTTCCTTTTTTTTTTTTTTTTTTTGCGGTACACGGGCCTCTCACTGTTGTGGCCTCTTCCGCCGCGGAGCACAGGCTCCGGACGCGCAGGCTCAGCGGCAATGGCTCACGGGCCCAGCCACTCCGCGGCATGTGGGATCTTCCCGGACCGGGGCACGAACCCATGTCCCCCGCATCGGCAGGTGGACTCCCAACCACTGCGCCACCAGGGAAGCCCTCCCTAAAAGCAGTGTTTCTTAAACTTGGATGTGGGTACAAATCACCCAGGTCTGGGGTGGGGCCTGAGAAGCTGCATTTCTAACAAGCCCCAGGTGATGTCAGTGCTGCTGTCTGTGGACCACACACCTTGAACACATTCCACTCTTCTCCAGGCCTCTGCTCTCCATCAGTTTCAGAACCAGCTCCACGGTCCAGAGCCCCTGACCTATCTCAAGGTGATCTTAATGATAAGATGTCTGTTCATTATACAAGCATTTATGGAACATCAACTATGCTGAGCCTTGAAGGATGAAGAGGAGTTAATCAACTGCCGAGGAAGATGAGCACTCCAGGCAGAGTTGGGAGGAAAGCTTGAGGCTGGAGACTTGGAAAAATTGGACACAGTCCAGGGTACAAAGAACTTTTTCTTTTTTTTTTTTTTTTTTGCGGTACACGAGCCTCTCACTGTTGTGGCCTCTCCCGTTGCGGAGCACAGGCTCCGGACGCGCAGGGTCAGTGGCCATGGCTCACGGGCCTAGCCGCTCCGCGGCATGTGGGATCCTCCCGGACCGGGGCACGAACCTGTGTCCCCTGCATCGGCAGGCGGACTCTCAACCACTGCGCCACCAGGGAAGCCCTACAAAGAACATTTTTGACCACCTTTAGGACTTATTACAAACACTACAAAACTAATAATGAAAAATAAGATAACAGTGAAATATTAACAATGAAGAAAACGATAGGAAGCATCGTGTGTGTGTGTGCGTGTGCGTGTGTGTGTGTGTGTGTTTTTCTCTTCCCAAGTAGATAATAAATTCCTGCAGGAAGAGATCTTGCATTATCTTTTATTCATCCATTCCAGAATGATTTATTGAACACCAGCTCTGTGTCAGGCACTGTGCTCATCGTTGGAAATATTCCCTTATCGATCAGAAATGATGCTAATCCTAGGAAAAGCAAATACGAAAACAGATAATTACCATGAACCTAATTCATCCAGTAGAGCGATGCTCAGCATCTTTAAACAAGAAGCACAGAGGAATGCTGTTTGCCCCGAGCAGTGTTTATCTGCCTTTTCCAACTTGATGAAATCCGTGTTTCTTTCATCAATTAAAATGAACTTACTTTCCTTTCATTTTTTTTTATTAGAAGACTGCCAAAGAGATAAAATGTCCTTATTACTTCTTTCTTGCTGTCCAGCTTTTCATTAACAGATGTCTAGGTGAGTCTCTTATGATGCCACAGGAGGTTTCAATAAAGAGGCAGTCTGTGCAGAACAGAGTTCACCAGATATTATCTAAGTTGTACATTTCACTTTTTTTTTGAACACTGGAAGCCTGACAGGAAATAGAAAATTTTGTTTTAAAATTAGATTCTTTAGAGTTTACCAGTTTCTTTTTCCCAACTTCTCTGTTAATCTTTTTTTTAAAAATATACATGGAAGTATCAAATGATGAAAGGGTCTCAGCCATCGCTGCTTTTTAACAATGTTAAATAGGAATTTTAACAACTTAACAATGGTTAAATATTATAGGGCCTCTGGCTCAGCCCAGTGAAAAATTCCATCATCAGCTTGGATCCTAATCTGAGAGTGTCTAAATCCCCTCCTTGGGGACAACAAAAAGGCAGTAGGGGATTTTTCGATGGGCCAAGACCTTACCTTTGGCCTCAAGGACTTGCTTAGAGGGGAATCACAGCCTCAAGCAGCCAGAGAGTTGGGGGAGCCTAGCTGCATTCAAAGTCAAAGTCCTTCACGGGACTTTGGGCTAGAAGCCTGAGGTTCAACTCAAAAGTCCACAGGCTGGTTTGAGATGCCAAAGGAAAGACCTGCCCCAGGGACAGGGGACTGGTCAGGAACTGGATCAAAGCAGAATTGGCAGAGAACAAGGCAGAGGACAGGTGGGTCTTCACGACTGCCCTTAACAGGCCGGCAGTGAGATGGATGCTCTGAGCTGGCTCATAGACACAAGGTTGAGAGGAAAGAGAAATGACTCTTCCTGCCCAAGGAACCAGAGGATGGCTCTTTCCTCTATGACCTCATTGCCACAACAGGGCAGGACTGGGACAAAGGGGCACAACACAGAGGGGTGGGCCCCAGAACATATGGCCTCAGGCCAAAACACCAAGCTCCAAGGCTTCAGAAAGAGAGAGGTCGTACCTAGACATGTTGCAGAGCCTGATGAAGAAAAACAAATCTTATCTGCAACATAAGTGCTAAACCAACTGGACCCAAAGTGGTGTTTTTTTTTTTACAACGACTGTATGTTGAGACTAAGAATATTTCTACGAATCACAATAAAGTTTCCTAAACAAGGGGTGACGTATCAGATGACATGACAAGGATTGTAGGGTACACACAGGGGAAGAGCAAACTGCAAACTATTCAGCTCAGGAAGAAGAGAAGCTCAGAACATTTCCCGAGAACACCGTGTTAAGGGTGTTCACCAATTCTTTGGGGAAGAAGAAATTAGAAATGAGTATTAGAGCCCCACCATATACTAACTATTCATTGTTGAATAAATTAATTATTCTTATTTATATGATTCTCATTTCACAGTGTGAGGTCACAGATGCAGAACCAATCCTTTGGTTATCTTTATGTAGTCCTGTGTTGAATAATCTCCCCTCACAGACGGCTATCACAGCAAGACATATTCCTGGTGGAGAGGGTTACACATTACAAAATGATGCTAATAGCTGGAGCTTGAGCTACTTGAACTCTTCTAAGTAATAGACATTCACTTTATACAAAATGATTGAAATCAAAGTGTTAAAGAAGGAAAAAAGTATTCTTCACTGTGGATGTTGTGACCATTAGGGGCTTTAACTATGAACAACTGTAAAAATAAGTGAAGCGGGAATTGGGCAGTCTACTACAAAAACCTGAAATGTAATACAGAAGGTAGAAAACCTGAGCATACCTCTGAAATATATAGTAATAGACTGAATGTAATCATAGAACTATATATTACATATACATATATTAATGTAGTCCATATTAATATATATTATAACTATTCACATAAAATAATATATCTTAAGTAGATATATTACATAATGAATATGGTGTTTGGCAGTGCACACAGAGATCCATTTGTCTGTGGCAGTGCAGCCAGGATTGTGGACCGACAGCCGAGGCTGGTGGGGGGCTCTTCAGAAGATATATAGCATCATCATGTTTTTTAAGTCAGACACCCACATCTACAAGGAAAGAAAAATATTCTATGAGAGGGGGCAACCTAGAGACACTGCAGGAATTTACCGTTCCTCGGGAACCTAAGTGGTATCATAATGAGTTTGAGATAATTTTCTTCAGGAGTAGAGACCAGCCTTGTGCCCAAAGCATGAAGAATTGAGGATTCTGTCCTCACAGATCAAGCCAAATCCAACAGCCTCGGTCACAGTCTAGATTACTCAGGAAACAGACTCTGAAATAGAGGTGTTCAAAGATAAACTGAGGCACATTAAAATTTTCAGGAGTTTATTTGAGCAAAAATCTATTCGAATGGAGTAGCGCCAAACTGAAAGTGATTGGGGGGCACTTGGATGGCAGGAGCGAGGGGCAAGGCTTTTACACATCAGAGAAGGAAGCAAAGCAAGGGAATTATTTGATTGGCTAGAGCTTAAGCAGCTGCCTATCTGGAAAAGCCTAGCTGGCTGTTTGTGATTGGTTGTTCTTGAATTTCCATTTCTTGGATACAACTGCCTGAACTGAGTTTAGGTATCAGTTTGCTCACATAAGCTATCAAGGCATCTGGGTGTTTATCACTTTAACAGAGGTTAGTGAACAGGAGATTTATTAGGGAGTCCTCTCAGGATCCAGGACTGCAGATGGGAAAGGAAGGAAGCAGGAAGTTAGAGAAGTTGACCTGTAATTCAGTCCCAGTGGAAGGTTCAGCCAACTGTGCAGGGAATTCTGGGACTGGAATGGCCCTGCATACTTGTTCCCCCTTGGAGCAGGGGCCAGGCCTTTGTACTCCTGCCTCATCTTCCATTGGCAGTGGGCTGCCTGGGGATGGTGACACGGCTTTCAACAGCTGAGGCACCCCCTAAAGGGGGCTGACAGATTTACTGGAATCTGTTAAATTTATAAAATTAACTTGGGAAGAGCGAGCATTTTTATGATGTTGACTCCTTTTATCCAAGCACATGATATATTTTTCTACTCAATCAAGTAGAATTCTGTGTATTTCCAAACTGTTCTGTAATTTTACTCATATAGGTTTTGGATGTGTCTTGTTAATTTTATGCCTAGGTATTTTTTTTCTATTGTGAATGACGTCTTTTGTTTCATTATATATTTGAATATAATATTGTTTTCTTTAATGGAGGACTTTCATTTTTGTATATTTATTCTATAGCCTATTACTTTATTAAAATCTCTCGTCTACAATGATATATCGTACAGCACAGGGAATATAGCCAATATTTTATAATATTGGCCCAATTCATGAACCATTGAATAAAGCTGATTAGATCTTTAAATTTACTCAGTTGAATTTTGTTTTTTAACAGTAGAAGAGGTTCTATGATTAAAACAGAGTGGCATTAATTCATGAACTATATAATCCACAGCTCAATGGAATGGAATTGCATAAATTGATTCAGTTGCATGTGGAAATTTACCATGTGATAAAAGGTGAATCTCAAATCAGGAAAAGGTGGAGGTGTTTTTTTCTCTGTAACTATGTTGTTTTACACAGTCTCTCTCAAACTTACAGAAAAGTTACAAGTACGTACAAAGAACCTTTTATTCCTTGAAGCATTTGAGAATAAATTGTGGGCATGATGTCCCATCACCACGACCCCCAAATACTTTACTGTGTCTTTCTTAGGAACAATGTCATTCTCCTACAAAACCACAATACAGCCCCCCAAATGAGAAAATTTATGTTGTCTCACAACTGTGATCTAATCCTCAGACTCCATTCAAATTTTGCCAATTGTCCCAATAATGTCCTTTCTAGCAAAATGACCCAGTCCGGAATCATATGTTGCATTTAGTTGTGCTGTCTCTTTAGACTCCTTTAATTTGGAACAGTTCTCAGTCTTGCCTCGACTTCCATGATCTTGACATTTTAGAAGACCCTAGTCAAGGAAGTTTGTAGAATGTCCCTCAGCATGGGTTTGTCTGTTGTTTCCTTGTGATTAGATTCATTTTATGCATCTTTGGTAGGGATCTCACAGAAGTCCGTGTTCTCCTAATTGCATCCTATCAGGTGCAATTTCAATTGGTCCCGTTACTAGTGATGTTAATTTTGATATCTTGGTTAAGGTGGTATCTTCCAGGCTTCTTCTACAAAGTTACTTTTTTCGTTTGTAGTTAATAACTATTTTGTGGAGAGGTACTTTGAGACTATGTAAATATCTTATTCCTCATCAAATCTTCAATGTATTTTGCTTATTATTTACAGCAGGATGGACTCATGGATCCTTATTTTATTCAGTAGGTTATAATCCACTACTATATTTATTTTGATCAAATTGTCTGTGAGTTGGGGTGCCCCTTCAAGCTGACTTCTTTGTCTTTCTGACATGCCCCCCCAAAGATGGAGTTACTAATAAATGGTACTGAAATAACTAGATAGCCATAAAGCAAAAGGTAAAATTGAATCCATGTCTCACAATATATACCAGGATACGTTCCAAACAGATCAGGAATTTAAATGTGAAAGATTAAACTATACAAGTGCTCAGAGAAATCCTTTATAAACTAGGAGTAGGTAAAACTTTCCTAACAATGACTCGAATGCAGAAATATTAAGCGAAAAGAGGGGAAAATGTGATCAACCTTGCCCCCGTGGTGTTCGCATGACGTCTAAGACCCTTTACCTGGCTTCGTGGCATCCCTTGAGCTGACCTTGGTCCCCCTGCTTTTAACAGCCCTCCCCATAATTCCCCATGCATATCCTTTTGAGCAAGCCTCCTCACCACCACCCAGGCTCATTCCAGCCCCTGCGTCTTTGCTTTTTACCCATTCCCTGTCTTTACCAACCCATCACCAGACTGCTCTGTCTTCCCGCTGCCTACCCAAGCCCCTTGCCTCTCCTGTAATGTCTAGGTCAGTCTCTCTGCTCACATTAACCTTCCGGGGTCCTCAGGCCCCCTTCATCTCCACCTACACTGAATCCGTAAAACACCAATATTTAATTTTGATTTTTGGCTGCTTGGCTGATCTTAGTTCCCCGACCAGGGATTGAACCCGCGGCCACAGCAGTGAAAGCGTGGAGTCCTAACCACTGGACCGCCAGGGAATTCCCTATCACTCGGTTTAAACTCTGTTGATTGCAATATGTCTACCTTGAGGACAGGAAACATGCTATCACATCCTCAAAGCTCCTGATATAGCCAGGCTGGCAGGCACACAGTAACCATTGCACACATGTGGTCACTTTATTTCCACGAGGACTAAATAGTTCACTTATTCATGTATGGATTGAATGCCCATCACAGGGCAGATGCACTGTTAAGTGTTAAAGACAGCAATGATGTAGAGACCCAGACCCTACCCTTAGAGAGCTTTCAGTCTAGTTTTCAGCAGTTTGCTAAGTCCAGCTGTTTAACAGGGTTTTTTTTGTTTTTTGTTTTTTTTTTGCGGTACGCGGGCCTCTCACTGTTGTGGCCTCTCCCGTTGCGGAGCACAGGCTCCGGACGCGCAGGCTCAGCGGCCATGGCTCACGGGCCTAGCCACTCCGCGGCATGTGGGATCTTCCCGGACCGGGGCACGAACCCGTGTCCCCTGCATCGGCAGGCGGACTCTCAACCACTGCGCCACCAGGGAAGCCCTGTTTAACAGTTTTATCTGCACCCAAAACTAATTGGAAAATCCAAACGGTTGCCTGCCTTTCTTGAGCCTTGCTTTCCTATACTTTATATAAGTCAGCATCATGCTTCTCACATTATCACTTTCACTTTTTCCTGCTCCATCCAAGGCATATATAGGTTGCACTTCCTATACAGGGGTAGGAAAACTGTTAAATATACTTTCTGTCTTTGCATTTCCCAAGAGAACAGTGGCACTCTTGTCTTCAGACAATTGGCAGTACGCTGCCCTTCATTCCTTTCCATTCCCTTGGTTCCCGTGTGCTACATGTCCCCCCAAAAGTCATATGTTGAAGCCCTTTCTTCGGTGTGATGATATATAGAGGTAGGGCCTTTGGGAGGTGATTAGGTTTAGATGAGTTCCCTCGGGCCCTAATGATAGGATTCGTGCCCTTATTAGAAAGAGACACCAAAGCCCTCTAGCTCTCTCTCTCTCCTTTTCTCTCTCTCTCTCTCTCTCTCTCTCTCTCCTGCTGTCTCTCCCTCTGCCATGTGAAGATACAGTGAGAAGGCGGCCACGTAAAAGCCAGGAAGCCTCACCACACCCTGACCGTGTCGGCACGCTGATCTCAGATTTCCAAGTCTCCCAAACTGAGAAATAAATTTCTGTTGTTTGAAGCCACCCAGTGTGTGATATTTTGTTATGGCAGATTAATGCACAGTATCAGGACTGTTTTCTCCTCTTATCTTAGCCCTCTTCAGGTACCTTTTTCTGAGTCACTTTGCTGAAACCTCATGTATTGGGTTGGCCAAAAAGTTCGTTCCGTTTTAAGTTCGTTCATTTTCACCAAGAAGTGTATTGAACAATGGATTCACTAACCGAACGAACTTTTTGGCCAACCCAATACCTTCTGTGTTACCACCGCTTGATTTTTTTTTTTTTCTCCCTCTCGGTGCCCTGTCATGTGGTTTCCCCAATTTCCTGAGCCTAGCTAGCTGCTTTGGTGAAGCCTCTCATCCTATTGGAAATGGTGTATTTTCTCTCTCAGTAAATCAAATGACCCATTAGCTCTTTCTTGACATACCTTACACCCATAAAAATCTTGCAGTAGAAATGTCTTCAAATTTTACTGTGATTTCTCTAATTGATAGTCTTGACTTTAGGTAGTGTTTTGGAGGTGTTTGTTTTAAACCGGAAAATGCTAGCTAAAGCATTTGTACAACAAAGGCAACAAAGCTCAACTAAGTCTTTTACACATTTTTCTGAAAGAAGCTGTGTGACAAAGGCCATGGTCTCACTTTGGTTCTTTGTGTATCACTTGGAAGAAGCTCTCTATCCCAAAGCTCTAAACCACAGTCTGATATTCTGTATACTATAATCACTTACTCACAGACATCTGGCCATGTGCAGTGTAATTATTATTATGCTAAGGATCCCAAGAGTCTCTGAAATCCTGGAATGTTTTCTAAATTGTCCAATAAAAACAGATTAAATTGTGCTCACTAGAAAAGAAACTTGAAAGGCTCAACCAAATGCAATGTGTAGACTTGTTTGGATCTTTTTTTTTTTTGCGGTACGCGGGCCTCCCACTGCCGTGGCCTCTCCCGTTGCGGAGCACAGGCTCCGGACGCGCAGGCTCAGCGGCCATGGCTCACGGGCCCAGCCACTCCGCGGCATGTGGGATCTTCCCGGACCGGGGCACGAACCCGTGTCCCCTGCATCGGCAGGCGGACTCTCAACCACTGCGCCACCAGGGAAGCCCTTTTATTTTTTTCTTTGTTTGTATCTTGATTAGAGTACACCAATTATATTTTGAGGACGGATGGAGAAATTTGACTATGGATTGGCTACTAGATGATATTAAGCAATTATTGTTCATTTTGACATATGTGATAAGGGCATGGTGGTTATATGAAAATATCCTTAACAGTTAGAGATGCATACTAAATATTTGAGTGTAAAACAACATAGTGTTTGAGATTTGCTTTAAAATACACTAAGAGGGCATAGTGATTGCTGTAAATAAAGCAAGACTAGCAGAATGGTGATAGATATTGAAGCTGGGTGATAAGTGATAGGTGCATGAGGAATACATTATTTTGTTATTTTTTTAATTGAAGTACAGTTGATTTACAATGTTTCAGTCATACTACAAAGTGATTCAGTTATATATATATATATATATATATATATATACACACACACATATATTCTTTTTCAGATTCTTTTCCCATATAGGTTATTATAAAATATTGAGTAGAGTTCACTGTGCTCTACAGTAGGTCCTTGTTGTTTATCTATTTTATATACAGTAGTGTGTATACGTTACTCCCAAATTCCTAGTTTCCCTCCCCCCCACCTTTCCCCTTGGGTAATTATAAGTTTGTTTTTGAAGTCTGTGACTCTATTTCTGTTTTGTGAATAAGTTCGTTTGTATCATTTTTTTTAGATTCCACATATAAGTGATATCATATGATATTCGCCTTTCTCTGTCTGACTTACTTCACTTATATACTATTCTTTCTACTTGTGTACATTTATGAAATTTTTCAGAATAAGATATTTTTAAAAATCTGTTTACTGTAATTTTATTAAGCATATTTGATTATGTTCAAAACATTTGAAAACTGGTAATTGGCTGATAAATTTGTGTTAATCTGAAAAATACTGTCCAATTATGTTGGATAATAGAGGATTTACTGTATTCCAGAGAACATAAAGTTTCCCCATCTTCCTTACTTCCTAATCTAGTAAATTATTCAGTTTCTTGGTTCTCTACCTGGAATAACCTAGAACAAATTCAAATAAACTTTCCATCTCCTCAAGACAGATGAAAAGTTAATACCTTCCCATCTTAAGAGGAATGATGATGTGGGCCACAGAGCTAGAAAAGACCTTTGGAGCTATTTGGTCTACATCTCCAGTCACGTCCCTACAGCAGTCCACCTAAAGCCTCGGGACCAAGGAGCAATGTCAGTGTCAGGCAGGCCCTACTAGTGAGACAATGGGACAGACAGAAGGCTCTAAATAGGAACAGGAAGTAATTTCATCTCTCTTACTCCTTCCTCCTGCAAAAAACAGCACCCTTTTATACAGCCAAGATTAAAATGCAGGACTCCTGGCAATGAAAAACAAGGATGAAAAAGCTCACGTGTCGTGAAGTTGTCATGGCATTTTGTGTGACAGTAGTTCCTGTTTATATAATACTTGGACTATATGTGTGTGACATTTACCGACCAATTCCACATAGCAGGGCATTTTCAGGCTCCAAAAAGCAATACTTGTAGTTGAGGTTGCAAATAGAAACTCTGACCTGCTGGGCTCAAAATGGATGCTATTTGGCAATGGCTGTTTATGCTTTCTGGACATTTAAGTCAAGTCATTTCATCACTGTTGAGATTTCAGGAGTAACTCCGGGTATTTTCAGTTACAATGTTGACCACAGAAATAGCATAGTGTTCATTGATAGCAAAGTGCTAGATGAAAAAAAAAATACTATTTGTGGTTAAATTTCCGTGATTAATTATCCAAATAATTGAGACTGAAACAAGTTGTTTCCCTGCATTATCAGTATACATGCCCTATGTGAAACTCACCTTGGAATGGATGGGACTAAAAGACAGACTGTCATCCACCCTATCCTCCTGGAGGGAAGAAAAAAATCCCTAGGGCATGGATTCTCTTCTCTCCTAATTTGATATTTTAGAAGTTACATCCTAAACTCCACCATTTCCTGGAAGCCTGCTCCTGCTTCAGATCACAACTGATTTAGCTATGATGTCACTATCAACCAGAACAAATTACTCACTGTTCCTACCTTTGGAGGACGAATATTTTAACTTTCTGTGTTCCTCAATGGAATGAGACAGCTGCTTATTTGAGTGCTTGTTTGAGTCCTGACTGCACATCCAGGCCTCTCTCATACGTCCTTGGAGATGTAGGAAAAACACTAGAGAACGCTTGCTCTAAACAAGATCGCCAGATTTGGCAAATAAAAATACAGGATGCCCAGGTACACTTGGATAGTCTTTTTTTTAAATTTATTTTATTGAATGAAGTACAGTTGATTTACAATGTTGTGTTAATTTCTGCTGAACAGCAAAGTGATTCAGTTATACACTATATACATTTTTTTCATATTCTTTTCCAGTATGGTTTATCACAGGATATTGAACATAGTTCCCTGTGCTATACAGTAGGACTTTGTTGTTTGAATAATCTTTTAAAATATAAATGTGTTGCATACAACATTTGCAACACACTCATATTGAAAACATTAGATGTTGTTTATCTGAAATTCAAATTTAACTGGATGGCCTATACTTTATCTGGCAACCCTAGCCTGAAAAGATATTTTGTTCTGGTTCAGGAGGAGAAATCAACGCCAAAAAAGTCAATTTGAGAGTAATAAGTAGCAGGATATAATTAAGTATTAAATTGTGGGGTGCAGGGAAAGGGAAGTATTAACAGAGGTCAGAATTCTTCCAACAATGAGCTACTCAAGGAACTCTGTCTTTGGGGGATTTTCCAATGTCCCTAGCCCTTAGCATAGTGGTAGTGGTGTTTAGTAGATTCTCAATGCGTGTAATGAATGAACAAATAAACGAATGCATCCATGAGTGTGAGGGGTCTTGAGGTAGGTCTTGAAGGAAGACCAAGATCTATAGGAAAAGAGTAGCAGAGAGAAAGAATGGACCATCTCAGCAGGAGACTGATCAGGAGGAGCTGTTGAAAAGAAAAGTTTTCATAGCAGTGGTTCTCAATCGTTTTTTGACTGAGAATGACTTCTGCAGAGAAAAAGATTCCATAGCTGTTGTTGCTACTCATTGCACTCTCCAGTAGAAAAAGAACTAGTACCACAAAATTCAGTAAAAGTCTATGGAATTGCATGTGATCAGAAACACTGATGCAATGTAAAAATTTACATTTTTAGGTCTGTTTACAGCTCTCCAGGGGAACCCTTGTCACCCATTAGTGTTTTAAGGATTGTATTTTGGGAAATATCCAACCAGAATATAGGTGTTAAGTTTCTTGAGCTGGAACACTGAAAAGTGAGAGACAATTTTTCTTGATGAGTCTGGTTAATGGTTTATCAATTTTGTTTATCTTCTCAAAGAACCAGCTTTTAGTTTTATTGATCTTTGCTATTGTTTCCTTCATTTCTTTTGCATTTATTTCTGATATGATCTTTATGATTTCTTTCCTTCTGCTAACTTTGGATTTTTTTTTGTTCTTCTTTCCCTAATTGCTTTAGGTATAAAGTTAGGATGTTTATTTGAGATGTTTCTTGTTTCTTGAGGTAGGATTGTATTGCTATAAACTTCCCTCTTAGAACTGTTTTTGCTGCATCCCATAGGTTTTGGGTCATCGTGTTTTCATTGTCATTTGTTTCTAGGTATTTTTTGATTTCCTCTTTGATTTTTTCAGTGATCTCTTGGTTATTAAGTAGTGTATTGTTTAGCCTCCATGTGTTTGTATTTTTTACAGATTTTTTCCTGTAATTGATATCTAGTCTCACAGCATTGTGGTCAGAAAAGATACGATTTCAATTTTCTTAAAATTATCAAGGGTTGCTTTTTGACCCAGGATATGATCTATCCTGGAGAATGTTCCATGAACACTTGAGAAGAAAGTGTGTTCTGTTGTTTTTGGATGCAATGTCCTATAAATAACAATTAAGTCCATCTTATTTAATGTATCATTTAAAGCTTGTGTTTCCTTATTTATTTTCATTTTGGATGATCTGTCCATTGGTGAAAGTGGGGTGTGAAAGTCCCCTACTATGATTGTGTTACTGTTGATTTCCCCTTTTATGGCTGTTAGCATTTGCCTTATGTATTGAGGTGCTCCTATGTTGGATGCATACATAGTCACAATTGTTATATCTTCTTCTTGGATTGATCCCTTGATCATTACGTAGTATCCTTCTTTGCCTCTTGTAATAGTCTTTATTTTATAGTCTATTTTGTCTGATATGAGAATTGCTACTCCAGCTTTCTTTTGATTTCCACTTGCATGGAATATCTTTTTCCATCCCCTCACTTTCAGTCTGTATGTGTCCCTAGGTCCGAAGTGGGTCTTCTGGAGACAGCATATATACGGGTCTTGTTTTTGGATCCATTCAGCCAGTCTATGTCTTTTGGTTGGTGCATTTAATCCATTTACATTTAAGCTAGTTATTGATATGTGTGTTCCTATTACCATTTTCTTAATTGTTTTGGGTTTGTTATTGTAGGTGTTTTCTTTCTCTTGTGTTTCCTGCCTAGAGGAGTTCCTTTAGTATTTGTTGTAAAGCTGGTTTGGTGGAACTGAATTCTTGTAGCTTTTGCTTGTCTGTAAACGTTTTAATTTCTCTGTCCAATCTGAATGAGATTCTTGCTGGGTAGAGTAATCTTGGTTGTAGGTTTTTCCCTTTCATCACTTTAAATATGTCCTGCCACTCCCTTCTGGCTTGCAGAGTTTCTGCTGAAAGATCAGCTGTTAACCTTATGGGTATTCCCTTGTATGTTATTTGTTGTTTTTCCCTTGCTGCTTTTATTTTTTTTTCTTTGTATTTAATTTTTGAGAGTTTGATTAATACGTATCTTGGTGTGTTTCTCCTTGGATTTATCCTGTATGGCACTCTCTGCCCTTCACGGACTTGATTAACTATTTCCTTTCCCATATTAGGGAAGTTTTCAACTATAATCTCTTCAAATATTTTCTCAATCCCTTTCTTTTTCTCTTCTTCTGGGACCCCTATAATTCCAATGTTGGTGCATTTAATGTTGTCTCAGAGGTCTCTGAGACTGTCCTCAGTTCTTTTCATTCTTTTTTCTTTATTCTGCTCTGCAGTAGTTATTTCCACTATTTTACCTTCCAGGTCACTTATCCATTCTTCTGCCTCAGTTATTCTGCTATTGATTCCTGCTAGAGAATTTTAAATTTCATTTATTGTGTTTGTTCATCATTGTTTGTTTGCTCTTTAGTTCTTCTAGGTCCTTGTTAAACATTTCTTGTATTTTCTCCATTCTATTTCCAAGATTTTGGATCATCTTTTACTATCATTGCTCTAAATTCTTTTTCAGGTAGACTGCCTATTTCCTCATAAAGAAGATGTGGCACATATATACAATGGAATATTACTCAGCCATAAAAAGAAACGAAATTGAGTTATTTGTAGTGAGGTGGGTGGACCTAGAGTCTGTCATACAGAGTGAAGTAAGTCAGAAAGAGAAAAAAAATACTGTATGCTAACACATATATATGGTATCTAAAAAAAAAAAAGGGTTCTGAAGAACCTAGGGGCAGGACGGGAATAAAGACGCAGATGTAGAGAATGGACTTGAGGACACGGGGAGGGGGAAGGGTAAGCTGGGACAAAGTGTGAGAGTGGCATGGACTTACATATACTACCGAATGTAAAATAGATAGCTAGTGGGAAGCAGCCACATAGCACAGGGAGATCAGCTTGGTGTTTTGTGACCACCTAGAGAGGTGGGATAGGGAGGGTGGGAGGGAGACGCAAGAGGGAGGAGATATGGGGATATATGTACACGTATAGCTGATTCACTTTGTTATAAAGCAGAAACTAACACACCATTGTAAAGCAATTATACTCCAATAAAGATGTTTAAAAAAAAATGTGAGAGACTAAATCTTAGATCACTAACATTTTGTTATAACATTTTGTTATGTTAATAGAACAGCATATTCTCTGGCCTGGCAGACTTCAAATGCATTTTAAAAAGTCTTGCTAACACATATATATGGAATTTAAGAAAAAAAAATGTCATGAAGAACCTAGGGGTAAGACAGGAATAAAGACACAGACCTACCAGAGAACGGACTTGAGGATATGGGGAGGGGGAAGGGTGAGCTGTGACAGGGCGAGAGAGAGTCATGGACATACACACACTAACAAACGTAAGGTAGATAGCTAGTGGGAAGCAGCCGCATGGCACAGGGATATCGGCTCGTGCTTTGTGACCGCCTGGAGGGGTGGGATAGGGAGGGTGGGAGGGAGGGAGACGCAAGAGGGAAGAGATATGGGAACATATGTATATGTATAACTGATTCACTTTGTTATAAAGCAGAAACTAACACATCATTGTAAAGCAATTATACCCCAATAAAGATTTTAAAAAAAATAAATAACAACAACAAAAAAAAGTCTTTAAAAATCACCTGAGGGAATTCCCTAGTGGTCCAGTGGTTAAGAATCTGCCTTCCAATGCAGGGGATGTGGGATCAGTCCCTGGTAGGGGAACTAAGATCCCACATGCTGTGGGGCAACTAAGCCTGCATGCCGCAATGAAAGATCCCGCATGCCACAACTAAGACCCAACACAGCCAAAAATAAATAAATAAATAGATAGATAGATAGATAGATAGATAGATAAATAATTTTAAAAAATCATCTGAGACCAAGAAGGAACATGATTTAAATTCTGAAATTGCTTCAGGCTAGATCAGGGTTTCTCAACCTCTGCACAGCTGACACTTTGGACAGGAAGATTCTTTGTTATGGGGGCTGTCCTGAGCATTGTAGGGTACTTAGCAGCACTCCTGGTACCATGGTCAATTTTATGTGTCAACTTGACCAGCCACAGAGTGCCCAGATTAAACATTATTTCTGGGTGTGTCAATGAGAGCGTTTATAGATGAGATTAGCATGTGAATCTGTGAACTTAGTAAAGCAGATTGCCCTCTCCAGTGTAGGTGGGCATCACGCAATCCATTGAGGGCCTAACTAGAGCAACAGGTGCAGGAAAGAAGAATTTGCCCCTCTTGCTTCCTGCCTGCCTGCTTGACTTGAAGGATCTCATCTGATCTCCAGCCCTCAGGCTGCAATTTAAATCACTGGTTCTTCTGGTTCTCAGGCTTTCTGATTCGGACTGAGTTATACCATTGGCTTTCCTGGATCGCCATCTTGCAAATGGCAGATCATGGGACTTCTCAGCCTTCACAGTTGGGTGAGCCAATAGTCCTCGTCATCTATATATGTACATCTCACTGGTTCTGTTTCTCTGGAGAACCCTAAATGATATACCAGTCTTCTACCCACTGGATACCAGTAGCATCACCACTGCTCTCCCCTCCCCCGCCATTTGTTTATGGCAAACAAAAATGTCTCCAGACATAGCAAAATGTCCCCTGGGGGGGAAAAAACACCCCCTGTTGAGAACCATTGGTCTAGATGAAAGCACCCCGTACTGGTTGAATTAGATGTCTAAGAAGCCTCTAATGTAATTATTTCCCTATCCACCTGAGAAAAATAAGGGACAATTTGAGCAAATAAGGCATTTGAGGAGCTCATCTCTAAGATGAATAAAGGTGCTGCGAGACATGAATACTGGGTGATGAAAAGGCAAATGATGAACTACATCCATTAAGATCACACACATTCACTTCAAAGATCCTGTCTTCAGTGGTCCTGTGTTGACCTCATCAGATTCGCTCATTAAAATAAGTGCATCCGAAAATGAAAGCCAGATTATTACTGGCTAATTGCAGAGATGATTACCTTTAATAAATGTTTCTTCATCTACAATTTGGGGGAGAAGAAAAATTGCCCATGGTAAAGGAAAAGGAGAAAGATCCTTGAAAATCTGGAGTCCCTCCCAAGAGGCAAATCTCTTCAGCTGATAAACACTGTTCTATCAGTTCAAAACCGCATGAAAATCTTGCACATTCAAAATTATTCTATCAAAAGAATACTGTTTGCCTCTGGCTATACTATCCTAGAGCCTCTATTTCCTCACTTTGAGAAACAATTGCTACTTCTAACTAGTATTTGGAAGCTCATTAAGAATTGATCCCTATGGGAGAGATAAGCAAGGAGATGTATTCACAACACATTTTTTCCTGATTCAAGAATTTTTTTTCCCTATAGTGAAGTTAGAAAAAAATCACTTTTTCTAGTAATTTATTAAGTGCAATTTAGTGTATTCAAAATATGGATAAAATGAAAGTATACTTTGAATGCCCACCGTTTTAGGGAATTATTGACCAAATATTAGAGGAAACTCTCTTATTCTTGCTTTAAAAAAAAAAAGTAAAACATTGAGTGAAAGTTTCTGAACTCCAACAGATAAATATCAGTGAAAAGGATTTTCAGTAACGTCCCTTAATTTCCTACTCACGGTAATAATCAGATATAGGACTTCTATTTCCAGCAACATGATGTATATACTAGATGTCCTGAAAATTCTCCCAACACAAAACAGCTAAAAACACTAGATAAAATATAACAGACAGCACATTATGCTAAATAAAAGAAGCCAGACACAAAAGATCACATATTATACGATACTATTTATATGAAATATCCAGAGTAGGTAAATCCATAAATACAAAAAGCAGCATAGTGGTTGCCAGGGGCTGGGGGGTGGGAAACGGGGGATTAACTGCTCTATGGGTTCAGGGTTTCCCTTTGGGATGATAAAAATGTGGAAATAGACAGAGGTGGTGGTTACACAGCATGGTGAAGGTACTAAATATCACTGAATCGTACACTTCTAAATGGTTAATTTCATGTTATGTGAAATTTGTCTCAATACAAAACATAGAGAGACATAACAAACATCTTTTTAAATGTACGGCCTGGGAATTCCCTGGTGGCACAGTGGTTAAGAATCCGCCTGCCAATGCAGGGGACACAGGTTTGATCCTTGGTCCAGGAAGATCCTACATGCTGCGGAGCAACTAAGCCCGCGCACCACAACTACTGAGCCTGTGCGCCACAACTACTGAAGCCCACATGCCTAGAGCCCGTGCTCTGCAACAAGAGAAGCCACTGCAATGAGAAGCCCGCGCACCGCAACGAAGAGTAGCCTCTGCTCGCTGCAACTAGAGAAAGCCTATGGCAGCAACGAAGACCCGACACAGCCAAAAATAAATAAATAAATAAATTTATATAAATAAATAAATAAATAAATGTATGGCCAGGTTAATAAGAAAGTGATAGAAATCACGAGGGGCTAAAATTTAGGAGGCAGATGGAAATGCAAGTGGTCATATGAAACTATAGCTCTAGTGCGGCTTTGATGATTTTCCTAACCAAGGGAACTGGCTTTTAAGAGCTGCACAGGATAGGAGGCAGTGCTTTGGACTCATGCTGCATGAGATGTTGAAGCTGAGACCACTGGATGAAGCCCAAACACTAAGAAGAATGGGTCAATGAAAGGGCTCATTGGACACAAGCCACCTGCCTGAAAGGCAGAAGAAAAAGAACATATCTCAGCTTGGGGTCTGGATGTGAAAAAAAACACACCAAAACAGTTTCTTCCTGAAAAACTGTAACAGCAGGTTACAATTACAGTGAGTGGTAGAAATGATGGGGAAAGTGGTGGGGAAAGGTAACAGTTAAAAACTTATAGTAAAAAGGAATATTTAGCATATTAAACAATTGAATAAAATTAAACAAAATGGTGGAAACGTAAGGAGTTGAAATCAAAAGAGTTTGCTAGTGTCTTGGAAGTAAAAAAAGAATGAAAATACTATAAAGGTGATTTGAAAAGTAAAAGGTCATGTAAAATGAAGAGATAATCAAAGGGAAGAATTTTTTTAAGTATAAATCTTAGAGGGTCAAAGAATAGAAAAGAAAATAGAGTAGTAATTCATAGAAAAATTATTTAAAATAGGCTAAACAGAGTAAGAGTGTACAAAACCAGAAATGCCAAGCTACAAATAACTCTAAAATAAAGTAAATGTATACCCAATCACTGTGAGGAAAAATAACAACCACACAAGCAATAGCAGAGCGACTGAGAATTCCTAAGTGGGCAGAGGCCGCCAATGTCAGAGGGGCAAGGGTAGCAGAGTCCAAATTCCAGAGGTCACAGCCTTACCTTTGGCTATTTACAAGATGACTTGAAACCCAAGTCTCCTCCTCAGTTAAAACACACACAGAAGGACACTATGACTACCAGGCATGGGGGCTTTCCTTACATCACACAACTAATAAATGACAGAACGATGAGCATATACCTGGGCAAAACGGGCTGCTACTTCAAGAGTGGGGGTAAATGATGTGCTAGCAGGATATGAGGCAATGCACCTGAAGGGTCTGATACAATGCTTTTGTCGAGTAGAAGAATCCAGAAGCAGTTGCCTCATGATAAGAAACAAGGTTTCAAGTGAATCTTCAGTTGGATGTAATTCTCTTCCCATTAGCCTATAGCCCTTCTGGCCTCATCCCAGTGACAGCTTGGGAGGGCAGGCAGATGTTTTTCTTCTTCTTTTTAACTTATTTTATTGATTTACTTATTTTTTATTTTATTTTATTTTATTTTTTGCGGTACGCGGGCCTCTCACTGTTGTGGCCTCTCCCGTTGCAGAGCACAGGCTCTGGATGCGCAGGCTCAGCGGCCATGGCTCACGGGCCTAGCCGCTCCGCGGCATGTGGGATCTTCCCGGACCGGGGCACGAACCCGTGTCCCCTGCATCGGCAGGCGGACTCTCAACCACTGCACCACCAGGGAAGCCCCAATTTACTTATTTTTTTTAATTCATTTATTTTTGGCTGCGTTGGGTCTGTTGCTGCATGCAGGCTTTCTCTAGTTGTGGTGAGCGGGGACTACTCTTCATTGCAGTGTGTGGGTTTCTTATTGCAGTGGCTTCTCTTGTTGCTGAGCACGGCCTCTAGGCGCACAGGCTTCAGTAGTTGTGGCTTGCGGGCTCTGGAGCACAGGCTCAGTAGTTCTGGCGCACGGGCTTAGTTGCTCCGCAGCATGTGGGATCTTCCCGGACCAGGGCTTGAACCCACGTCCCCTGCATTGGTAGGTGGATTCCTAACTACTGTGCCACCAGGGAAGCGCAACTTATTTTATTTTTTTGTTGAAGTATAGTTGATTTACAATGTTCTGTTAGTTCCTGCTGTATAGCAAAGCAATTCAGTTATACATATATACATTATTTTTTAATATTCTTTTGTATTATAGTTTATCCTAGGATATTGAATATAGTTCTCTGTGCTATATGGTAGGACCTTGTTATTTATCCATTCTATATAGAAAAAGCTTACATCCAGGCAGATGTTCTTCTGACATGCCATGTACCCAAGCCCAGCTGAAACTCAAGCTGATGTCTTAGGGTTTCTTACTTCCCAAGGTCCCTACTTTCCTCCCATATTTACACAGTGGTCGCAGTGATCTGCTCTTTGCATAAAGACTTAATAATTCAGTCTCAAGTGTTACTGCAATGGGCCTCCTTCCATTCTCCATGGCCTAGACTGGCTCAGTCCCAGCCTGGGTGAGGAATAAGCTGTCACATGTGTACAACCTTGCTAAAGTTACAGAACATTTTCACATGATACTTCTTATGTGACCTTCACATCAACCCTGGAGGAATAGGTAAATGGTAAAAGTGACAGCTGCATTCCAGAGGTAGCATAGCTACCAAGCCATAAAATGTTAGGATTTCTGACAATGTTCTTTCCTCCTGGATATTCTACTTCTTCTTCATAACAATTTGGGAAAACAGCTCTTAGGCACAAATAACTTTCTTCTTACAAATTAAAGGTAGAACATTGCAATGACCATCTTCTGTCACAGTTGTCACTATATCCCTAGTGGGCCACTTTATATTCTTGAGTAAACAACTGAAATCAATTCTATCTATCTTACGAAACAAAGATTTGTTGGAAAGATATAGGTTGGCTAACAGAATCAGTGGGAAGACTAAAGAACTAGGCTAATAAATAAACAGGAACCAAAGTTACAGGGTTGCCTAGGTTATGTTTAAGCAGCTTAAATCAATAAAGGCTTATTTCTTACTCAATCCACATATCCATTTTGGGTTGACAGAGGACCTCTGCTCAACATAGTTGCTCAGGGCCCCAGGCTGATACAAACCTTGCCAGTGGCCATACCAGAAGGAAAAGATAACTCTGGAGGTTCTCACTAGACCAATTAAATCTTCAGCCCTGAAGGAACACTCATCGCTTCCAGCCCAATTCATTGGCCATAACTGGTCATATGGCTCCACCCGACCACAAGACAGCCAGGAAATGAAACTGTACCATGTTCCCAGAAGAAGGAAAAAACTGGAAATAGATGACAAACAGCACTCAGGACTGTCACAGTCATGCAGAAGGAAAATTCCCTGGTTAGCATGTCACCCTTGGGCACTGCTGGCCACCACTAGCAATGGCAGAATAAAGCCTAAACTCCCCTTATCATTCATTCTGATTTCCAAACCCTGAATGCATTCTGAATTCAAAGTCCATATTAATTGACTGGGCTTGGGTCACATGACCATGCTCTAGTTGCTAGGACCTGTCTCCCACCATGTCATTGTGTGAATTCAATAGCAGATTCCCCAAATAAAAGAAAGGAGTTTAGATCCTGGGCAATCAAAAGGGAGAAAAATGTCCACTACATGATAAATGTCCAATATATGCAACTTGCAGAAGAAAATAGAAAAAAATATATAAACGGTCTTATTCAAAGTGTCATTCCTATTTGTTCTCTGATTGATTTGGAAATCAGTGTTACATGGACCATTCACTCATATCTACATCCATATATTCATTTAGGCAACAAATGTTCACGGAGATCTCATCTGCTTCCGGGCACTCTGAACATACCAAGATAAATAAGACATGGCCCTCCAGATGCTTATGTTCCAATAGTAAGATAGACACTAAATAAATAATTGCAATACACACCTGAAACTAACATAGCATTGTAAATCAACTATACTCCAATAAAAATTTTTAAAAAAAGAAAATATTTTCTCCCATTCTGTACATTGTCTTTTCATTTTGTTTATTGTTACTGATGCTGTACAGCAGATTTTTAATTTGATTAAGTCTCTTGTTTATTTTTGCTTTTATTGTTTGAAGTTTTGGTGTCATAGCTAAAAAATCATTGCCAAGACCCATGTCAAGGAGTTTTTCTCCTATATTTTCTTCTATGAGTTTTATGGCTACAATCCCAATTAAGTCCTTAATCTATTTCAGGTTTTCTAAAGTGGTATAAGGTTCCAATTTCATTCTTTTGCAAGTGAATATTCAGTTTTCCCAACACCATTGATTGAGGACTCAGTCTTTTCCCCGCTGTGTATTTTTGGCTCTTTATAAAATATTATTGAAGACATAAAAAATAATTGCAATACAGTATGATGTCCTGACATAGAGATTAATGTTAAAGAATGGGGTTGGCACAAAGTAGAGAGTAATTAACTTTAATGGGGGTGGGGCCCCCATGGTCAGGGATGGCCATTCTGGGAAGATGCTATAGAAGGGAGATACTGCCTTGGAGAGAGATGAGTAATGTAGTATGTCAGAGGCATAGAAGAGCAGATAGAGCTGAGGCTGGAATTCAGGTTGCCAGATTTAGCAAAAAAAAAAAAAAACCAAAACACTGGAATGCCCAGTTAAATGTAAATTTCAAATGAACAATAAATAATTTTTTTAGAGTGAGTGTGTCCCATACAATACTTGAGACATATTTATACTAAAAATTATGCTAAAAATTTGTTTGTGTGAAATTCAGATTTCAGTGTGTGTCTGTGTTGTATCTGGCCACCCTAACTAGAATGCTTTCTTCCTCATTCTTTGGGATGCATTTCAAATGTCCTGTCCTCCAGGAAGCCTTCCCTGAATCCCCTCAGTTGGCCTGAATACCTTCTTCTGGGCACATTTGGACTCACACATCTGCCTCCATCATAGCATACAGAAGTTATTGTTGGTACTGGGTGAATTGTTGTATAGAGCTCCAAGAAATCATATAGTACTCTCAGCAAAGCATCAACGTTCAAACAACATAGAAGTTTGACCTTTCAGTGTAAATATATGTTTGATATGAATCTTTAGAAAAAAAAAGGATATTTTGCATTTTTCTATTTCAGAGTGCTGATGAAATGATAAGAAAATGTGAAGGAATTAGTGCTTTAAGAGGAAAAGCATAAGAGGTCAGCCATTAGCTAGCCTAGCAAGGAAATCTATTCCATTTCCTTGAGATAGTAATCATCTCAGCAAGATGAGAATCTAGGTAAGAATTGAAAGTGTCCTTTATTAGTCAAAAGCTGTCATTTTACAGATAAAGAAATTAGAACCCAGAGAAACTAAGTAACTTGTCGAAGGTCATGGAACTAATTAGTGACTAAGGGTTAAAGGTCTTTTGATCCCCAGCCCAGCACTCTTGTAATTGTCTACAGAAGACTTGGATGGAAGATTTCCAAGGTCATCGAGTAATTCATTTGAGTGTTTATTAGATACTTATTATCAAAAAGCCCTTCTTTCCTTCCATCTTATCTAAGAGCTTCATTCTGTTAAAGTCTTGCTTTGGTTTTTCTTTCAATGAAATGGAAAAATAAACCTCACTCTCACCAACCTGTGCTTTGTATATTTAAAGCACTGTTAAGTTGACCCCTGAGTCATCTCATTCTCAGACAAAAATAATAACAGTTTTTTATGGAGTTTGTTCTCCTGGGCAAAGTGACTTTCCTTTGAACTATTAGGTCTCTAGATCCGTCCTACATTAGAGAGCATGGAATAGATATGGCATTTTAGCATGGTCCTGCCCAGTTTGAGAATAAAGAAAGAACTACTATCTGTGCATTTTCATGCATACCTATATATTTTATGATTACATTTCTTTTAAAGAATAAAAGGTGGAGAAAAAGGCTTTTAATTGCTGGTTTGTGATAATGTCACTGACTTCAAATCATGACATAATTTTACTACTATCCATAATAAATCCACTGAGATCCCATGACCTCTGCCCTGTAACTAGGCATTAATATATTAGGTACCCTACACCTTAAAGGGCTTACTTTGCCAAAGTAAGCTTAAATTCATTCTCTTTGCCATTCTTAGGCTTTGCCTTAGATGCATTTTATTAAGAATACAAAAGCACAAGCATGCAGGCCATAAATCTTACCTAGGGCAAAGTATATTAAATTTCAAGGAATTTAAATCTAGAGTTCCTTCTTGGTCAATTCTCACTGAATTTCCAATATCCATTTTACTTAATCTCGATGTCAGCTCTTTAGTATGCATTGTCCTTATTTTTAATCTACAAAGTCTCTAATTGCCCTGTAATAACACAAGCTTATCTTCTTATGAAATTTCCTTATAAGTTTACTTAATAGTCTTTAAATGTACATGATGCTATACTTAAAGAGGGTAAGCACGAATGTCTACTCATAAACTGTAATACTGGGAACAGAATAAATATTAAAATCATTCAGTTCAGAATCTGGCATAAGTACCTTTTCTTCTAATACTTTCGTTGAAACCTTTCCGTCTTGCCTAAGAATGCCTGAGTCTCTTCCCCTATCTAAATCCTCTCCATTCTTAAAGGTTTAGCTTAAAATCGCTCTCCTCTATGATGATTTGCTGACCAAAGCACGGTTCCCATACTTACTAAAAACACACACCCCTTTAACCTACCTCTAAATAGTATCTGTTACTTGAAAATTAAGTTTTAACTAGGAAGGCTTTCTGGAGGATGTTACAGACAAAAATTCATTTTGAAGAAGTCGGAATTTATAAGATGAATAGATTGTTTTTCAAAGACTCAGTATTGTGTGAGAAGGGTATAGTAGCTCTGTGAATGCAGCACAACATCCAGGATGTCTATTTTTTAAAATTTTTATTGGAGTATAGTTGACTTACAATGTTGTGTTAGTTTCAGGTGTACAACAAAGTGAATCAGTTATATATATATATATATATATATCTCCACTTTTTTTTAGATTCTTTTCCCATATAGGCCATTACAGAGTATTGAGTAGAGTTCCCTGCGCTACACAGTAGGTCCTAATTAGTTATCTATTTTATATATAGTAGTGTGTATATGTCAACCCCAATCTCCCAATATATCCCTCCTTTTCCTACCTTTCCCCCCTGGTAACCATAAGTTTGTTTTTTACCTCTGTAACTCTGTTTCTGTTTTGTACATGAGTTCATTTGTAGCCTTTTTTTAGATTCCACATATAAGCAATATCATATGATATTTGTCTTTCTCTGTCTGACTTACTTCACTCAGTATGATAATCTCTAGGTCCATCCATGTTGCTGCAAATGGCATTATTTTGTTCTTTTTTATGGCTGAGTAATGTTCCATTGTATATTTGTACCACATCTTCTTTATCCATTCATCTGTCGATGGACATTTAGGTTGCTTCCATGTCTTGGCTATTGTAAATAGTGCTGCAACGAACATTGGGGTGCATGCGTCTTTCTGAATTACGGTTTTCTCTGGATATATGCCCAGGAGTGGGATTGCTGGATCATATGGTAGCTCTATTTTTAGTTTTTTAAGGAACCTCCATACCGTCTCTATAGTGGCTGTACCAATTTACATTCCTATCAACAGTGTAGGAGGGTTCCCTTTTCTCCACACCCTCTCCAGCATTTATTGTTTGTACAAGATGTCTTAAAGTTCCCAAAAGGAAGGGAACTTGAAGGATGTGATAGAAGGTAAGGTGGAGAGATAGACAGGAGCATAATCACGTTGCTTGCATATGAAGGATAAAGAATTTGAAGTGTATCCTAAAAAATTAAGGGAAGCTGCTGAATAATTTTAAGCTGGAAAAGAATTTGAATTTCAGACTGATCTTGCTGATTTCAGTAACCTAAGGGGATGTGGGGGACTCTATAGACTGTCAAGAGTATGGATTTCCATCATTCCGGAAAGGGGTGGAGGGATCTGAATCAAAGCAGATGCAATTACACCATTAGCTGCCTCAAAGGGGGAGTTTTAAATACCAATTTGTCCAACTAAAATTTACTTAATACCTACTATTTAGCATGGTCAAGAAAAAAAAACAAAACAAAAATTCAAAACAATTAAAAACAAAAAGAATATAAGTTACTTGGAGTGCCCAGAATTTGGGTATTTTGAGTGATGGTTCAAATCACTCAAGAGTTAGCTTTTAACTACATTTCCAGTTAAAAGTACTCTTTGGGGTCAATTGCATCCATTTTCTTTCTGACCCTAAGTGCACTTGGTAGCATAGAGACAAACCAAAATGTCCCACAAGGAAGCCAGTGCATGGAGTTCCACAGTTCATTTATGCACACAATCCAGACACATTAAAGCTTTGTCTTAGAGACTAATAAATTCACAAAATTAATATTTGAGCAGTGAAGTCCCACATGTTTAGATTCTGCAGGCAAGTTATCCACTGCAGTGTGATCAAAATTCAGGATGGAGAGACATAAACAATTAAGCTTGAGGTTAACTTTCTATAAAACTATTAGATGCTGAGATTCAAATATATGTTAGCTTCAAATGGCAACAAGTCTCCAGGGTTGTTAGATTAAAAAAAATTGTGCCTGAATTATATTTTTATCTTTCTCGGTCACAGTCTCCTGTCATTTCCATATAAAAACAATAGCAATAGTCCCTCCATTTTTTTAAACACCCCAGAGAATCTCACTTCCCCTAAAGAAGCCTTCTGGTTTTGTTTGTTTGTTCACTTAATTTTTAGGGATAAGGAGCAGCAGCTTGTACATTGTCCTGTGTGTTTCAGACTTAAATACTTCTTGTATTTTTCCTTTGCTGTTAAGCCCATCTGTTGATTCAAGATACCACCTTTCATTCAGCTGGTGCCCTTTAAGTCATTCTGAATTATGTTGGTGCCCAAAGTGCTTCATATCTCGGCCCTCTTTATAGTAAAATAGCACATGACAGGGTTTGATCCAGCTGTCCTGAGAAAAAGCAGGTGTTATTTAAATTCTAGGGGGAAAGCACAGCTTCTTTATTTGATTTTTCAAGGTAATTGCTCAGACCCAAACCATCCAAAGCAATGAAAAATTTTAGCTAGGATAAATTTTATATTATCCTCCAATTGCTTCAGAAACAACCATAAAATATCGAATTCTGTTCATAACAACAAACATTTTAAAATAAGTTGGTCAGATGTCTATGCCTGAGACAAAGCAATGGAGAGGGGGCGTGTGTATGTGGACATAAAACAAAGGATGGATTTCATAGATTGAGGTTCTGATATTTTCTTGGCAGTAAGATCAGAAGTTATGAACTACATGATCCTGAAATCCTTCCTAGAGGAAAACAATGCTTCCTTTATTTAGCTCAAGGCTCTCAAAACAAAAGACATCTGTAAGAGTCTGCTTCAAATTCCAAAGTTGTTTAAGTATGGATATGAAGCACACAAAACATTGTTATTTATAACATTCTTTTTAAAATGCATTTTAAAAATTTTACGTGAATTCATACATGTGTTCATATACATATATTTCAATAATGTAAACTTTTTGTTTCCTTTTTCACTTTTGCTTGGCTCCTCCATCCAACCCCCCCACTGTAACCGACAGCCAGTCCTCCTACACACACACACACACACACACACACACACACACCAATGCACACACGCACTAGTGCACTCACACACACCATGTTGACTACTTAGCATGTATCCTTCCATAGTTCTTACCAAGCTTATATAATCATATATACACATGCACACATTTGGGTGTTTGTTATAGCTTATTTTTACTAAGTGGATCATACTACACACCTATTTTTGCATCTTTTTTCCCCCTGAACATTCCTATAAAAATCCCTCCAAATCAAGTGGTACCTTCTTTTTAATGATTGGATAATAGTCTACAGTTGATGGACATAATGTATTCAACCATTCCCTCTTTGATTCCATTTGTTTCTAGCATTCTACCTCTATGAACCACCTAACAATAAGCATTTTTGTACAAACATCATTATATACTGGTAATTTACTTGTAAGGAGGAGATTTTCAACACTGAAATCATTCAGTCAAAGGGCATTCAATCAAACGGCATATGCCTTTTTTCCCATTTTTTATTGAAGTATAGTTGATTTACAGCAGTAGTTTCAGGTGTACAACATAGTCATTCAAAATTTTTATAGATTATACTCCATTTAAAGTTATTATAAAATATTGGCTATATTCCCTGTGCTGTACAATATATCCTTGTAGCTTATTTATATTATACATAGTAGTTTGTACCTCTTAATCCCCTACCCCTATCTTGCCCCTCTCCTCTTCTCTCTCCCCACTGGAAACCACTAGTTTGTTCTCTATGTCTGTGGGTCTGTTTCTGTTTTGTTATATTTATTCATTTGTTCTATTTTTTAGATTCCACGTACAAGTGATAACATACAGTATTTGTCTTTCTCTGTCTGACTAATTTCACGAAGCATAACACCCTCCAGGTCCATCTATGTTGTTGCAAATGGCAAAATTTTATTCCAAACTGGAAAGGAAGAAGTAAAGCTTTTGCTGTTGCAGATGACATGACATAGAACACCCTAAAGACACCACCAAAAAGCTACTAGAGCTCCTCAATGAATTTGGTAAAGTTGCAGGATACAAAATTAATATACAGAAATCCATCGTATATTCTTGCTTCCTTTGTCATAGCATGCCTGATAATTTTTGCTTGGTTGTTAGACATTGTAAATTTTACCTTGTTGGTAGTTAGATATTTTTGTGTTCCTAAAAAAAATTTCAAGCTTTGTTCTAGGATGTAATTAAGCTACTTGAAAACAGTTTGATTATTTTAGGGCTTTGTTTTAAGCTTTGTGAAGATGAGACCTGAGTAGCCTTTAGTGAAGGTCTAATTTTTATTTCATGATTCAGTCAATATCCATGTTATTACTCTCTCTGATGCCCTGTGAATTATGAGGTTCTACTCTCTAACTAGTAGGAACAAAAACTATTCTTGACTCTGTGAATTCTGGAGATTGTTCCTTCTCCTGTTTTGGGATTGTTCCATTCCCCAGCCTCTGGTAGTTCTCTTATGCACATGCATCGATCAGCTCTCATTTGAAGGGACCCTATGCAAGATCTCTGGAAAACTCTCTTTGGACCCTCTCTTCTTCAGTATATGTCCTGAAAACTCAACTCAGGGAAATCACTAAGCTTCATTGGGGTTCTCCCTCCCTGCATTGCTGCCAGGAAATTCTTTCTGAGCAGCAGGCTCAACTTGCTCAACTCATTTGTTTATCCTCTCTCAGGGATCAGTGGCCTCCACTGCCTGATGTCCAATGTTTGAAAACTGTTGTTTTCATTCATTTTTTTCTATTAAAACTTGTTCTAAGTCCCTGTTATTCCATTTTGAATGGAAGCAGAAATTCAAAATAATAATATTTAACATGCATCATAAAGGTTCAATTATTAAAAGCTTTTTTTTAGATGAGGCAAGAATTCCTTGACAGATCAATAAATCTGTATATCATTGACAGGTAGTCACGTAATGTGTAATAAAGGTGGCACCATAAATCGGCGGTCAAAAAGAGGAATTAATCAGTAAAATGAGCTGGAAAATTACTTAGCTATTTGGGAACAAAATCAATTATATCCTCACCACACAAAATACTTGAAATAAATTTCAGTTGGAGTAAAGAATGACCATAAATCAAAACCAAGAAAATACAAACAATACAAGAAGTAAATACAAAAAATAGACATGAATATTTATTTAATACTTCCATGCACAGAATTTCTAAGTTTAAATTTAAGACTGTGTTTGGAAACACATCTGATTGATAGAAAGAAAAAACTGCATGTCGAGAATTATTAAACACAAATGAGAAAAGTTGAGAACATTACTTTCAACAAACATTTATACACAACACGTTAATAAATTTTTGTAAATTAAAGAGAATGGAAATTAACACAAAAATAAATATGATCTCAAAATATAAATGAGTCCATGTTATGAGTATATATTCCTCAAAATTCTAAATTCGATTACTAAGTAAGCTTGTGATAAACTACTGAAAATGGTAGTAATCAAATAATTGCAAACTAAAAGAAAATATTAGAATATTTTTTTACCTATCAAATTAAAGAAGATTAAGAAAAGATGAGGGCTTCCCTGGTGGCGCAGTCCGCCTGCCGATGCAGGAGACACGGGTTCGTGCCCTGGTCTGGGAAGATCCCACATGCCGCGGAGCGGCTGGGCCTGTGAGCCATGGCCGCTGAGCCTGCGCTTCCGGAGCCTGTGCTCTGCAACGGGAGAGACCACAACAGTGAGAGGCCCGTGTACCGCAAAAAAAAAAAAAAGGAAAGAAAAGATGAAACCCAAAATTGGCAAGGAAGGGGAAATGAAATGCGTGTTTACTATATTGCCAGTAGAAATAAAAATAAGAATTATCTTTGTGAAAGCAATCTTGCAATATTTATCAGCAGTTTTTAAAGTGCTCCTCTCTTCCTATTCCGTAATTCCACTTCTGGGAACCTATCCTTAGCAATAATAATTCTAAATGCAAACATTTATTTGTACATGAAAAATTTCAAATTGTAAAATAATGGAAACAGTCTAATATTGATCAAATAAATGATATATCTAAATAATAAAATAGTATTGCATCATTAATAATGTTCACAAAGAATTTAGAGACGAAATATAGTTGCTAAGTTTAAAAAATAGGAAGAAAATCAAATATATAGTAAGTACTCAACCAGGAAGTAGAGTTCTTCCCTCATGTCCTCATCATGACCTACTTCATTTCTCTTCTTTGAGCTCATTTACTAGTCTGCAAGGTCCCTGACAGTAAGATCTTTGTCAGAATCAGTTCTGAAATAATGCAGCATTAGAAAGAGATGAAATGGTATCAAGTAGACGGTGATTTAAATTTACTAGCTATGTACAACTGGAAAAACCAATCAACTTTTCTGAGTCTCAAGATTTTTACCTGCAAAATGGAGATAGGGCTTCCCTGGTGGCGCAGTGGTTGAGAGTCCGCCTGCCGATGCAGGGGACACGGGTTCGTGCCCCGGTCCGGGAGGATCCCACATGCCGCGGAGCGGCTGGGCCCATGAGCCATGGCCGCTGAGCCTGCGCGTCCGGAGCCTGTGCTCCGCAACGGGAGAAGCCATAACAGTGAGAGGCCCTCGTACCGTAAAAAAAAAAAAATGGAGATAATAAAACCTACTTCCTAGAACTACGAAGTGTTAGAAATTGTAGATACAGAAACCAATCGCTTAGTAGGTATTCAATAAATTGGAGCTATTATTATAATTATTAGTAGTAATATGTTGTAGAGAAAAGGCTAAATAGATGTTTCTTACTGACTGATGGAAGGGATACACATTGAAATCATACAGTCACTTACACTCTTTGGAAAAACAGCAAACCAATCTTGAGATACATTGTTGCACATTATTATTTACATACTTGCTCCTCCTAAAAGTAATATTTTAAACAAGATGCTTAGAGGGGCAAGGTCTTCATCCAAAGAAGGCACTTTTTAAAAAATCACTTTATTGAGGCAAGATTAATATAGAAAAATCTGTAGATATTTAATGTATACAATTTAATGTGTTTGAGAAAAAGCACACACCTGTGAAGCCATCATCACTATTAATGCCATAAACTTATGCATCACCTCTGAAAGTTTCCTCCTGCACCCTTTGTTTTCTTCTTTCCTTTTGTCATAAGAGCACTTAATATAAGATCTACCTTTTTAGAAATTTTAAAAGTATAAACACATTATAGTTGATCATAGATTCTATGTTGTAAAATCGATCTACAGAATTTATTTTGTGTAACTGAAACTTTGTACCATTTGATCAACACCTCCCCACTTCTCCCTCCATCCTGTCCCGGGCAACCACCATTCTATTCTCTGCTTCGACTAATTTAGGTGAGATGGTGCAGAATTTGTTTTTCTGTGTCTGGCTTGTTTCATTTGGCAAGAAGGAACTTCTAAGAGCACAATTTAATAGTGTAATAAGTGAGCTAGGGAGTGATTTGGGAGCAACAGGAATGGTCCTAGAATAAACTCCAATCTTCCTTACTTTGCCTATGGTTATGGTCATAAATATAATTATGAAACCATGAAATTTCAGGCATAGACAAAATCTTGAATATCTTTTCCACCAACACTTCAGAGAGGAAAACCAAGACCCAATGAGCTGAAGGAATCTCCACAAGGTACAATGTCAGAGGCAGAACTAGAAGCCAGATCAGGCTTTGTGGTTCCCAGTCTAACCTTCCCTGATACTGTATTTCAAGATAAGGAGGTGAGAGAGAGGGAAGATGGTTACAGTGGTGATGGTGATGCTGCTAAAAAAAGTCCTACATGCATAATGTCTTCTCTTCATCTTGTTTTGCAGAGAGACACTGATTTGCTGTAGCATGGTGTTATGGGCTGAATTATGTGCCCCCCAAATTTATATGTTGAAGTCCTAACCTTCAGAACCTGAGAATGTAACACTATTTGGAGACAAGTTCTTTAAAGAGGTAAATAAGTTAAAAATGGGATCATTAGGGTAGGCCCTAATCTAATATGACTGGTATCCTTATAAAAAGAGGTTAGGACACAGACAACACAGAGGGTCTACCACATGAGGACACAGTGTGAAGGCGGCCATCTGTAAGCCAAGGCAAGGCCTCAGAAGAAAGCAAACTGCTGACACCTCAATCTTGGACATCCAGCCTCCGGAACTGTGGGGCAGTACATTTCTGTTATTTAAGCCACCCAGTCTGTGGTATTTTACTATGGCAGCCCGAGCAAACTAACATACATGGCAATTTTGTTCCTTTTATGAAAGCAATTATTTGGGCTAATTCTTCTTGTTGAGTAGAACTGGTCCTGGTCACTCGTGCCCTTCTCATGGGGGAATTTTTTATGACTGAAGGCATGGGAGAAAGGAAAAAAGTGGAAAGATGAATCAACAAAGGAATTAAACCCTAAGAAAGTAGAAGAGGATAGAGAATGAAGTTGATTAAAAACTGACAGACAACATAGGGAAAAGACCACTGTTGTTAAGTGAATTTTTCTTGGGTTTAGGAAAATTTCCTTTTGCTCACAGAGATTTCAACGCTGATCTAAATGAATTTCCCTCCCTTGAAACCTTCCTTTCACCCGCATCTTCTTAATCATTGTATTTAATTACATAATAACTGTACATTTTATGTTGATTTTGCAAGTGGAAAAACAGGGCTTCCATGGTTCAATGAATATGAAATTGCAAAAAATCTCCATCATACTTGTACATAATAGATCACATCAACTGAAATATAGCAAGATATTCATTTTGATTTGCAATGACATGTCATATCTAGAACAAAGAAGCCTGTGTCACTTGTGTGCAGACAAACAGCTTTAAGTTGCAAATAAGTGTGTGCTCATTGTGAAAGCAGGTCACTTTTGGACCATTACATTTCACCAATTAACTGGATGCCTGCCCACTTATTATTTACCTCAGAGATAAGATTTATGCCTCTTGCTCAAATCAGGATATATTTGTTTTTTAACACGTTGATTACAGTTTAACTTATTTCTTGCTTTATTGTTTGCTCTCTTTCACAAAGATAATGATGACCTGAGAAAGAAAGGATAAGTAGTGTGTACTCAGATAGAGACTTGTTTTAGCTTGAAAACCTTTTACAAATAGAGTTATTAATTTTTTAACCTACCTATTTACATGTCCAACACTTTGTTAAAATGTCTGTACCTTTTATTCCCTATTTACCAGTATTTTAGCAAGAAACATCGAGGCCTGTAGAAGTAAGGTGCTTTTGTAGGGTGTTGTAGATGATTTTTTACTTTTAAATTGTGAGTCCTACTTTGTCATCAAGTGATTTCTTCATGACTTAGACACAACATATATCTCGTGGTGACTCTCCAGTGACTGATTATATAAGCCTTGATGACAAATTTATAATTATGAAGGGTTTTTTTTTCAGACAGAGAAAATGCTTCTGGGATAAGTCTCTTAAGGCTAAGATGTTATATTTCTGGCTTTTTCTTTGAGATCATTTAAATTAAAATTGATGTGGAAAATGGTATGTAAAATATTGTCTGGTGATTTCAAATAGCCTGGGTTCATTAGAACAGCAAAAATACTTACTAAGAATTTATCGGAACCTGAACAAGGTGGTACCTACCAGATGAAGCAAAGTAAATTTAATATGCAGCTTAATTAAAGAGTAAAATGTTGTGATGATCATATGAATCATATATTTTCATAAGAAAATGTCCACAGAAATCTAGGCCATAATAAGTGATAGTAAAAATCTACTTTAACTTTTGAAATATCCATGAGAGAGTGAAGATTTACTCTGAGTGAGGTTTGGGTGCCAGGAAATTGTATGCACAAAATTTAGATTTAATGATGACTCATTGGATGGCTTTATGTAACTCTTGGCTTTAGTTCCTTCACACCATGGAGGGAATCACAATTTCTTATTTTCTCACATAAATCTTGGTAAATGTCGGTTTAAGAAATCAATCCACCAACTCAGAATATTTTATTTGGGGCCTTCTAGGCACATGTGGTCCCTTTGTTTACATGAGCTTTTTCAAAACAGACGCAAAGGATGATTAAGAATAAGCAATTCCCGGGTTTCGGCACCAAAAAAAAGAAAAAAAGAATAAGCAATTTGCATACAAACATGATGAGGTGGTCTTATTTCCAAAAGGCATTTTATTTTCCAGCGTTCGGGGGCCTGGAATTATGAGGCAGGGGAAATATAGTTCCAAGTGCTCAGACAGAAGTAAGGCATCTGCTCTTTGGGAGTTAAAAAGAAAATCTCCCTTCTTCTTACCACAAGGAGCATGCTTTCTTGAAGGACTAAAAAAAACCACCAAACAGCCTTTATTTAATGTTGGATTAAGTGCATTCCGCTGGGAGACTGAGACAAATTAATGACACTATGTCGATCCTCATAGTTAGCAAGGAAAGCAGTCTCAACTATTTTAACAGAAGTTTTGTCAAAATTTAATATCCGAGCGCCTTTATTTGCAAAGTCTCTGCTATCTGTTATAGCTGTACCATCCAGTTATTTAATCTGTCTGCAATCACTACAAGCATAGGACAGAGAAAGACTGATAGATGTTGATAGATTGATAGGTGTGGAACCGTATGTATAACTCTTGTGACAAATTGCTCTGTTTTCAGTTCATACATATGTGCAAGGCTATTATGAAAATACACCAATTTCCTCTTCCAAAACATTGTCAAAAGCTAAAGGCAAAAAAGACTCTGCTGTCTATCTCGCTACCTTCACCTAACTTCTGAACCTTTCTTCAGCTGCAGGTTGTTCTCAAACTTCTCTGAGAAACCTTTATGTGACTGTACCAGTTAGTTTTTGCTACCCAGCAAACTACTCCAAAATTAAATGCTTAAAACCACCATTTTTTAACAAAATTTTAAGGCACACAGTGTTTCAGACACTTTTTATTTATTTATTTTTTGCGTTACGCGGGCCTCTCACTGCTGTGGCCTCTCCCGTTGCAGAGCACAGGCTCCGGACGCGCAGGCTCAGCGGCCATGGCTCACGGGCCCAGCCGCTCCACGGCATGTGGGATCTTCCCGGACCAGGGCACGAACCCGTGTCCCCCGCATCGGCAGGCGGACTCCCAACCACTGCGCCACCAGGGAAGCCCCAAAACCACCATTGTTTAATTTGTAATTCTATGGACTGGCAATTTGGGCTGGGACTGGCTAGGGAGGTCTTGACTGGGCTTCATTTGTCTAAGGCGAGGGTCAGCAAACTTTTTCTGTAAAGGGCCAGATGTAAATATTTTAGGTTTTGTGAGCAATACAATCTCAGTCATGATTACTCAACCCTGCCAGCATAGCGCTAAAGAAGCCATAGATAGCAGTGAATGAATGCACTTGGCTGTTTTCCAATAAAACTTTATTTACAGCAAACAGGCAGCTGTCCAGCCAACCTCTGCTCTAGGGTCAGTTGCCTGTCTGCTGTGGGCTGGCTGGTCTAGAATGGCATCAGCTGAAATGTCGAGTGCTTTTCAAGCTTCTGTTTACATCCTGTTTGCCAACTCCCCATTAGCCAAAGCAAATCACAAGGCCAACCCAAATTCAAGAGCTGCAGAAATAGACTACCCCTCTTGGTGGGAGGGGAAGAATTTGTGGCTATTTCTGATCCTTTAGCTCACAGCCAACCATAATTCACTTACCTAATTTATCTTCAGAAATATATACTAAGGAGCCAAGACACAGCTAGGGCTCATAGTAGGCAGGCACAGTCAGGCTGCCTGCACTGATCTTGAGTGCCACCTCTGCTGGTAGAGCTGGAATTCACAAAATCTCTTAGAAGGATTCTCCTTTCTAGGATGAGATCAGATGGCTCTGGAGAGATTGCCACCCTATGCGTCTTATGTGTATTAAGTGACCAAGTAGCGTAACCTGAGAATGAAAAAACATCAATTCCTACCGATAGCATATCTTTCACCATTAGAACCACTTCTTTGGAGTTAACAAAGGGAGGTGCCTGTCCCCAGGAACCCCCAATCAAAGTGCAGTCAGGCCAGCAGAAAGGCCAACTTATGGCTCAGATTTACTACCTGCCATCTTGCCAAGCCCCTTATGACCCCAAGGGCACCATAGTGTCTGCTGGCTGCTCTCACACTGCTCACAGTGCTTTCATGTTGTTCTATAATGGTCTCTTTGTGTCTGTTCTGTTTTCTCCTTGTCTTTGAGAGTAGGAGCAGGTCTTATCCACCCAACATCTGTTGAAGGGCCACTCAAATGTAAATTTGGGGTGCTGATGTGAGCATGGCGGAGGGGAGAGAAAGCATAGGCACAGAGGGCACATTGTTAGGAAGGTAGATCTTAAGGAGGTGTTGCTCAGGCCTGTTAATGGCAACATGAAAACATCTCAAATCAAGTGCATCCTGTTTCATGGTTTGCATGGAGGAAGGAACATATCATTAACTGGGTGTCTGTCATTTTGTAAGCCCATCTTTAAGAACCTGGCTTACATTCCCTCATTTAGTCTTCCTAAAAACCCCTTGGCATACGTATTATTATGCCCATTTTACAGATCAGAAAACTGAGGCTTAGAGAAGTTCAGTCAATTTCCCAAGGCCACAATTTGATCAGAATCAAAACCCAAAACACGCTCTCACTCTGACAACTCTAACTGCTTCCTCCAAGACTGGAGAAGTTATGTGGGTGTTTCTTCCATCATATTGTCTCATTCCCTCAAAGCAAACAGCATTAACTTTCCAAATGTTTGATACCTTAGCTTTCCTTTACACTTTGGTCTGATGAGTTTTCCAAACTGCCCAGTGATGGTCAGAAACAACAGCAGTTTGAGTTTGGACACATGACACACTCTCTACTCTGTGTTCAGAATCTTGTCATCTCTTGTTAGAATTAAGAGGGATCCTAAGAAATCATCCATCTTGCCTGGTGCTCTCTTCAAGGACGGGAAATTGCCTCAACCTCTCTCTAATTGCTATGTTCTTCTTTACTCAAGGATCCCCAGCAGAAAATCCCTACCTTTTCTACTGCAGCGTTTTTCTTTTCTTCCAGTGTTTTCTTCTCTTGAAAGAAAAGAATTTCTTTCTAATGAAGATCTAAAGTTACTGCACTTTTAACTTAAATCTCTTATTGTATTTCTGTCTTCTAAGAAGATAAAGAAAAATGACCCAATTTATCCCCATAAAAATCCTACTATACATTTAAATTAGTAGTAATTATGCCTTCGGATCCTCTCGATCTCCTCTACATTCTTCAATTCATTTTTGGCATCCTTTAGGAATAATAATCCTGATCACAATCATATATTTTTTTTATCTTTAGAGACTCCTTATTTACAAGGACCAGACTGACAGTCATAATTCCACCTCTTAGGAGATGAGCCTTTGGACTTGATCATGTGACACGATGAAAAGAACAAGGAATTTGGAGTTAGATATTCTTGGTTTCAGCCCTGGGTCAACCAATGATTAGCTTATTTACTTCTGAGCCTCAGTTTGATTTTAGCCCAATGAGACCCATTTTGGACTTCTGACCTCCAGAACTGTAAGACAATAAATTTACATTGTTTAAGCTGCTAAATTTGTGATAATTCGTTAAAATAGCAATAGAACACCTATACACTAATGTCTTTATCAATACCCTTTGTCCCTTTTTGTTTATACTGTCTACGATGAGCAATTTTTTTTAAAGATGAAGATTTTTTAATTGAGAAGATGACTTTTTTTTTGGCCGCACCCTTCATTGGAAGCACAGAGTCTTAACCACTGGACCATCAAGGAAGTCCCTACAATGAGCAATTTTGAAATTAGCTCATAAACACTTTCTACCCCCTCTTCCCTCCCCCAGGATATAATTTGGATCCCAATTTATGTATATGTAAGGCAGTCAGCAAATTTATCATACTTTCTATGTACTCTCTCCTTTCTCATTCATGCTTTGAATACTACATTCATGTGGTCGGAGATAACCATTACAAACTATTTTCTCCCCTTTCACCACGATTTTAGGCTTAGATCATGTATTGGTTTTCTGAAGCTTATTTTCTAGTAGATTTGTCAGGAAGGGCTCATGGGAATAATATTCTCCAAGTTCTTGTAGATTCGCAACAGCCTGCCTGTAGCCTCTATATTTAAAGGTCAGCTCGGTTGCTTATCAAAAAACCTTGGCACACGTTTTCTTTCCCGTAGTGTCATAAATATGCTGACTCCATTGTCTTTGGGCATAAATAGTCTAATGTCAATCTGATTTATCTCCCTTATCAGTGACATGGTATTCTAGCTTGAAAACACCAATACTTTTCTTAGAACATGTCTTAATGCTGCCTGTTCTGGTAGATTATCTGAGATGGCTTTTTCAGTTTTTTTTCATTTTACTTCAGGAAGGTTTTCTTGAATTTGTTCCTGAGCTTTGCTCTCTCCCTTACTCATTTCTTTCCTTGCCTCTAGCGCAACCCTTTCTATTCATGTGGGCCTTGTCTTGGAAGGGTGCTTCAGTAGGTCAGCTTTGAGAGTTCTTAGGGCCCACACCACTCCAGCAAAATTCTACCGTAGCATGGTTCCTAGATTGGAACCTGGAAATATCCCTTCTAGTTTTGGCTCTTCTCAGGTTGACTCCTGAGTTTTCCAGGCTAATAAATCGATGGGCCATTTCTGGATTATCTGTTTCTTGGGGTCACTGAAAGTTACCATCCTTTTCCTGTCTTTCACCGTGCACAGTGGCTGCTTCTTCACCAGTCTTGTTGCTGTTGGTGTTTTGTCCCAAATCTGTTTCTCTTTCGTGCTTGATGAAGACACCTTGCCACTTGGCTTTGTTGTAGATGTTTCTAGATTTACTATCTTAGTTGCTCTGTAATTTTTGTGGGTGTGTGAGAAGACTCAAAAGGTATGCTGCTGCCAGCACTACTACCTTCCCAGAATTCCTTTCAGTAAAATGAGATTGATAAATGATAGTAATAAAACCTACTTTCCTATGCCACAAGGTTGTTACAGAAACCAAGCGAGATAATGTCCATGATGACATGCATAAACCACGGAACAATCTACACACGTTATTCTGGATCACTCGTGGGAGAGACTACAGCCCTTTCATCGCTCAGACTGCATTCAATTCAGCATCCACCTACCAGACATTAACAAGCTCACTTTCACGAACACTGATTACTCAGTGTCACATGGAGGTAGGGTGCAATCAGACCCCATACACTGAAATCAAAACTCCTGTATTTCCAGAGGATTATTGCTATACTATTAAACTATACACTGGAAACAGATGGCAAGTATTATATTTAACATCTTAGTATTCTAATCCTCAGTACAATATTCCAGAAGGAAAACCTGACCGAAAAGAAGAAGAAGAAGAAAGTCTAAATAAAATAAATTGGTTGAATAAAAGGAACCCATGGGAAAGGGTAAATTCATATTGCCATGGTTGGATTTTCTCAGAAACGTTCCCAGATTTAAAACTACAGCTGTACTACATGTAAAACAATGAAATTAGAACGCTCCCTAACACCATACACAAAAATAAACTCAAAATGTATTAAAGACCTAAATTTAAGGCCGGATACTATAAGGCTCTTAGAGGAAAACATAGGCAGAACGCCCTTTGACATAAATTGCAGCAAGATCTTTTTCAATCCACCGCCTAGAGTAATGAAAATAAAAACAAAAATAAACAAATGGGCCCGAATTAAACTTAAAAGCTTTGCACAGCAAAGGAAACCATAAACAGTACAAAAAGACAACCTTCAGAATGGGCGAAAATATTTACGAATGAAGCAACTGACAAGGGATTAATCTCCAAAATATACAAACAATTTATGCAGCTCAATATCAAAAAAACAAAACACAGCCCAATCCAAAAATGGGCAGAAGACCTAAATAGACATTTCTCCAAAGAAGACATACAGATGGCCAACAAACACATGAAAAGATGCTCAACATAACTATTTACTAGAGAAATGCAAATCAAAACTCCAATGAGGTATCACCTCACACTGGTCAGAATGGCCATCATCAAAAAATCTACAAACAATAAATGCTGGAGAGGGTGTGGAGAAAAGGAAACCTTCCTACACTGTTGGTGGAAATGTAAATTGGTACAGCCACTATGGAGAACAGTATGGAGGTCCCTTAAAAAAATAAAAATAGAGCTACCATATGATCCAGCAATCCCATTCCTTGGCATATATCCGGAGAAAATCATAATTTGAAAGGATGCATGCACCCCGACGTTCATTGCAGCACTATTTACAATAGTCAGGACATGGAAGCAACCTAAATGTTCATCAACAGAGGAATGGATAAAGAAGATGTGATACATATATACAATTGAATACTACTCAGCCATAAAAAGGAATGAAATAATGCCATTTGTAGCTACATGGACGGACCTAGAGGCTGTCATACAGAGTGAGGTAGGTCAGAAAGAGGAAGACAAATATCGTATAATATTGTTTATATGTGGACTCTAGAAAAATGGTACAGGTGAACTTATTTGCAAAGCAGAAATAGAGTCACACACGTAGAAAACAAACTTATGGTTACCAGGGGTGGAAGCGGGATGGGATGAATTGGGAGATTGGGATTGACATATACACACTGCTATATATAAAATGGAAAACTAATGAGAACCTACTGTATAGCTCGAGGAACTCTACTCAATGCTCTGTGGTGACCTAAATGGGAAAGGAATATAAAAAAGAGTGGATATGTGTATATGTATAACTGACTCAGTTTGGTGTGCAGTAGAAACTAACACAACATTGTAAAGCAACTATACTCCACTAAAAATTAATTTAAAAAATAAGAAAATAGAGAGTGGACAGAAAAAGAAAAAGAACTATAGCTGTCAACCCCTATAGTTACTGACAGCAATTTACTTTTTAAATGATAAAAAAAAGGGCTCCATGGAAATACCTAAAAGGAGAAAGGTAGAAGTGAATGAGTTCAATAAAAATATGGAAATCCATTTTAAAGATGCCAGAGGCAAGGTTTGGGTACAGAAAAATAACGAAAGCATGCAAACATATTACAGAATAACAGAGCTCTTGTCACTTTCCTGCCTCCTTGTGGTAATTATCCTGAAAGGTCAGAGAAGAGTTTTCTTGACTATACGAAATAATTTAAGGCAATAAATGCTGTTTAAAAGGCAGTTGAGGGCCCTGGAGAACAATACGTGTGAGTCAGCAGGTCCTGGAGAGGGCAGAGCAGGCCACAGGAGCTCACTCCTCAGGACCTTTCCTCCTGCCCTGCTCAGGAAATCTGAAAAAAGCCCAGTAGACTTGCCTTGCTGGCCTCACTTCTGCAGCCTCCAATCCCCACAGTCCACCTCTCCTGGCAATCAGGTCCCTTTCCTCTGCACTTTGATGGAAAGTCTCTGGCCAAGGTCACCAAAGATTCCCCATAATGCCACCAAATCCCCCAGTCCTCACACAATCCTTGGGTGGGTGATGCACTGCTGACCACCCCCAGATCTTCGCCAACCTCCACTTCCTCAACTGTTTCTTTCCCGGTTTTGCCTCAGCATCTCTGACTGAAACCACTCAGGTGTCTCCAGCAGTTCCCTCTTTCCTACCTGCCCCTTAAATGTGGTTGGTCCCAGGGTCCCCTAAAAGGTTTGTCTGTTTGTTCTCATGGCTTCCACTACCATTTCTGGGCTGAAGACAGCTATACCAGTGCCTGGTTCTGGTCTCCATCTTGCCCAGCCCAGCCAAGCATTTCTTTTTTTTTCTTTTTTATAAATTTACAAATTTATTTATTTATCTATCTATTTATTTATTTAGGGCTGGTCCATACCCACCATCTACTTCCTTTTTTCAGGGTCCTGCAGTCCAAGAAACTATCCCTCTGCCCTAAATCACCCCAGGGCTACGTACCAGACAACTAGGGACCATCCTTACAGCCCAGAGCCTGCCCAAATTATTCAAACTATTCAATAATAAGCCTGCTCTGTTTGTCTACCCTGCCTTGCTCATTCCTTTTCACAAAAAACACAATAAAGGCTCTTGCTTACGTTTCCCGCTCACTCTTTTTGCCTCCTGACTGACTCTGGTGCTTCCCCATGTGGCCCTGCATGATGTGGAGTGCATCCTGATTCTAGGGATCTGTGAGTAAGAACTTATTCCTTCATGGCAGTCATTTCCATGTCTGCATGTCTTACCATACTTGAGTAAAACAAATCCCAGGAACATTTTAAAATGCAGGGCCTTGGAACTTCCCTGGCGGCCCAGTGGTTAGGGCTCTGTGCTTCCACTGCAGGGGCATGGGTACAGTCCCTGGTTGGGGAACTAAGATCTTGGCATGCCGCATGGTGTGGCCAAAAAGAAAAAAAATAAATAAATGAAACAATAATAAAATACAGGGCCTGTGAAGCTTCTGCTCAGATTTTTACAGCCCAGAATTTCTGACTAAGAAACCTCAGCTAAACTGAACTGGTAAATGTCTTCCCTTTGCTTAACAAAGTAACACAAGGAAGGTATTAAAAGCAAGAACAGGGGCTTCCCTGGTGGCGCAGTGGTTGAGAGTCCGCCTGCCGATGCAGGGGACACGGGTTCGTGCCCCGGTCCGGGAAGATCCCACGTGCCGCGGAACAGCTAGGCCCGTGAGCCATGGCCGCTGAGCCTGCGCGTCCGGAGCCTGTGCTCCGCAACGGGAGAGGCCACAACAGGGAGAGGCCCACGTGCCGCAAACAAACAAACAAACAACAAAAAAAGCAAGAACACTTTGGGAACGTTCTGTTTGGACAAGTGTAGTGACAAGTGTTGAAGGTTTGCTCCAAGGGGGCTTCTCTTTTCTTTTTTTAAAGATGTTTGAAATGCTTAAGAGAATTTGATCTACTAAATTTTAGGAAAGTTTTTCACACTAGATTTGTGAATCTGCCTTTGTAAATGTGAGAGAATCAAATGTATTAACTTTGTAAATGTAATTTGAAATATCTAAGGTAATTCGAGTAATTAAAGTTGAAACTGGTGTTAAATATTGAGGAGAATTTGATATGTCAAATTTATGAAATAAGTGCACATTAAATAAACAATTTAAGATGGTTCTTTTTCTTATACAAAAATCACTAAGGTTATAAATATAACTTATAAGTTGAGCTTAAAAGCTTAAAAATATAGGTTTTTATATTTATTACTTTGATAAATTTAATAGTTAGACACAAGTAACTATAAGAATATTTTTCTGTGCATGAAAGCTCTTTGCACAGAATAATCAGTAACACAAAATCTTTCAAAGGCTTCACAATGCACCTAAAATCAAGTCTAAAATCCTTAGCACAGTGCAAAGTTCCTGGAGAGGCAAGTCAACTGCTGCACCCCTTTCCTTGTCATCCCCACGCTTCTCCATCCTCTGCCTCACTTCCCAAACCTAGTCTCTGGGGCTACCTATTGCTGGCTGCCAGCTGCCCTACCCCCTATACATGCCGGGGCCATCTTAACCTTCCTCCCCATCTGGCTCTCTCCTGCCCTTCCTTCAAGTCCCAGCTTGAATGTCTCTTCCAACCAAGCCCCTTCTGAAGCCAACTCGTATGATATTCTGTACTTGGCAAGTAAAAATCCACATTAGAATTCCCACCTATGTATTAATTGCTTTGGGCTCCCTTGGACGCTCAGGGGCTACTTCTTGGGCAGAAACAACCTCCTCCGAGTGGTACCGTTTGGCCAGGTCCCCAGTAGGTGTTTTCTAAAGCAACAAGCAAGTTCCTTGTCTTTTGAAATTCAGTAAGAAGGCCACAGGTGACACTTCAGACCCCAGGACGAATCCCCAACCACTGACGTTTGAGGCAAGGGAATGCGAGCCCTCTGCCTCATATGACCACACCCTCCCAATGCAATGTCCCCCTACCCAGTCTTTCATCTGCTGCAAAGTTTTGGCCAAATCTCTTCTCTTCATCTATGAAAGATATCTGATGCTTAGCAGGGCCATAATATTCTAAAGAAATGGAAATGGTACAATTGTATAGAAAAGAAAAAGAAAGAGAACCTCGACTCTTCACTCCATTCACACACAAAAAACTTTTGGGGGATGTATTATAAACATAAATGTAAAACCTAGAACTATAAAGCTTCCAGAAGAGGACCTAAGAGGATATTTTCACCACTTTGGGACAGGCAGATTTCACACATAGGACAGAAAGAGCCTTAACCACAAAGGTTTGGGGTTGTTTAGGTTGTTTATTTAAATAGTTCTTTTATTCTGCCACACTGGTAAGTGTTATATGATATACTTGCCAAGCTGATATTTGAAATTCGATATTTGATACAGCCCCTTTCATTTCTAAAAACCCCAAATCTTAAAAAGTTCATACTTATTAACATCACCAGAAATGTTATCCTAGTGGATCCTGGATCAGAGGGAAAAAAATATTGCTATAAAGGATACCATTCAGATAACTGCTGAAATTTGAGTATGGAGTGTATAATTTTACTCAGGTCATGTAAGAGAATGTCCTTATTCTTATGAAATGCATGATGAAATATTTAGGAATATAGGGATATTTATATGCCATTTACTTTCATATGATTCAGGGAAAAAATACATATGACAGAAAGAGTGAGAGAGAGAGAGAGACAGAAGCAGAGAGCGACAGTGAGCAAATGTGGCAAAATATTAACAACTGAGGAATCTAGGTAAACAGCATATGAGTGTTTTTTGTACTTTTCTTGCAACTCTTCTGTAAGCTAGAATTTGGTTTTTTTTTTTAATTTTAAGAACTAAAAAAAAAAAAGTTCTTGCTGAAATTGAATTGAATCCTGTCTCCCAAAGACTCCCATCTCTTTGGATCTAATTCTGTCCCTTATGTGATCTTTCTGGACAGACTGATGTTTTTCCACTATGATAGCATTTCAGACATCAGAATGATGGTATCATGACTCTCCCCAACTTTTTCTCACCCGGTAATCTGGATGGGAACTTCACTTCCTTCCTGACCTTTACCCCGCCCTGCTCCCTAGATCTTCTTTCTGCTCCACTCAGGGCAGATATAAACACACACGTACACACACACAAACACGCATACCCACAAGTATCTATACTAAGTGTGGCGTCCTACTTTGGGAACCTCTGTCAGCTCCCACATGTGCAGAGCCGTCCATGGGAACGCACAAGGAGTTATTTTCTTCCCTGCATAAAAAACCTCAACAATGTCAAAGGTTTCTCAATGCGACCGTGACACAGCCTGTCACCCGCTGCATTGGCAAAGAAAAACTGGAGCGCGAAGTATTGTCTCTTTTGGCAGGACTATGAGACAAATGGAGCCTCAGGAACTCACAATGTGTGGAAAAGAGAAGAAATGACATAAAAGCCTGCCGTAGAAAGGTTGCTATGGTGTGATGTGTTTTTTCCCCCACCCCTCTTTTCAGAGCCAGAAAAAAAATGAATGATGGTAGGTTTCACCAGTTCTTTCTTAAGTGAATGAATGAGGCTTTCCCGAAGAAAACTGTCTCACAACATGAATGGCTCCATCACACAATCTGGCGACACAATCAGACATTAGAAACCCAGATCGTTATAAGCTCTAGCCAATGCACAAAGACACAAGATGAATCTGAATTCTGAGGATGTTTATTCATATTTAAAGTATTGACTGATGGCATGGATTGCGTGAGACCTGCCTAGAGTAGTCCGGTACATTTAGCATGACCAAAACCTTGCTATAGAAATGAACACCCCGGAAATGTATTGTTACCAAGATACCTCAAAACGTGTTTGCGAGGGTGTTCCCAGGGCCTGGCAAAGGAGGTTTGAAATACAGCCAGATTCTTGAGGTCCCTTCCACCTCCTTGATTCTGAGCATAAAGGGTTCTTGCAGACTCTGTGTTAACAGTAGAACATGAGCACCATCTAAAGGCTACATACCAGATGTCTTGCCAGTGTGAATGTTGCTCGAAATGCTGTTTGCTGTGATATATAATGCTTTGGGGGATTGACACTGAAAAATTTTGCCTACCTAGAATGACGCAGTGGGCCACTACCACATGCTATATGTCTGGGATGGTTATATTTCTGGAGAGGTACATGTTATCTGTAGTGCTTGCCTGTTTGAAAGAGTAGGCCATGGTTGGTTTGTTTTTTTAAATTTTTTATTGAAATATAGTTGATTTACAATGTTGTGTTAGTTTCAGGTGTACATATATATATATATATATAAACATATATATATATATATTTTTTTACATTCTCTTCCCTTTAAGGTTATTACAAGATATTGAGTAGAGTTCCCTGTGCTGTACAGTAGGTCCTTGTCATTTATCTGCTTTATATATAGTAGTATGTATACTTTAATCCCAAACTCCTAATTTACCCCTCTCCCCCCTTCCCAAGAGTAGGCCATGTTTATCAGAAGCTCTATTGGCTGAGTTTTACCCAAATCCTTTGTATTCAAAGCCAAGTGAAGTCTGACTTAAAGTTTCTTTGGGAAGTTTCCAGGGCCCCGGTGGTAAGCTGGAGTCCCCAGATTACCTAGAAGTTACTAAGGACCTATTAGAAATAGGAGCTGGTCTTAAAAAGACTTGAGTGGTAGGAGGTTTTTAAAATAGATTGACCTTAGATCCTGACCCTCTGATACAGTCCTCCAATGCGAACGTGACTTCTGAGGGTCAAACCTTGGTGTGTGCGGGGACAGAGAATGGATATGGAGCAAAAAGAAAAAGAATCTTAAGCTCGGTAGACAGAAATCTGTGGTTAGTTTGCCTCTGCCCCTTACTGGTTGTGAGACTCAGGGCAAATCACTCAAGCTCTCTAAGCTTTGGTTTCCCTGTCTGTAAAATGCACCTAACAACCAAGTTGTTGAGAGGATTAAATTAGAGATTGTACTCATCGTGTCTAGCCCAATACTGGATGCAGCATAAATATTCCACGAATGATGTCATGGGCTTATTAGTTTAAAATCAGACGCTCCTGTTTGAGGCAACACAGTGAACAAAGAAAGGCTTAAGGATCTCGTGCATTAGCACGGGACCCCAGCAGTAGATTCGGAGTCTCAGATCTAACAATGCCCACCAGGTTCCTCTGACACACAGCCCAGGCTCTTGCTTTTGTCTTTCAAAATGGCCTCTCTGCTCAGCGCTTCCTTAGTGTCTGCCATCGGCTCTGCCTTTCCCCTGCACGATCTTGCTTCTGCTTTTAGCACAGGTGGTTTTGTTGTCAGGGTATTTGAAGTTTTCCTTTGATGGCCCTGCAACTAAGCAACTTAATTACAAATGAGCACTCTGCCTAAAAGCCTGTATCGCTCCGCTCTCTTTTTTCCTCAGATACCTCTGGCATATAGCCAGGGCCTCGATACACAAAAGCAAAGGGTTGGCTGACCCACCCTCCCACCACTGAACGACCCCCATCCCTTCCCATCCATCTGCTGCTTGCTGCCTTTGTTAGAAGGGAAAAGAGGAAGAGTGAGCTAGGAGGAAAGGATCATGAAAATGTAATACATTTTTCATGAAATGTAACATGTTTAACCTTTTTAAAAAAAGTTCTCAAAATGAATGATGCATTACCAGCGATTCATTCTGTTCCGAGTTGGGTCAAAGCAGTATTTTAATGAGCTTACTTCTATTTTTTTCTTTTTTTTAATTAAGTTTTATTGGACTATAGTTGATTTACAATGTTGTGTTAATTTCTGCTGTACAGCAAAGTGAATCATTTATACATATACATCTATCCACTCTTTTTTAGATTCTTTTCCCATATGGATCATTACAGAGTATTCGGTAGAGGTCCCTGTGCTATACAGTAGGTTGAGCTCACTTCTATTTTTAATCACTTATATAAAATATCACCCATGTACAACTCTTGAAAAGAAGAAAAGGAAACATGGATAAACTCAATAAGTAAAAATATCAGTTTTCTCAGTGGTGAAAGTACAACAGAAACAGACCGTTTAGAAATTCCTTTACCTTGAGAATAGGTAAGTGTTAGAGCAAGGCTCTGTGTGTGTGTGTGTGTGTGTGTGTGTAAAGGATATTCATGATATGGGAAGAGATCTTCATAATCTGGTCTACAAAACTGAGTATTGGAAAACGTGACTCACTCTGGATCACACAGCTGGTTGGTGGTGGAGCCAGGAATGCATTTGGGGTTCCTGACTCCTAGGATATTGTTGAGCAAAGCCACGTGGACGGTAAAGTCTCTTAAATGTCCAAGTAACTATTGCTTGTGAGGTTCTAAACCAGTTCAGCCATAGTTTGTTGCCTCAACCTCTTTGATCTTGTCCTTAGACTTGTCCACCATATTTGCCCTTTTTTTCACAGGGATTTCAGTACATATATTTCCAAAATAATGTATGGTTGGAATTGACATGCACTGTGACTATAAAATAAGCACCAGATTTCAAAGACTTGGTGTGACAAAAAGAATGTGAACGATCTCAGTAATAAATTTTCATATCGATTACATGTTGAAATGATAATATTTGGGATAGATTCGATGGAGTAAAATATGTTGTTAAAATTAATTTTACCTGTTTAAAAAATTTTTTTAGTGTGGCTACTATGAAATTAAAAATGATTTATGTGGGGAATTCCCTGGCGGTCCAGTGGTTGAGACTCTGTGCTTCCAATGCAGGGAGCATGGGTTTGATCCCTGGTCAGGGAACTAAGATGCCATGTGGTGTGGCCAAAAAAACCCCAAACAAACAAAAATGATTTACGTGGCTCACATTACAGCTTCAGTCATATAGAATTGTAATTTTCCAATTTTAATTAGATATTCTACTCTTTGCTCAAATCCAATATTTGCAACAAAAGTTTCTGGCTCTGGGTAAATGACTACTGTTTTGGCAAAATAGAAATTAATGCAAGAGATAGATGATTTAGATATATTAAGCTGTGCTAATCAATAATTGTGCTGTTTTGGGAAAATGTATAAATTGTGATCATCCGTAGTTGTACTATTCTGGAAAAGTAGAAATTAATGTAAGGAATAAATGATTTAGATGCGTTAATTTGTACTATTTAATATAATCCTCCCTTCCTTGTGGTGGAACATATAGTCCCTGACTCTCTGGTGTCCTTAAATTTAAATTTAAATTTAACCAAAAATGTGCCTTCATGAAGTTCTTCCAGCAGGCCACTACTCAGAACATACTTCAGAATAGGCTCGTTAACTCACAGCTGCAAGAGTTATTATTAAAGGGGGGTGTGAAGCAGGGGGAGAGAAGACAGGGTTTTTGAGAATAATTGAATGATGGGAGGAAGAGAAGGCTGTACACTATTTTAGAATAAATTAATTTCCCAGAAAAATATTTAAAAACTTGCACATTTCATTGCTTTAGTTGTTTTCATCTAAGCCTGATTCATGCATGGAGGAGGGCAAATAAAACGATCTAATAAGTGTCTTCTGCCACTAGAATGAATGTAATTTTAAGGCAGAATACACAAACTAAAAATTAAGTTGTAAAATAACAACCAGTTCTGATTTATTTCTACCAATTTAGTACTATAACCTTAAAAATGAAAACTTTTTATCGTATAGCAATATAACAAGAAATGTTAAAAATGCATACATTTTTGCTGGGGAAAATTATGGATAAGAATAATGTTCGGCTTAACCAAAGCTCTATTAGAGAAGTTACAACTTGTTTGAACTCTGAATGCATAATGCAAATGGTTGCTAATACTCATGAGTGCTACTCAGTGCCAGGCATGGTTCTGGGTTTCTACACATCATGTATTAACTCATTTAATCCTCATAATAGAACCATGAAGTCTATACGTAGACTCATCCTATCTTACAGATGGGAAATCCAAGGCACAGAAAGGCCCAATAGCTTGCCCAGGAGTCACATGGCTAATAAACAGCCGAGCAAGGGTGTGAATTCAGGCAACCTGGCCCCAGAGTTCATGCTCTTAACATGCAGTGATACGTGTGTTGAGCACTATGAATTAGCGGGTAAAAGTGGGCAAAGAGTTATTAAGAAAGTCTTAGAATGTTGGTTTCAACAACAATAATGAAAAATTCATTTTCATGGTTCATGAGAGACTGTCATGCAAGAAGAATCAAGAATAGAGCACTGGCCAATGGCGTGAGCATTGGTTGAAAAGTCAGGAGACACAACATCAAAAACCTCTATAGAATAAGAGAGTTGGATGACATGCCTTCCATGTTCCTTTTTCGGACCAATGATTCCGTTAGCTATGGTTTCTCATGGCTTCTTCCAATGATAGTTACCTAAAAAGTCATGAATCACAAATGAAGCTGTGTAGCTTAATAAGGGCAGGCAAAGGATACTGTTCCTATGTGAAGAGGAAATAATTGGATGGTAGTGTTATAGAAAAAACACACTGCTGGTGTAGAACAAAATTGAAGAGGACACATTGTTAAGACTTTAGTTACTTAAAACCATATGCAGGGGGCTTCCCTGGTGGCACAGTGGTTAGGAATCCAACTGCTAATGCAGGGGACACAGGTTCGAGCCCTGCTCCAGGAAGATCCCACATGCCGCGGAGCAATTAAGCCCTTGTGCCACAACTACTGAGCCTGCGCTCTAGAGCCCGCGAGCCCCAACTACTGAAGCCCGCACGCCTAGAGTCCGTGCTCCACAACAAGAGAAGCCACCGCAGTGAGAAGCCCACGTAGTGCAACGAAGAGTAGTCCCTGCTCTCCGCAACTAGAGAAAGCCCGCGCACAGCAGTGAAGACCCAACACAGCCCAAAGTAATAAATAAATAAATAAATAACCCAAAACATATGCAGGGTTTGGAATGTCAGCTCTTAGAAGGAAAGATCTTTGCCTCTTTAAGTTTATTTCCACTGCACATATGCATGGACAGTTACTTTATATACACTTTGCGATTATGATGGCAATATTAGGTTTGGTGATCATTTTGAAGATAATGAAGACTTGTAGGATACCAAAAAAGAAAGTCCAAGTGATTAGAAACCATAAGAATTTATTCATACTATCTGTGAAGTGGGGATAATATTAACCTCAAGGTCTGTTGGGAGGATTAAATGAGATAAAGCAGAGAAAAGTGCTCAGCACAATGCCTGCTTCATTACACTCTGTTAATCAAGGTTAAAAATGATGATGATGCCGATGACGACAGTGATGAGAGCAACCATGATGATGACAATGACACGCCACACAAGTCAAACTGCTCCAAGGGAGCCATGTCTAACTCTGAACAATTTTAAAATAAACCATTCAATTTACCATGTATGTGTAACACTAGGATATTGAAGCTATTCAAAAGATTACAGCCAAATACAAAAGGGTTTTAAACTCACAAGCACAGCTTTGGTTTCATATATAATTTGAAACGTATTTATTTTCTGCAGAAGTTTGTATTTGAACAGTACAGTCTCTAAAGTTCTATTGGGTCAAGGCCCTGTATGCTTTGTGTCAACAAGCTCTTCACATTCCGGAATCGTAGTTTACTAACGAGAACTGACAGGTACCAACACAAGATGGTTTGGTGGTCTTTTCCTTCTGTCTTCAATCTTTAGAAAAAAGAAAAAGAAGGTGTTTGGGAATCGCAAAGAAAGCACAGACTTTAAGATCAGAAGACAACCTCTGGTTTCTTATCCATGAGATTTTTGTAATAATTAACTTACCTCATAAGGATGAGATACCATCTGTGTAAGTGCTGTACCAATATAATGTTATTATAGAAAGTCATAGCTCCTTACTTTTAAAATGGCCACCTTAAAACCAAGCACACAAGATTGCCGGCTTTGTGGGTTATCTCTGTATGTCACCAGTGCACTTATCATAGTCATCTCTCACCCTCTCTAGGTTGTGCACATATGAAAATCAAAGTTATGGCTTTTTCACCGCAGTAGCTCCAGCATTTAGCATTCTAGTTGACACATAGTAGGTGCTGGTACATATGTTTAAGCTATGCATTTAGAGGAAGCAGAAACATTGATTTGAACCCTAAATATTATTGGCCACTTAAGAAGACAAGATGGCGTAGATGTAATAGCTTCCTTTTACAGGTCAATAAAATATGTAAAAGTTACTGTTGCAGGTTTGGTTCCCAAGAGTCAGAGGCTGAGATGGAACTTGCGATGCAGGGTATTTATTAGGGATCAGCACCTGTGGAACACAAGGAGGGAAGCAAGTGCGGGCAGGAAGAGAGGTAGAGCTGACACGCCTCAGCCAACCCAGTTGGATGGCTCTGGAGAGAGAATTGCCCGCTAGAGTTGTCTTTCATCAGACTAAGATAGCCAGCCTCTTATTACCCCACCTACATATCAGTCACTGAATGTGAGAGCCACCCCTGGAAGAGTATGCCCTTGGGCAAGGTGACTCTGCAGCTGAGGCAGACCTGGAAAGGATTGACAGCTGAGGCAACAAATCCTTCCCTGGTGCATGCATGTCCATGTTCACCATGGTCGCCAGATTTTAAATGTTCTGTCTACCACGTGAGAAGATGGCATTAATATTTGAGGGCACAGCGTGTCTTTAATCAATGAGAAATTTGGAATTACATTCATAATTGAGTTAAAGAAATTACCCATGTTTTCATAGATTTATGGTAGAATATACCAAAATATTTCATTAATATAGCGAAGACTTATGGGCAAACATTGATTTGTTGGCATATGATGTCATTTTCTCATGAACTATTGTCCTTCAGCAAGTAGTTGCTGGGTACCTGTTAGCGCACTGAAACAGGCTTAGTTTCAATGTGCAAATAGTCCTCCTGGGGTGTAATGATACAGCTATGGGCAGAACCTCTCTTCCCAGATCCAAGCCTCTCCATTATTCTAGCTCTGGAAGGGAATGGGCTTGTCTGTCTACCAGGATGTGGCTCTGCCCTGGGGTCATGAAGAAGGCAGCATAAGCAGGATATGGCTTCCCTTTCCCATCTAAGCCTTCCCAAACCCCTTTCCCCCAGGCATTTGGCATGCCATCTTGGGTAGCTCTCTTGCTCGAGTGTGTATGTTTCAACGGGGCCTGAAGAAGCGACCAAAAGCAAATCTGTACCTTAATTTCTCCAACGTCACAAAGAAGAAATCAACTTCCTCAAACAGTTCCCCAGTCATAATGTGTAGGCATCCTGTTCTACCTAATACAAAATAATGTGTTGAGTGGATTAGCAAACACTTGAGTTTAGCAGAAAGCCAACTGCTGTTTCCTCAGGACCAGGCGTGGTTGATTTGTCCTTCATTCTAAACTTCTGGGGAAAGTTCAGGAGGTTACATGAATAAAACCGAAGTGATTGGTCTGGGAAACTGAGATCCCAAGAAAATCAGTTCAGCCCATAAACTTCTCCATTTTCCACTATACTATTAACTCATTATTATTAAATGCTTATGAATTATGAGGGCAAGATCAGTTTACAAGAGGCTTGCCCTGCACCATTGTGGATTATCACACAGAGTTTTAAGATGTAAGCTACTGAGATTATAAGATATTTTAATTTCCCTTTATTCATGCAGAGCAAATGGGGAAGACATTCCTTAGGCATTCCACGAGCAGTGTTTTTAAATGATCAATGTTTTCATTTGGTTCTCTCTCAATCCTTAGGGGTAGACATTAACATAAGGCTAAATATGTTTAATTTTTGAAAGATATAATGCAAATTCCATAGTAACTTAATATCCAATAATGTCTAAATTCTCTCAGTTCCCAGGGCTATTTTTAGGTCTTTAGGAAAACTATAACTCTTTTTCCTCCTTCTCAGCCTTGATATGCCCCCATTAAATTTTTTTCTAAAATAAATTTATTTACTTATTTTTGGCTGCTTTGGGTCTTCGTCGCTGGGCGCGGGCTTTCTCTAGTCGTGGTGAGCAGGGGCTACTCTTCGTTGCAGTGCGTGGGCTTCTCACTGCGGTGGCTTCTCTTGTTGCGGAGCACAGGCTCTAGGCGCATGGGCTTCAGTAGTTGTGGCTCGTGGGCTCAGTAGTTGTGGCTCACGGGCTCTAGAGCGCAGGTTCAGTAGTTGTGGTGCATGGGCTTAGCTGCTCCGCGGCACGTGGGATCTTCCTGGACCAGGGGATCAAACCCGTGTCCCCTGCATTGGCAGGCAGATTCTCAACCACTGCGTCATCAGGGAAGCCCTGCCCCCATTAAATTTTACTCTCTCTCACTGTACTCTTTTCCAGCCCATTCACCATAATCAGCATACAAGATCCTGAGAAAAGCGGGGCTCCTTTCACTGGCAAGGGGAAGGGAAGAACCCATGGCTGCAGAGAGCAGGAAGTCTGGGTTCCAGTTCCAAAGCCAAGATGACGTGTGTGACTCTGGGCAAGTTCCTGGATTTCTGCAGGTCTACGTTTGCTCATCTATTTAGCGAGAGAGGAGAATGGAAGCTTTTTAATGGCCCTCCCAATGCCACCATTCTATGATTCTCTAATGTTCCAAGCATATTCTACTTTTTGCCATGGGGGAAACTTTGACAATAGACCACATAAAAGAATTTGAAGGGAACACTTTCTATGGCTTCAAGAGAATTTGGAAAATAATGACTCATATAACTGCCCCCTCCAATCCCAAACTGGTAGTAAGGAAATAAAGACTGGAGTTTGGGACATATGACTCTCAAAGCAAATTGAGTTTTCAAAGCCAGGAAGAGATATTTTAAGACTAGAAGTATTATTTTCGCTTTTCGATTAGTGACATGAAAGAATAGCTATAAATGTGACCAGCAGTTAATACTTTCATTATTGGTTAAGAACTATAACCATTTAACTTTAGGTATTAAATTTAATTCTTTTTTTATAGCAAAATTTCTCTTCATATAATGGTCCAAATTACCATTTCACATTTGCCTTCAGAATGGGGAGAACTTCCAATTTAGTGGACTGGCTGGCTCTGTCACTATGAAGGTTAAGGTCAAGGTCAAGGTTTAATAGTATTAGTTTCATTGTGTTCCAAAGCCACAGATATAAATTTAATCCCAGAGATGATGGTGTGTGAATTAATTTCCCACAGGTTGGCTGTACTAACAGTGGGGTGCACCATCACCTCTGGTGAACCAAGACAGCATGGTGTCAAGGTTGCCTTGGAAACTGAGTTGCCAGTCTGGGTTAGTGTTGAGATGCCTGCAGTGGATATAGCACTATGCTAGCACCATGAGTATTCTTGTAAATGCTCATGCGTACCATTGGCCCTGGATCACTGGACGGTCAATGACACAGAGACCATTGTTTGTGAACTATTTGTTTTCCTTCTGGCTCTTCAGACTTCATTTATGGATACTTATTTTCTTCTGAGAATAGTGGCTAAGGGAGCCAGAATGCATCAGATTTTGTGCTCATTCAGCAAGCTAAATTCTGAGACTAAAGGCCACATTTCATAAGCCCCCCCCCACCCTAGTACATTGATTTCAAAAAAATGCCTCCACCGTGCATTCTGAAACCCGATCTCCCTCTATTTCTGGATCCCCCCCACACACCATAGGGGATGCGCTGTAGTAGGATGTTGAGTAGGAAAAAACAATCCTTACACCGTCAAAATTTTGAAGATACTCTCTTTTTATTTCAAAACATGGGAATAACTCAAATTTTGAGCCTCAAGGACCAAAATATATTTGAACCAAATGTTCAGAAGATGAGCCAGGCCACCATTTTCGGCAGCAAGCTTCCCATGGACAGGTGGATATTAGAGAATGATGCCCACGACATGGCTAAAGCTATAGCATACCCACAAATAGATTCGTACTTGGTTGTCTAATTTGCATGCATGAATATAAAGCATTCTCCATGCCACTAGTACATATATGCCTTTTTCAAAGTCAGTGCAGGATCCATATTTGTGCAGGTCTTTAAAAGTCTGCTCCCTTACAACATGTTAACATAATTTATCTGAGAGAGCCTCAAGGTGACAATTCTTTAAGCCACTTTTACTTCCCCAAAGTCATTTCTGAATAATAATGATGGCTATCAGGAGTTCCAGCATCACATAGGAGAATCTGTTTGTTAGTGATTTTAATGTCAGTTAGCTGGCTGTGAATGAACCTGGCTAAACATATCCACATGCTTGGTGCCTGGAATTTGAAATTGGTAACCTTTAGCAACAATGGCAACCTTAGACCAAATGACGAGATAAAAAAAAAAAGAAGAAGAAGAAAAAAAAAAAAGCCAGAGGATGTCCCAGAAAGAATTGGGCTTTCCTGCTTTCCAAAGCAAATGCTTCCCTAATCTGCACCAAACAGTGACAGCCTGACCCACTCTTGCATGGGGGCCTACTTTTCCCACTAATGCTGAATTGTTGGAAACCCAAACAGCATTCAGCGCCAAGGGGGAAATTGCCTGAATCTGAAAAGGAACCAAAAGAAATTGTACCAGGGAAAGGAGATGGGAATGGAAAACAAGTTCCCAGAGTATCTCTGTCAACAAGCATGTAGAGTCTTTATTACTAGAATACGCAGAATCCCGTGGGAATTGCTACATATATTTTTTTTTTTTTTGCCTTAGCTCTTCCCTTGCCAGTCCTTCCCTGGCTGGTTGAACTGTTTCAGCGAGGGGGAGGGACTGTCCCATCCAGAAGCCACTCAACAGCAGGCCTCAGGAGCTGCACTCCTCGCAGTGACAGGAGAGGATGTACCGGTAGGTGGCCGTGAGTCGCATGCCCCCAGAGCAGCGCAGCCTTAGTGCCTTCAGTTTGGACGTCTGGGGCCGGCAGCAGTGACAGGAGGAACGGAAGGGCTGCTTGAGGACAGTGCTGAAGGAGACCAAGGGCTCGGAGCGTGACGCCTGGCTGCAGTGCCCCTCGCACCGGGCCAGGAGTACCATCTGGGGAGAGAAAAGAAGTGGTTACCCCCACTGGGGAAGCCCAAACTTCAGCCAGGTCCCACAGCATCCTTTAAAAGGCCCTAACACTCCTGGCTGGATGAGTTCCTGCTGGAGAAGACCAGTGGCTCTCAACCCTGGTCACACATTGGAATCACCTGGCAAATTTGCTTTTATTTTACTTTTTCCCTAATTTTAAAGTTTACTTTAAAAATGTAAATGTCTCTCAATATTTAACAGGTAAAGAAAATATGATATTGGTTTATTTTATGTGGTTGTTATATTTTATTTTTATTTTCCAAGTAATACAGCTTAAGAATATTTATACACCTACTTTTAAGTCCACAGTTTAGCACTCTTATTTGTATGGCTTTAAAAGTTAGAGCACAAGATCTTTACAGTAAGGACTGGGGAAAAAAGATTCATTCAAAATGAAGCCTGATATAATATAAACATGTTTTTCTCTGTACTTTATTTTAAATACATTAATTTTTAAATGATGCTCATCTTTTTTTTCATCTGGTGGTAAAATACGAGTGCAAATTTTTATCAAGATAAAGTTTACCACAGATATACATGAATTTTTCCAGTTGAAAATGGCCCTTCAGCTGCCATTAAATGAAATTTCCCAACTTAAGTGAAAAAGAATTGGTAGCTGTCATTATAAGCAAAAATATAAAGTACTATAGCATCACCTACATTGCTGCAAATTCGCTTTTAAAATGTCAACACCCAGGCCCCATCTCGGACCAAGTGAATTAAAATCCTTTGGAGTTGAGCCCAGGCTTTCGTGGTTTTCCAAGCTCTTTAGGTGATTCCAAAGTGCGCTGAGGGTTTAGAACCACTGGACGCGGCCCACCACCACGATGTGCAAATAAAAACCAAAGAACAAAAGAAATTTCTACTGACAGGTGGTAGTCTACCGTTGGACCCATGCCAGTTCTATTAGTCTGAAAATGTAGAAAGTCATTCCAAATTGCCATCAGGGGGTAAGTAAAGAATGACTACAGAGAAAAGGAATTTGCTACGTGCAGAGAATTACTAAAGAAGAGGAATATGGTTTCTGAAGAAGAAAAAGAGGATAACTAAGTGATATTTAGGAAGAAATATTCTGGGCACCACAACTTGAAACAAGAGAGTGAAATAGAAAAAGGGTATGTTTTGGGACCTGGAATCACACTCCTGGGCTTATACACTGAAGGATCCTGAGATTTGTGCAATTGAGTTTTCAGTCATTTAGGGCAAATACTAGGATGCATTCCTTCTGACCACCTCCATTTCCAAATGTAGGTTAGGATGATAATAAAGCTTGGGTTGAGGTAGCAGAGGTTGCATGTTCTTTATAGTGGCTCTTAATGTGGCTTTAGTAAACAGATCCTTTGAGGATCTGGTGCGAACTACCAAAGTTAGCCCCCAAACAGTGGACATAAGCACACACTTTATATTTTGCATATAGATTAAAGGGATGGAGCAGAGGCTCATTTATGCATCCCATACATAAATGGTTTCTTGGGAGTGGCAGTCATGAGGGGGGTAGGGTGGGCAGCTTGATTCATTAAGCTATACAACCCTATACATTGAGGCACAGAAGGTGGGGGAAACCTGAGGTTATTGGTGTATGTTTATGTGGGAGGGTCTTGCTTGGTGAGCTTCATATTAAGTGATAGAGAAAAAGTTGCCCTATAATTCCAGAACCCACAACAAGAACATAAAAAGTAGAACTACTCAAATAAAAGATTAAAAGATACATAAATATGCATGAAACTGTTTGACATTTACCTCATGGTATTTTAGGAATTAGCAATTATTATTGAAACTCACCAGCTATTAAGTCTGATATCATCCTATAGGACAGAATTTAATGCCCAAGAATTAAAAGAAGGAAATGGCCTGCCCACCTTTCCAAAAGGAAGGTGACTTCTGGTAATTATAGATCATTAACATCATTATCTGAAAAGATGCTGGGATGAATCCAACAATCTCTTAACAACCAACAAGACAATATGAGATATTAGGAAACGACTAGCAGGGCTTGGTGAAGAATAAGTTGGACTAGGCCTACTGATTTATTTTCTCTGAGAGGCCACAGAGGCAGGGAGAAAATGGCAGCTGTAAGTCATTTTGATTTTATTAAAGCTTCAATTCTATCCTGCCTGCCCTTCACATTGATGCGGAAAACAGACGTGATCTGAAATGGGTTTTGAGCGATTTTGCCATAGGTCTATATTACACAGGCCAGTTCTTGGTGCCCGCCCCATCTCTCTAATGAGAGAGAGAGTTCGAGGTCTTCCCAGTCCCTTCTCACCCTTGCTAGTATGTGGGAATAGTTCCTTGACATCTCACTTTGGAGTGATGTTAAATTTGCTCATCTCTAATGTGGATTATCTATTAGGCAGATTAAGCAGTTCTTCAAAGAATCACCTCCCCAAATGGAGTCTTTAGAGATTCAGTTTCAGTCTGGATGGATATAGCTAACCTGTGCCAACAGACTTCATTCAGAAGGGCAGAGACATGGCAGTGCGTCGTACCCAAATGATACACGTACAGGTGAACCAAATGCTGACCTTGAATGACCAGGCAACTCGCACTGTCCATAATATGACCAAGTCAGCAATCTAGGGCCATTTGTAGAACTAACCTAATAGTGATTTCACTAAAAGTCTTCAAGGTCTCAAGCTCTGCCTTCAGCTCATCCTGAAGGACAAGGACTCCAGCACTGAAGACTCTGGGGCCACCTCCAACGGGTCCCTCTTCCTCAGGAGCTGGACTTTCTGGGCAAGGAGAACGCAGAGACATGTACAATAAACACCTTCAGTGGCTGCCACCAGCCTTCAGAATAAAATCCAAAATCCTGAACAGGCATTAAGGCCCTCCATGACCCGGATTTCACATATCTGTCCAATCTCACTAACAACTATTCTCATCACCCACTCTCTATTTGGATCGAGCTTAATTACTTAGGAGTCCATGGAACTGCCCTGAACTTCCCAGCCTCTTGCCTTTGCCTTTCCTCTCTCAGGAATGTCCTTTTCTCCTGGCTGTACTTAATGAAATACCAACTATCCTCCATTACCAAATTCAAATGCCCTCTCCTCCAAGAAGACACCATGAAATGATTATCTGGCCCTTGACGTTCTCAACATACATGCAAATCCCCTCTCTGGGAGATTCCCAGTACAGTTGACCCTTGAATAACATGGGAAGTCAAGGGCACCAACCTTCCGTGTATTCCAAAATCTGCATATAATTTACACTTGCCCGTCCCTATCTGCGGTTCCACATCGAAGGATTCAACCAGCCACAGATCGTGTACTGTGGTAATATTTCCTATTGAAAAAAAATCCGCATGTAAGTGGACCCGTGCAGTTCAAAGCCATGTTGTTCAAAGTTCAACTGTATATAGATTCCATCTCTATCTAGCCCTGTTTTGTGTGTGTGTGTTACAGGAGTCAAGCAGGGAGTTTGGAAGATAAAGATCCATGAATGAGTGTCGTTAGGAATGGAAGGTATAAATACCTGCTTCCCAGATTCACTCTTTTTTAAAAAAATATATCCATACATATATATGAATCATTTTTTAAATTAATTAATTAATTAATTAATCTTTGGCTGCGTTGGGTCTTTGTTGCTGCACACGGGCTTTCTCTAGTTGGGGCGAGCGGGGGCTACTCTTCATTGCGGTGCGTGGGATTCTTGCCACTGCAGTGGCTTCTCTTGTTGCAGAGCATGGGCTCTAGGCACGCAGGCTCAGTAGTTGTGGCTCGTGGGCTCTAGAGCGCAGGCTCAGTAGTTGTGGCACAAGGGCTTAAGTTGCTCCACGGCATGTGGGATCTTCCTGGAGCAGGGGTCGAACCAGTGTCCCCTGCATCGGCAGGTGGACTCCCAACCACTGCGCCACCAGGGAAGTCCCCAGATTCACTCTAGCTATTCACATTTTAGTCTTGGCCACGCCTCACCTGTATTACAGATTTAATGAACAACTTCTGACCTCTTCCAGACCAGAGCTTCTCAAAGTGTAATGTGCATGTAAATCAGCTGAGGATCTTGTTAAAATGCAGATTGTGCTTGACTAGTTCTGAGTGAGGCCAGAGATTCTGCGTCTCTTGTAAGATTCTGGTTGATGGTACTGCTGTGCTAACATCCACACTTTGAGCAGCAAGGCTCTGGACCCGTTAAAGTTTGAGAGGCTCCGCTCTAGATGCACCACTAGATAGTGATCATTTCGCTAATAATAATGATGGCAGCTAACATTTATTGAGTGCTTACAACATTTAATCTCAGTTAATTCTCATAACGATCCTATGTGAAAGGTACTATTATTATCTGTACTGTTATGACAGATGAGGAAACTGAGGCTTTAGAGAATTTGAGTAAATTGCCCAAACTCACGTATCTGGTAAAACGCAACGCTGAAATCAAACCCAGATCTGTCTAAAACCAAACCCCTGGTCTAAGCCACTATAATATCCCGCTTCCTGATATTAAGATGCTTTCCTGCGGCATGTGCCAACTCACACCCTACACTAATCTTCTTTGACCTGCCTCTGGGAGTTGTAACCATATCATAACCACACAAGTCTGACCTTTTTCTTATGGGCTTGTTGGGACACGTCATCACCACCTCCAAACTTAAGCAGAGCTGAATCTTCTATGGACCATGGCAGTCCTAAATAATATCTCCTCCACTGTCAAGACCCTCGCCCGTTGCTCCATCCCCCAGGGGTTTGAGGGCTCCCAGGGATTCCCAGCAGTTCATCGGACGATACCACATACTCTCTAACTCCTTAACCAATTCATCCTTCAGTTCAATAAAACTTTGACACCTTCAGACATCTGTTCACCTGCCATAACACATTGGCCCCCAGTTTATGGTCAACGCACATTCCTCATACGTGGGTGACTTGGCTGTATTTTGTTAACTGCTCTGCATTTTGCGCTGCGCTTAACTGCTCTTAATGAAGAGCATACACACTACTCCACTATCAAATCAAGAAATGAATTTTTTTGGACAAAGAACCCACATGGAGCTGCACCACTAGAAGAGTGTGTTCTCAATAGGTGGTTATTGCTTATACGAACTTCTATTGACTTTTCACGGCTCAGGTGGGTGACAGATACATGTTATCTGCTTTTGGTCCAGTTTAATTTTTGCTATCTTATGTTCCCCCCCAACAACTCTCTTGATGCTAGGAAGCTAGGCAACTTCTCCAGCAGCCCCTTTGTATCCCCCCAACCTTGGAGTCACTTGGCTCCAGCTGGATGTGATACCTAGTTCCTTCTAATATGAACAGAGCTGCTGGGTTCAGGGTATTTGCTCAAGGATAGACTCTTTCGCGTTCAATCTGATTTCCATGTGCTGAGGCTAAGAGTAATGGAAGGTCCTTGGGTAATAATTAAGGAATAGTAACGATGATGCTATGTAACATGTATTGAACGTTTACTAGGCTCCAGGCACTGTGCCAAGCCCTTCACAGGCAAGTTAATACTTGACAACTGTTTCAAAAGGTAAACTCTCCCCACTTTACAAATTAAGAAATTCAAAGGCAGAGGTTAAGTTACCAGCCTGAAGTCACATAGCTGTACGATGGAGGGCCAGGATTCTGAACCGAGACAGCAGATTCCTGAGCTCTCTCTCTGAACCACGGTGCTATACTATTAGGCCACGAGAGTCAGCCTTTCGAGCCTTCGAGTTTCATAAGATGCTAAAGTCAGTCAAGGGCAAGTTCAGGCTACACTGTGAGGGTTGTAGCCAGCTGTGATTCCTGGGTCCAGACCAAGGACTGCACCCGGAGATCTCAGGCTCCTGCTGTCTCTGGTGACCTACCACAGTTCTTAGACAGTTAGGCCTTTTGCTGCAATACACAACTGTCTTCTGAGTGAGAGAAAATCCAAACACAGATGGTTTTCATCACCCCTTGTTGAAAGACTTGCCATCTCCAAAGCCACTTTCCTTTCCTGTCACGTGGGGCCCCTGTGAATTCCTGGCTCAGGCCATGGTCTCCATCAATATCAGAATAAAGACCCACCTGTCCCATCCTAGAATAGAGTTTTGGCTATGGTACCTCAATCGAGTGAGAAACATATTTTGCCTTTTTCTCAACAGTGAATCCTGTGCATCCCTTATTCCATGGCACCCCTTGAAGCAACCCCCCCTTTCTCCTCAGGAGCATGATTCACCTCTGCTTCTCCCATTCCTCACTTCCCCAGCACCCTCAATAAATGACTGTTCAGCTCATCTCCAGAGAGCCAGGTCAACCTCCAGCTAGAATCCGGTCCCTTCACTCTGGTTACAACTCAAACTGACCTGAAGAGACCTTTGCACACAGAATGCTTCCCTTCCCTATCTCCTCCATTTACTTGTAAGCATTATGAGGGCAAAAACGTAGTCTGTGTTTTCTTCTACGTTTGTGCCGCAACTGCCCACCACGGTATACATTTGTTCCTTTTTTAAAAAATACCAAGTCGGGCTTCCCTGGTGGCGCAGTGGTTGAGGGTCCGCCTGCCGATGCAGGGGACGCGGGTTCGTGCCCCGGTCCGGGAGGATCCCACATGCCGCGGAGCGGCTGGGCCCGTGAGCCATGGCCGCTGAGCCTGCGCGTCTGGAGCCTGTGCTCCGCAACGGGAGAGGCCGCAACAGTGAGAGGCCCCCGTACCGCAAAAAAAAAAAAAAAAATCAAGTCATATCTGCCCACTAGTCAACTGTGTTATAAACTCAATACTCCCGACTCCCCTTGTTTGTCCTACCATGCTGTGAGCTTCGGGGGCAGATGGCTTGAGGATCCTAAGCAGCCCCTCTCAACCCTGAGGCTCAGCCCTGCGCCTGACAGGTCCCCTCTCCTCAGGGAATTTCCCCAGGCTTTGTGCCCCGACCCCTCTTCCTCCTTCTCTTTTGGGGCCACCCCGCTAGCTGCTCCTGTGGCCCTTCAGGGTTCAGACAACCGTATGCCTTGGCTCTTCGCTCTCCTGGCTCGGGGCCACCCTCTCCTACTTCTCACCCAACTCAGACTTCACAGGCCTGCCCAGCTGGCTCGCTTTCCCAGTCTCGGTTCCTGAAAACCCCTCCTTGGCCTGAATCCAGAATGCACCCCCTCCAATCCCTCCTTCCTCCGCTCACGTGGGAAGGGAGGTCAGACGGCAGGATCTGTTTCTCTCTGACTTTGATCCCCCCTTTTAGCACCCAGCACAGTGGCTTACATTTACTTTGCCCTCCTGCGTGCTCCCCCAGCCCTGCCAGGTTTCTGTGTTTAACAAGAACCTCAGTGAGGTTCATTTTCCTAATCCTTTAAGGCTATAGGAGATCCCAATAGTTATTGAGGTTTCAGTGGTTGACTAAAATAGAAAAGCGAGTCTCAACACCTGTCCACTTTATAACTTCATCATCAAGATCATACTATCATCTATTAATGTCTATTATATGCCGAACACCAGGCCGGATGCGTTACAAATATTATCACCAATACCCATACCCACACTTTTAGGGAGACAGCATTAGCTCCATTTCACATGGGAAGAAACTGAGGCACTAAAGAATGACTACACTTCCCCCTAAGTCACCCATCTGGCCAACTGTGGAGCTGGAATTTGAAACCAGGTCTCTCTCACTTCAAAGCCTGGGATCTCAGTTCCCTTGAAGATTCCCCAGATATCTCATTTCCACTAACCACTGACTCTTTGCTTGTTTGCTTTACCACCTTTACTAAAAAATTCAGTGAAGATTGTCAACGAAGCTGCCACTCTTCAATCTTTTGTACCCACTCCTAGGAGGTGTTACCAATGAAAGCCACCAGGCGCATCCTACTCTGTGGCCGCACTGACCTCCTTCGTGGACCACTGTGGCCAGTCTTTTCTGCCTGACTCCATCTCAGCACTTTCCTGAATTGCTGGGAGATGGGAGAAAGGTCCCCGGGTCTGGCCAGATGCAAGTTCAGATAGTCTCATGGAAGGCTCCCAGAAAAGATTCACTACTATTTTTATTTTTCTACAAAGATTGCTGAGTGTAAATCATCATTTTCAATAGACTTGAAGTTGAGCCTGGACTTCTAAATAGTGGCTCCCATTTGCAGCAACATGAATGGACCTAGAGATTATCATATTGAGTGATGTAAGTCAGAAGGAGAAAGACAAATATCATATGATATCACTTATATGTGGAATCTTAAATACGACAAATGAACACATCTACGAAAACAGGAACAGACTCAGATATAAGAACAGACTTGTGGTAGCCAAGGGGGAGGGGCTTGGGGGAGGGAAGGATTGGGAGTTTGGGGTTAGCAGAGGCAAACCATTATATATAGAATGGATAAACAACAAGGTCCTACTGTATAGCACAGGGAACTATATTCAACATCCTGTGACAAACCATAGTGGAAAAGAATATATATATATCTCTCTATATATATCTATATATATATCTGAGTCACTTTGCCATACAGAAGAAATTAACACAACATTGTAAATCAACTATACTTCAATAAAATTTTTAAAAAATCATAATAGAAAATAAATGATGGCCCCTACATTCTAGTTGCACTCCTCCAATAGGAAGAGCCAAGTGAAAGATGAATGAATTGAATGAAATGAATGAAATATGAAATGAAAGATGCATGCTCTGAGGCAGACATTGCCACTCCTGGGCTAAATGACATCGAACAATCTACTTAATTCTTCTTTCAGGTTTCAGTTTTCCTTACCAATAAAACGGGAATGATAACGCTTTCCATCGCAGGTTTGTCAGCAACGATTAGATCATATAGTATGAGGTGCCTGACACCTATTAGGTGTTCAAGCAGATGCCTTCCCTTCCCTGAGCCTGGGTCACATTCTCCCCTTTATCTGTCTTCCCGAGACCAGACACTGGATAAATGGGAGTCAGGAAGCATTAACAACTGACAGGCAAACAGTAGTAAATAATGGGCTTTGAACCTCACGTTGAGGGGAGAAGTTTTGCAGAGAGGAAAAATCTACCCTAGTCTCCTCTTTGCAAAAACCCCCATTGGTTGTTTTTGAGACACAGGCTGCATGTTTTATATCCCAAGTCCGTAAAGATGAACAATTTTTCTAAGTGAAACCCATTAGAGAGAAAACCAGCCTGAGTCTGTGAGAGTTAAGAATTATAGAATATCTCAAAATGAAAACCAGTTTTTGTTCCCGGATACATAGAGAAAATCTAATCCAGAAAAGGTCTGGGTAGTTGAGATTCTGCCAGGCATATTTTATGGCCAAGGAAGAAAGGTTTATAATTGCAAGCACCATTTACATAAAACTATTGCTATATTTGGGATAGTTTGGGATGTTTGAAAACAGATTGTTCCCATGAAATTACAAACATTTCTCTACAATCACAATTTTGCTCTATTTATCACAGTATTCTGGAAGAAACAGAGGTGAACAAAGGTAAACTAAAGTTTGTTTGTAGGACTCATGCTCGAGCACTGTGAGTTTGTTGGGTTTGAGTTAAGGCTATATCTTCTTTGACCTTTCCTTAACTAATGTGATAATTGCTAAGGCGCTCCTCCATCTTTTCATCAAATCTTTCCAGATTGTTCTTTTTTTTTTTTTTTTTTTTTTTTCTGTTTTGCGCGGGCCTCTCACTGTTGTGGCCTCTCCCATTGCGGAGCACAGGCTCCGGATGCGCAGGCGCAGCGGCCATGGCTCACGGGCCCAGCCGCTCCGCGGCATGTGGGATCTTCCCAGACCAGGGCACGAACCCGTGTCCCCTGCATCGGCAGGCGGACTCTCAACCACTGTGCCACCAGGGAAGCCCCAGATTGTTCTTTAGTTTTCAGAGATGCTCCAATTTTCCTGTTCCTTCCTATCATCACATGAACACTTTCTTTGAAATAATTTTATTTCCTTTCTTTTTTAAACATTTTATTTATTTTTGGCCAGGCCGCACGGCATGTGGGGTATTAGTTCCCCGACCAGGGATCAAACCCGTGCCCCCTGCACTCGAAGTGAAGTGTGGAGTCTTTTTTTCTTTTTTTTTTGAAGTGAGGAGTCTTAACCACTGGGCCGCCAGGGAAGTGCCTGAAATAATTTTTTTTTGGTGGTACGTGGGTCTCTCGCTGTTGTGGCCTCTCTCTTTGCAGGGCACAGGCTCCGGACGCGCAGGCTCAGCGGCCATGGCTCATGGGCCCAGCCGCTCCGCGGCATGTGGGATCCTCCCGGACCGGGGCACGAACCCGTGTCCCCTGCATCGGCAGGCGGACTCTCAACCACTGCGCCACCAGGGAAGCCTGAAATAATTTTATTTCCTTTCTTTTTTTTAAAGAATCATGATTATGGAGGACAACTCAGCAGAAGGAGAAATCATCCGTGGAATAAGAAACACTATATATGAGTGATCTCTATAGGGGGAGTGGAGGAGAAACTAATAATTGCTCTAGTCAACCTTACCTCAGGCCTACAGTTTCTGAGCAATCAGTTGGAAAAACATGTCCTATCTTTTTTTCTCAATTTGTTTTATATTTTTTCCTAAGAAGGGATTGCAGGCTTGCAAAAATTTATCTATTTACTCTTTTTTTTTTTTTTTTTTTTGGTTCGACAAGTACAAATAAGAGCCAGGAAGTTTGGGTTAAAGTGAGTTAACCCAAATTCTGATCTCCCAAAACTAAAACAAGCCATCATCATTGAGCTATAATCAGAGAAGTTATGGAAATTTTAAAGGCAGACAGAAGTCGTAATGTTTTTAAATGGAGGGTAGAGCCATTAACTTATTATGGTCTCAAGTTTAGTGGTTGATATTACCAAAACTTCTTAATTATACTGGTAATTTAAAAAAATACTTGCCATATGAGAATATTTAAGTGGTTTTAGTCTCAGGACTGGAAGTGAAAATCTCTGAGGTTGGGCTAAACAAATTCTTATTTACCAAATGTGGGCAAATTTCATTCGTGTGACTGGGGGCAGTGAGAGTCGTGAGAAGTCTGCTTCTGAGTCTATTTTTCCCTACTATGTGCCTCCCTTCTGGGTGGTCCAGGTGGCGGGCCACTCTTGGTGGCCTTTGAAGTATAGTATTCCTTCATACACCCCGTCTCAACACTGAGACATCACTTTTGCCTGTGCCAAAAGACACACAACCTACTCCAGACAAGAATGACGTGGATATCAAGGTAAAAATGATAACTTATCAAAATGCCATTTCTGTTTTGAAACCATTTTAACATAAACATGGCAGGTAGAGAAAGGCATGGACCAGGAAACACTTTGAAGAGCGCCCCCCCCCTCAAGAAGTACGTTTTACTGCTCAATCATATTTCTTGTATTTCCTTCCCCTTTATTGCTGGTGGCGATAGAAAGAGTTATGATAATCTGTAGACGCCATTTTCTTTCTTGAAAAAGGACACCACTGCTCATCATTTTCACAGCCAGGGACGAAACACACCCTTCCAACCTTGTGCCTAGCAACAATTTTATTGTGAGAAATTTCCAGCCTTTCTTAGTGACTTTGAGAAGCTGGCTGGGTGTGTACATGGTCAATTAGGCAGCTTTACTGACAAAAGTTCAAAGCACGGTGGGAAACCCTAAAAGGATGATTCTCTGGCAAGCCCTGTGGGTCAGCCATATAGTTCTCTGTCCCTTGTCAAAGGAATAGGGCTTCTCTCCTGTTTCTGGGAGTAAGGCTACTCTCACAGAGATCTCGAGCTTACCTTGGAGCTACACTTGTACAACGGGTGACTGATAGAATCGACATAGTGGTGCCTCATGCAGCGTCGAGGATCGGAGTCCATCATGAATGAGCTGTCTGTTTTGCTGTCTGTATCTCCCATCAGCGCCAGCAGGGAGAGCATAGAAAAGGATGCAGCTAGTACATGATTTCTCATTGTTGTAAGGGAAAACTTCTCAAGAGGAACAGCAGAGGGAGGCAAAGGACTAAAAATTGGAAATGCCTTCACCTCCTAGGCTCCAGTTCCTTTCAAGGAAAGGGCAGGATCTGGTTGGAGCTTTCTGGTTGTCATCGTCCTTTGTATGCCGGAGTTTCGTCTTACTGTTTGCACTCGCAATCCATCATCACTGTATCTGATGCACAGCTGGAATGAAAACAGAAATTATTTTCCCCAGAAACGTTTACCCAGAAAAACTAATGGAACCCTGGAGGTATTGAGTAGAATTTTTCCATGTCATTTTGAGTGGAGAGTATTGGTTTCTAGAGTGTCATTAGCATAAGCTATCATCCATTTCACACCCCTCCCCCATAGATTATGGTACATATTTATAATCATTTGGAGGTGTACACAGTGGCTTAATGGAAGCATTTGTTGACTTTAATTGCTGGAGGATAGTTTGACCCCATAGTCAAGTGGTTCTGGCCAGAGCATAACTCGATTGGGTGCTTTCATCCTTATCCCTGGCTGGTGGGGACGAGAGGGTCTATTCAGTAAGCTTTGATGTCAATGTCAGCTTACAGGGCTAGAGAGAAGGCAGGTCAGCACTAACAAGCACACGCCACGTCCCACAGGAAGGAAGTACATTTTCCACGTCCAAGTCCAACCCACCCATCCACCTAGTTTTCCACTTCTATGCTCTGGGCTTATCCTGTTTTTGTGTGAAGCCCCGTGCCACCCAGCACCAATGATAAGCTGCATCGGAAATCCACATTATGCTAACTGGCCTCCAGCGCGGTTAAGGCAACACATGTGTATTTGCCAACAGACTCACGCATTTCTGAAGAGCCTTTGTAGCCCAAGCACACGTATAATTTGAAAAAGTAAGTGGTTGCTGGAGCAGAGACATCATTAAAGTGGGATCATGCCATATCTGACATTTGCCTTGTTCTTTTAAGCATATACCTCTTGGACAAAGGACTTGGGTCCAGAGTCTCCTCAAATCACCTCACTAACCCCACCCCACAAGGCATGGCCAACACTATCACACCAGCAAACAGAGAGCATCAGAAATATTTTCAAACATTTAGGAAAATTGGGGGACTTGACGTTACATCTAAAGCAAAAGGAACACAATAATTAAACCTTCAGAAAAACTTTCAAAGTTATTTCAGATAAAAGTTTGATTATTTTGCTTCACAGTACAACCTTTTTTTAAGCTTGCTACGCATGGACAGTCTGAATAAACAGAGCAAAGCACTGATAAGATGAAGAAGTTCAAGTCCCTATAAGTCAATTAGTTTTACTCTAATATAGTGGCCCCAGACCCCCTTAACCTCAGTTTAGCTGTCTTGCGAGTGTGGGGCAGGGGACCCCAGGAGGAAAAGGGTGTGTGACACGGGGCCGTTTCAGAGTGAAGCATCCCCGGCAATGGCAAAACTTCAGCATGTGTGTTTCAGGGAAGCCCTGTAAATTGCAGGAAGAGCAGGGAACAGTAATGAGGGGACCCACCTGGACTCTAGCACTTCCATTAATTAGCTGGGGGACCTTGTACAGGTCATTGAAGCTGTTCCGGCCCCAGTTTCCTCATCTGTAGAATAGGGGAGTGGGAAAAATGGTGTCTGCAACCCTCTCTTGCTCTAAAAGGCCAACATTTTAGATACTTATGGATTCAGTTACTGCCATGTCCATATGCAGAAGATAATCCTACAGTTGAGGACACCATATTTTCATGCACCTTTGCACCACTGTCCTTTATGTACGTGCTAATGGCAATATTTCATTAAAATTGATCAAACCTGTGCCTAAAGCTCCAAATCAGCAAAGGATGCAGAAGAGCATTTTTGTTTTCATTTCAGCTGCATATTCTAGGTTTTCTTCTGCACATTACATTGAACCTCAGCAAGACTTCAGCTCAAAGAGCCAGAGCTTTCTTGGGTGCCATGTTCAGGGGCTGCAATATTGCTGACCATTTCCTGAGTTTCAATATGACTGTATTTTCCCAAATGGTTAACTGTCTCCTTGAAGCCTTAATTAGTCTCCGAAAGAGAATTTATTAGATTTCTCCTTTCACCATTCCAGTTCACAGATATTTCACCCAGGAGTCAATGGCAAGAGGATGAAGGGGAAAAGCAGACATTCCATTCCTGACCTTCCCTCTCCACTGCCAGCAACTTCTTTTAGGAGCCATGGCCAGGGGGTATGGTTAAATGAGCAAAGCAAATGAAAGAAAAGCATGCATGGCATGATGGTAAAAACAAGCAATGACATTGACAACAAAACCCTATATACGTGTATGTATGGTTGTATGTGTTGGCATTTGCATTTATTCCACAGAAAAGGAAGTATAATCGGCCCTTAAATGTAGAAGATGGGCACCCTCACTCATCTAAGAGAAATGAAAATTAAAGAACTTTGAGACACTTTGCTCAACCAGTCAGAACTCTGATCATGCACCCTGTTGGCAAGGCTGTGGGAAAACAGGCCTATTTTGGAGAAAGTACAGTAAAAATTGGTACAAATTCTGTAGAAGCCAATTTGGCAATATCTATTAAAATTGAAAATCTGTATAATTTAGACCCAGCAATTTCACTTCGGAGAACTACCTTACATGTGAGATCACACAAGCATATGGTTATTCACTACAGCATTGGTTGTCATGGCATAAAATTGGAAACAGCACAAAATTTCCATTAGTAGGGGACTGGTTAAATATATTACACAACGTTCATACAGTCGAATACTAGGCAACTCTATAAAGAAGAATGCAGAAGCTCTACTGATTTGTGTTAAAACAAGGAGGGATAAGAATATATATTTGTGTTAATTTGTATTTACATAGAGAAGCTCTGGAAGGATACTCAAGAAACTGTACAGTTAGTTACCTGTGGGAGTTGGAGGACAGGCATGGGAGAAAGACTTTTCGCTGTATAACTTTTTTTAATTTGTAGATGTCTGAACTTGTGAATGTATTGCCTGTCCAGAATTTCATTAAAAAATAATACTTTCTCTTTTCAAATCAAAGCTTGGCTTAAAAATAGTAATTAAGTTAATGGATGTTTAAAGTTTGTGCCAGTTTGAGTATTTTAATAGTATTAAACTTTTATTCCTTATAAATATGGGAAGACATGCTAGTCTCTTAGTCAAATAGTCTTCCAGGTGGACCATTTTGTTCTTGTGCACTACTGCCACCTAGTAGCAATGTTCTGAATTGCAAGCACAGTTAAATTTTTTTTTCCTGAAAGGTGAATAAAATAATTTTGCAAGCAAATGTTATGACATTTATACTGATAAAGAGCTAGTTAATGTCACACAGAATGTAACTTTATTATCTGATTTTCTCTTTAAAGATGATAAGCTGAACCCAGAAGTAGTGATAAAGTATAAAAGAATGACAGAAGAAATATTGCTTCACCACTAATAGGAAATAGATTTTTCATTTCAACACGCTCATAAAGCATGATGCTTTTTGTTCAGTTGTTATATTAAACTCTGAAATGAGAATGCCAGCAACAGTGTAAATATGCCACAGAAATGACAGAACCCTCGAAGCATAAAGGTATGATCCTTGCAACATAACACTGAGATTTTTGCCTTGTGTTCAAATTGAATGAACCAACACTGTTGTGTTGAAGAAGAAATGAACAGAATGCTCAAGAAAAAGAGTGATGTTAATTAAGTCAAGTTGCCTTAACATTGTGTTGGTCCGGATGTGCACAGGAGAGGCTGTGCAGAGTGCCCAGGGAAGCACTCACAAAGGGGAAAATCAAGAATGAAGGAAGTTTTCATCACTTGAGATCCCCATTTTATGGCAGCCTAGGGGTATCTACGTCTGTCTTGTAGGAGCTTCTGTCATTTTCCTCAAAATTAAATTAATTCTAACTTGCTTTAATTTTGTGAAAGCCATGTAGCATAAAAATCAAATGCTGCCTATCAAGACTTAGAACCTCAGCCCAGCCAGCATGGATTGAGTGAGAAAGCGATTCTCTTGTTGAACTCAGTAGACCTGGGCTGCTCCGTGCTCTGGGGACAGTCTCTGAGACATGGACTTGGCCGATGTACAGAGCCCACATTCTAATAGCTCCAATGTGGAGCCTCTGCTGGAGGAGAGGCACGTAGGCTGGCGTGCCCGACTTTGGAGCTACCCTCCAAACGATACCAGTGGAAAAGAACAACTGGTGCCCAGATTTCCCCACCTGTCATTCTCAGCGAAATAATATAGCAGAGCTTACAGCAGACCCAGCCTCCTGGGTGAGAGATGGTGTTGTATCTACAGATCAGCTCACTCTTGGGCTGACCTTCTGCCTGGCAAAGGGTAAAGTGCTGGTTTCACACAAGTTATTCCAGCAACTGGCTAAGACAAGTGGCATGTGCCAAGAGTGGCCTTATTCTCGCCCTGCTTGCCAGACAAGGGAGGGCCGTGCTCAGTGTCCGTATTTCCCCCGGGGGCTGTTTTCAGTATAATACATGCAGGTATTACCTCCCGTGGCTTCTTTCTACAAATATATATTTAACACATATTCACTGAGCACCTACTATGTGTCTCCTTTTGCTCTAACAGATGAGACTCAAGGGTCAGGGGAAAAAATAAGTCCTATTCTAGTTCCCTCTTCCAGCTCACTGCATCCACAAGCAAAGAGTCTTGGCCCGCTGTTTTCCTGGGCAATTTTTTTAGACACGCTGATGAACTCATTTAACATCTAATTCATATGCAACATCCTTTGCTTCATTCTAAGAAGATCAAGTTAAGCAGATGAAATATAGTGACTTTGGAATGACATCAGTGTGCCAGACAGAATTATTTGATATTTACTATCATTTAAAACAATCGTATCAGGCATGAGTAAGGTAAATATGGCAGAACGTAAAGCCTCTCTCAAAGGAATTGCAAAAAAAAAAAAAAATCAGAGATTTAAATGTAAAAGAAAGCTTGCCACTAGATAACACTTCATACTGGGACTAGAAAAGCAAGAAACTCAAAGTCTCATCAGAGAGTGTGAAGTGCTAAGTAGCCCCTTCCCAGGAACTCAAAGAATTCCAACTGGAACTAGTCAACTAGATGCCTTGGAGAATAAGTCAGATGCCTTTTCCGAAGGCACTTAATTTATAAACTGTAAACAGCCTGTTGGATTTTATAAAGCATCCCATGTGCTCAATGAATGGTTTTTGATATTATTACTATCTGGCAGCACATCAGTAGTGGCCAAGAAGCCAAGCCTGGGCTGCCCCAGAGGCAGCCGTCCTGACCACACACACTGCCAGCCCTCCAGCCTGCCAGCCCCTGGTATCTCCAAGGATGGGCAGCCACAAGGTCAGTGGGGAGGGAGCATCTCCTGCCCTTGTCATCTCACGGTGTCTGTTCTACAATTAGGGGTGGCAGAGCATAGGAGGCAATGCCTGCCCCCATAGAGCCATCTTAGGAGAAGGAGGACGTCCTTGGGATTAAACAACTGTTCTCCAGTCTGGGATGGTCTGTTTTCTCCCAGCCTGCATTACTAGGCAGACATGGCCAAACTCAGTGGTGATGGTGATGGAGGAAGAAAAGAGATGGGAGAAGCAAAAGGGAAGGAGAAATAGAGCCCAGGGAAGAAGCAATAAATCACAAGCCTGGGGTAAAGAAGGGTGTGAAAAAGAAGGACTGGGAATAGAAGTAATTTCTGGCCCACTGTCAAGTGGCCCTATCTGTGTGTGTGTCCATGGATTGAATAGCTTTACTGTCTGGGGCAAGACTGGTGTGGGAGGACTGGACCTAGAGACTGACTGAAACTTCAAATCCTGATTTTTTCAGGAAATCCAGAGAAACCTCTCATTGTGATCCAAACTCCCACTTCCCTACAGGTTTCATCTCTTCCTCCCCAACCCATTTCTAGCCTGTGTTCCATGTCCCGGTGTTTTGCATTCATTTGCCAGAAACATTGGATAACTATTCCACAACCTTCTGAAACCAGAAGAACATTCTACTGCTGTCTGCTCTGGTGGAAGGAAGGCTGATCTGAGGAGCCACAGCTCTGAGCCCTCCCTTCCCGTCATTGGCTGTGTGATCTTGAGCAAGTCACTTGCCTTCTCTGGACTCAGTTTTCTCATTCACAAAATGTACGGATTGTTCAAGATGTTTCTATGGTTCTATCCATTTCCAACATTCCCTAACTCTACCCAAGCTTCTCAGAGTACTCGCCTGCTTTGGGGCTACATGTTCCCCGAAGAAATACTACACAAAGAGTTCCTTGTTTACTCAAGAAGTTAATGATCACAGAAAAGTCCAAACAAGTTCTAATGTGGTGCCTAAGCCCCTTGATGAGGCTGTATTGGTGGCCCGAAATAAAAATAGCCCGTCATAACCAGTTGACTTGGTGTTTGAATGTACCAAATATGGTTTATAAATTAATAACATGTTGTTAATAATAGGAAGCAGTTAGCGAGGATACTTAACCAGTTCTTATTTCTCTTAAAGCTGTCGTAAAATTTTAGTGTTTCTTTCCAGTCTCCACCAAATGGGGAGAGGAGAAAGCGAATAGTAGTCAATCATGGTAGAATTAAACTTCTTTCAATTGGTCATGATGAGGATATAAGCTGAGTTCAACCCTCTTGCACCTTTCCTATGAATGACCCTTATTCCTAACAGATTGAGCCACGGATCCTCATGCCCTAGTGGGGCCATTTATGATGCTCTGGTTCAGGATAGAAGAGGAAGATTGGTTAGGAGAGTTTTCTTCTCTGCAGATGTGGTTAAGAGCAAGGCAGTCCGTTAGTAAAGCATCTATGGAACCTCTGTGCTAGGGTACCTGAAGCTCTAGGCTGGACTTGGGTCGAAAAGAGTTGCCCATTGGGTACGGGTCTTGTTCCCTGTGCTGGGCTTCTGCGGGCTTCTACAGTTTCTACGGAAAGACTCATTCTGAGTTCTTAACAGTTGACATAACTGACTTTTAGAGAACAAACCTTGCATAAATTGGAAATGACCGAGCCTGATTACCCATGTGTCAAGAAGCAGGATACGGCTGAAGTCTTTTCCTCTGGGGGTTTGGATTATTTCTGTAAATCTACCACTCCACTAAAAGCTGTGACTGATACGGTGATAAGCTGTCAGAAGAGGCTTAGGGGTGGGCATTCTGGGGTGCCAAACATCAACAATAGCCCTAAACATGGAGTACCCTTCCATCCTTTCATCAATAATAGGGAGAGAGAAAGCCACAAAAGAGGTAACAGAAGAGACGGAAGAAGGATTATTTTTATGTTTCAAATCTGCCACTGGCCTTTCAATGATTTCAAATAGCAAAATTCCAGAAAGGGAAGGTTCCCTTCATTTCACCCACTGCCTCCCAGGAAGGGGGTTTCACATGAGGAATGAGAAACACTCTACCATTTACTTTGTGTAAGACCCTTTGGAAGGAAAGCAGGAAAGTTCTGAGACACCCAACCCAGGGCACTTGGTCTCACCAACACATGAATGTACACTCTCCCTGTGGAAAAGAAAAGGTGCCCTGGTGTTCTGGGGACCCTGGTGCTGAGTTAATTTGACACTTGCTCTGCCACTGGACTGCTGGCCGTGGTATGGCCTTAGGAGAAGGCAGATAACCAATGTTAGCTCAGGGTACAAGCTCCCTTTTACCCTGGAGCCAAATGAGTATGTTGGCTTTTCTTCAAAGTGTCCAACAAAGTGTTTCCAAAGCTGCATGTGAATCTCCTTACCCACACTTTGGAATGATGGGTAGTGATCTCACCTAACAGCTGTAGAGCCCTTAGTTAGAAATTGGGCATAAACAATAGAGCAACTCAGTATTTCCACTCCCCATTCAATTTGCCTTTTCTGCCCAATGATGGGACTTGAATACTGGATTCAATCCTGTGGCAATTTGGAAGCAACACTTGTGGACACAGACTCATGTCAAAGGGGCAACGTTAAAGCATGGGGAACTCTACTCAATGTTCTGTAATAACCTATATGGAAAAAGAATCTGAAAAAGAATGGATACATATATATATATGTATATGTATAACTGATTCACTTTGCTGTACACCTGAAACTAACACAACATTGTAAATGAACTTATACTCCAATACAAATTTTTTTAAAAATGAAAAAAAAAGCCAATCACATAAAAATATGTTTCCCTTATTGCTAATCACTATGAATTTATTGGGCTTTTGGTTTTCTGTTCGTATTTTGCTTTGCTTAAACCATACACACTCTGGCTACGTCTTTTGATTGCCAGTTTCCCTGTGACACTTCCATTCTGCTGCCTTTGGATTTCAAACCTCAACAGAAAAATTTTAATTCTGAAAAAAAGTCATTTTCCATAATTTGGGGGGGAAATCACAGAACTATATGAAGTCCTTGAATATTGCCTCGCGCTTTAAAGAAAAATTGGACATTAAGAACTGGATTTCTTGGACTCTTCACATCCATATTAAGAATGTGTGTGTCTACATTTCACTTAGAGTTAAGGAAGGGGGATATTTTCTTCACTGTAGGAGTTGATCTCCTTTTCTAATGTCAAGTAAAGAAGGCAACTTCAGAGTTCAAACCCCTCTTCCTGGGAGGGAGTAGGTGAAATTAAGGGAAGCTCCCCTTTCTGAAATTGTGCTATTTGAAAATCTCCAGTGGCAGACTTTAAACATCAGAAATAATCCTTCCTCCTTCTCTTTGCTTCTCCATGGCCTGCTCTTTGCCTGTTTTTATTCCCTATTGATGGAAGGATGGGAGGAGACTCCATCTTTAGGGCTATTGTTGGTTGGTGGCACTGCAGAAGGGTCGCCCCTGAGAATTTTCTGACACCTCATCAACTTTCTTGAATGTATTAACCTGTTGCCCTTTCATTTTTAAAGAATCTGGCAATGGGTTGGATCACAGCTTAAAAGAAAAAGTTGGGATTGAGCCCGGCCTTGGAGGAGAGAAAATGGTATGAAAAAATTCTTAGCTTTTGTAGAAAAACAAAGAGAAAAACATATCTACTGCACATCTTATAGAACTGAGTTTAAAGCTATAGTCCATGTTCATGGGCAGATTTGGACATGAGGGTGAAATGGACTCTGATTGGATGAATTCCTGATTCTAAGCATGAGGGATATATTGCCTCCTAAAGTTACCCATTCTTTGCATTTTCTGAGTCAGTAGTCTTTCTAACAAGAAAGTAGTTGTCCCAGACTGTGAACCCCATCCATGGTGTTACATTCTGACTATTGAAAATGGGTCTGGGGGTGTGATTATAGGCTCACCCATCAGACTCTGAGACCCTCTGATGAGGGGGACAGTAAGCGTGAATGGCACCAAGCAAGCTATTGCCAGACACACAAGAAGAAAGCTTTGCAGATGTGAGAGCATCTGGCATCAGAAAGAATGCCATCGGCGCAATCTTCCTCAAAAACTCAAATGTGTGGGTGTGTGAATTTGCAGCACGCAACCTGCGCAGCCAAGCCAGTCCCTGCCTCGCCCACCCCGCTGCACATGCACAGGGGTTTCAGCAGGATTCGCCACCCTTTGTTTTCTCCTGGACGCAAACGTAGAAGTTTATGGTTGCTGATCTGAAGGGTGAGGAGTGGGTACTACCAGCTGGAATGTTGCCACTGGCAGGGGCAGACAGGAAAATAGGAAGGCTCTTAATGTCCTCCCAAAGAAAACCTTTGATGGACAAAAGAGTGGTTGTATTTTTACCCTCTCTCTTCATGCTGCCAGGCGTCTTTAAATAGATTCTCTAGCCTAGGGACTTGTATGGAATAATTCATATTAAAACCCAAGAAGTGGCAGAGGAGGGGAGTTGGTTCTTTCTTCTCTTTCTTTTCTTTCCTTTCTTTTTTTCCCCCTTCTTGTCAAGCTAACAGGAAAAGACTCATTTTAATTCAGCTGTGTTCAATTTTTCCTTTTGGGTCTTTTAATGAACTTTAGCTAATTCGGAAAAGACTACCAAAACCCCCAGGAAAAGAAAAGGACTAGGGACCTGTACTGTAGAGTGCTCCGTAATACGTTTTGGTCCCGAGGACATGTGCAGCATCTTTTAAGGATGCTGCACACAGGGGGTGACATGAAGCTCTTAAATGGGAATGTCTAATTGAGAAGTCCAGTTCCTTCCATTTGCAACTCATAAACCGATCTGTTGTTCTGCTGTTAAAGAAAGAAAAAAAAGAAAAAATCCTCTCCATCTCCCCAGCCCCATGCTGGGTTCGGTTCAACCCAGGATCCATTTCTCCCCTCTCCCTTTCACAAAACGGGTTTCATAAAGACATTCAGGCCCGCGCTAGCCAAATTAAAAGTCCCGTCTGTCCTTCTTTTTCCTTGGGAAGGGAAGGATGTGGGAAGGACAGAGAAAGGGGGCAGGGCGGGGCCCAAGGATCCAGGGAGCTTGGTTTCAAGTCACTTGTCTCTCTCCCTGAAACAGAGAATAACCACATTTCTCTTAATGTAGGCCGAAGTGCATCCAGGCGTTCCCATAGCACTCCCACCCCCGGCCCTTTGCCGGAGATGTGTGGGTCACTGTGATGGTATGTTTGTCCCTGCCAACCCGGTTCACTCCAGCCCTACTCCCAGCAGCCTAAAGGGCAGCCCGAGCCATGAGGCTGCTCCTCTCTGCGAGTGGGTTCAGGCTCGGGGCGCTCCAAAAAGACCCCCGATCCTATCAGCCCGGCAGAGCTGCTGCCAAGAATGACATCCTGGGAATACTATGGAGATGGGGAGACCTCATGGGCTGTTGTCCCCAGATGGAACAGGACCCAGGCTGTCTGGAAAACAGGCAGAGCAAAGAGCGAGCTCACAATGGAAGGAGCTCAGGCGAGGGGAAAAGGGGGCGGGGTGGGAGTGGTGGAGAGCAAAAGCAAAGAAAAGCCACATGCCACCCAGGAAGATTCCAGGGAGGGCGGGAGGAGGTGGTGGAGGAAGGACTTGCAGGAAACAAGTACCCAGACATGGCACTGCCAGTCTAGCTGGATTCTTTTCTGAATTAGATTATGCGAAAGAAAGAGGGGAAATATATAGCCTGCCAGCTGTTCAAAGGCTTACAACCTTGCTTTTATTGTCCGGGTAAGTTGGTGAGGTGGGGCATCAGAGGAATTCCAAACATACCATCCCAGAGAAATTTTAATATGTTCCACAGTGTCATACACGAAGAGGAAATGACAGCTGATCACAGCCAGGGCAGGCCACAGCAATCTGGGCCTCGGAGCTCACCCACCCTCCCATGGCCCAGCTTCCCTCTTCTGCTTTAGCCCTTCTCCGTTCTGCCACCTGCCGTCCCATCCCTCCTGCTTCCACTGGCTCAGGCAGGGGGCCGGGCAAAGTTGCCTTAGCTGACTGTCATGGGAGGAGGTGAGGATGGCCTGGAAGGCCGCTGGCCAAGAAGCTGAGGGCTGGCTAGGGTGAGTCAGGCCCCCCAGGGAGTCAGAGGCATTTTAATCCAACCACAGGGGATTATCTGCTGATAAGGACCAAATCAAGGACTCTGGTGATGCTGTCTTCAGGGTATTTCCCCCCAGTAACCTATCCGAGGCAGAAAACACAAGATCGGATTATTTGAAAGCGACACTGTTAGTGGCTCTGACGGAGACTTGGGTTTGGGGAAGAACTTCGGGCAACTCCTTCCCAGGGGCCTCTTGAATTTAGGCCAGGCCCCGAGGTCACTGGTTTCGATCCTGGGGGTGGGACAAGTAAGTGGTGGGAGATAGTGACTGCATCTTCCTCCATGCATGTTTCTAATTCAATGATTCATCAAGTGGCCCTGATGTCAGTTGCTGAGTAGGTGACTCACGGCCATCCCCGATATAGACAGCACGTGGTCCTTTCCAAAGGGGGCTCAAGGGAGCAGAGGAAGGATAAACCGCCCCATTTCTAGGCTTCTCCTACCCAGGAAGGAAAGATCCAGGCTCTGCTAGCTGTGAGTGACGTGTCCCCAGGATCCGGTGATAAAGGCCTGAGGGGAACCCCTTTATCATAAATGGAAAGAAAACCCACCGATAAGCGACAATCATTTCCAGTGAATCTGGGTACCAGCAGATATTTGAAATAGTTCTTTCTAACAAGGAGCTCATTGACCAGTTTACCCACTGGCCAAGTCCATTTCTGTTCCAAAATCTAACTGGAGATGGCATACAGACTGAGAATTAGGGCGCAGGACAATGTCTCATTCACCTTTGCATCCATCAGGACTAGCATAAGTTATTGAAAGAATGATGGCATGAATAATTAACCAATAAGAATAAGAGTGCTTGAATTGTGAGTTCTGAAAATACAGTAAAGATTGCTAGCCACCACTGGTGGCTATAATTCCGAGAAACTCGCCACATTTTTCAAGGGCCGAGGAAAATAAATGAGTTGGAAATTGTTAAATGTATTGAAAAATGATTTATTTTCCCCTTGACAGTGTCACTGGAACATGAATTAAGATTGAAAACTCCACAGGCGTGTTTCCATCTGTGGGTGTCAGCTGCTTGGTACATGGTCATCAAGAAGGCTTCAGCCAGCACTCCTTTTACCTGAACTAAATGTATTTTAAAGTAAATGATGCAAAACATTGCATTTTGTGCTCAGACCCTCTCATATAATGGTCTGAATCATAGTTTAAGAAAACTGTTTTGGTTCGGCTAAATGCTTTGTTAACAGCAGTAGTTTCAAATTGTATGGCGATAGAATCCATGCTATCTTTTCAGGCTTTCTCAAATAAATAATGACTATCCCAAGGTTGTAAGTTACCTCATTCAAAAGCCAGACTCTCATTCAACAATGCTTGTTAGGTTAGTTATTAGAGAAAATCAGAGGAGTTCCCCCATAAACCAAGTTCCCGTTCCACGATGAATATTGGTCTCTAGGAACCTAAAAGTTTACTTTCAGAAGCCAGACTGGTAAGAAAAAAAAGGGGGGGGCAGATATTTGCATTTGGTCGAAACAATTGAGAAGCATCTTGTAGTCCCCACTGCATTCGATAGACACCTAGAGCCAGCTCTGCATTTTAGGCATCTCTACATTTACAAATGCACCTGGTATTTAATGTTATGGGTTGGAGCAATTTGCCAACGCCGGCTCCTTGTAATTAAAATACACTAATATCATACATGAAAAGAGACATGTTTCACAGCATCCATATCTGCTATTCATGACAGTTACAGAGCATAGAACGCGGGACTCCCATCTTGCCAAATAGCTTCCTTTTCTGCACCTGAATCTCAGCAGAGAAGGGAGTCTACCTCTTTCTTGCAGGTTTATCTCAGCTCCTCGATTACAATGAGCCTCAGTTACAGGGTGTTCTGAGTCATTAACATTCTGTACACAGTCAAACTTCCCGTCCCCCAAGAAAGAGTTATGCCCAGGCCTCCTACAGCCCAATTGTTCATTTAAAGAGAGAACTTGTATTCAGGAGCTTGCAAGAACCCTCCGAATATTCCTCAGGTGTTTGTAGGAATCATTCCTACAGGTCCTGGTCCCTGTGCTGGTTGGGAGCATCCTTTCCCAGTCACTGCTTGGACTGGGTAGCATCGGTCGGCTGCAGGGACAAGCTGATTACTAAAAATAACCCTTTGCAATAAGGCCAAGGCAAACAGCATGCATTTCCTCGGACTTTTTGCCCAATCAAAATCCTATAGTAAATCCATCCTCCCCTCTCCCCGGCGCTCCTGACTGCATCTATGGAATTGAAGATGTTGCAAGTTGAGAGAAAGGTGCAAAGGAACAGGATTCTTGTAAAGCGTGACACAGAAAGCTAGAAATAAATGTTGCCTATTGTTTGAAGTCATTCTAAGCACTCCGGCAGAGCCCTGGCAGGAGATCAGCAGCATACATAAGTAGTAATAAAAGTAAACAGTGCGCTTTTAAACTTGCAGTCTTGCCCACGTTCATAGTGCCCCCGTTTTAAGAGGGATGAGGGCGGCGGGGAAGATACTGGGGCTCCAGGAATCCATGTCGGCGAGTAGCTGCTTCTCAATCTCCTTTCACGGGGTCAAATATAAGAACCATTACAAAGTTACATCTAACTACGCAGAGTTTGAAAATCCAATCTCTTTCAGTCAAACCCAAAGAGATTTTCCAGCCTCTCTGTGAGGCTCCCCTGTCCTGTCACCGACTTCAAAGACCCGTTCATTTACAAAACACAATGCTAGCCCACTACAGATTAATGCAAATTCAATTAATGCAAATTTAAGTGGTATTTAAAGGTTGTCTCTTTGTCTGAGAGGAGGATGAAATGCTCCTTTTGGAAAGAAGTAATTTCCTAGGCAAGCCGTCAGCGCTGTTTTCCTGCTTACCTTGGGGGGAAACGCAGGGCTCCTTTCTCCCCAGACTTTTCTGAGAGCTAGAAAGAGGTCCTGTTACTTCCAAATGCTTTTGTTCTTCTGTCCCTCTGTCACATGGCTTGCCTTTTATATTTGCAACACACAAAAGTTAGGACTGTTGTTTAAGCGACACAGGGAGAGAGAGAGAGAGAGAGAGAGAGGCAGAGAGAGAGGGAGAGAGAGAGAGAATGTCAAATGGAAAAGTGCCATTGCAGTCATATATCAATCAGGCGTGCGGCCGCGGCAGCGCACTAGCAAATGGGAATGCCACGGAAATGTGAGGCGCCCGGTATCGGGGACTCGCAGCCGCTGCCCACCGCTAGGCTCCCTTCCACGGAGCATCTTACGATGCGAACGGCTAGGAGTAACAAGGGCGAGGAAGTCCCCCACCCCCTTCTTCTTCGTCGTCGTCGTCTTCTTCTTCTTCTTTTGTGGTGTTATGGAAATAATAAGGGGCTAAATAATATTCGGGATTGAATTCTTTGGCAAGCATGTGGCTGCCCTAAAGAGGTGCCGTCCGCACGGAAGACACGGAAATACAGAGTGGCATTCTGCTTAATGATTCAGCAGCTGACCGGGATGAAGTTGAAATTCTCAGTAAGAGAGAAGAAACATGGGAATCAGAACTCTTTCTCGGGCGATGCTGTGGAAGCAAGTGCAAAACTCTGCCCTGTTTTATTACGGTGTGGGTGGGTGGTGAGAGTTCTTTTCTGAGTTGTTCATCCAGTAAATGATTTTTAGCAGCAGATCCATGATTAAATCCACGACAGTACTGAAATCAGCGCCTTCTTCGGCATCATTTAGAATAAAACACTAGATCTGATTTAGACACAGTGACAAAGTGGGAGTCCTTGACTCCTCGAGTTATGTGAGTGTGAGAATAACAGGTAAAGCCAACCCACGGCACCACAACTAGTAGAAAAGTGACAAAGGTAACTACGTGTGTGGGCTAAATGCCTGCTAGCTGGATAATACTGTTATGAGCTGTAGGAATACAAAGGGAAATATTTCCTAACTCTTGCCCTTAAAAGCTGAAAATGAAGACAGAAAACCATCAGCTACTTTTGTGGAAAACACAATGAACCATTGAACCATTTATAATTTTTTTTATGTCAGATGAACCCAGCTCCAGAATATTTTTTTTAATGAACACTGATGAAGAATTAAACTGAGATTATAAAAAAGTGATAAATATGTCATAAAACTTAATTATTGATGCTGAAACTGTCAGGTTCAGCTAGATCATGTCATTTATTATTCATTCATAAATTGGTAATCACATTATTACTTTTCCACAGAACCTTTACTTCAGTCATTGATGTTTACAGGAGGTGTCTTCAATTTTTCAGTTTGATCTCCACCCTTTAGTAAGAAGCCCCTTTTCTTTTGCTTTACCAGGAAAACCCTGTCCACCTGGGACCAGCCAGTCACAAAACAGAATCCACCTACAAGGATAAAGGATAAATGACAAGTTCAAAGCCTTGAAAGAAAACCTGGCACTTGGCCAATGATGATATTGGCCGAAATGTCTTAAAAGCAGAAGATCAAAAAGCAAATGGAAATTGGAGCTTAAAAATGGAAATAATCTGAAAGGGGAAATGACTTGTAGCTGAGTAAGAGCCATGGAAATAGTCATGAACACATTTTCTGGCTCAATTTTGTGGGTCAGATCGAGAGGGTGGATAAATCCTTTGGCCACCAACATTTTCAAATATCAGAGCTTGACGTCCATCAACATTTTCATTTCTCCTGATAATTTGTGTTTTTCTCTCAACATATGTTCACCACTCCACTCTGCTATCTTTTGCCTTTGGGTTCTCAGAACCACTCTATCTGCTCTGAAGTAACATGAAAAGGTGTGGTTCTTCCTGGTTGGAATTTTCCAGCCTCCTACAAGCTGCCCTTCTGCAAGGCACCACAGAAAGTGTAAAAATTGCAAACACATTGATTGCTTGGCCACAGAAGACAGGCTCTCTCCCAGATGGAGCCCCACTGCTCCCTCCAGCCGTTATTCTGTCAGGGGTGGCGAAGAATACCATTTGCTGCCCTTTTCAAGATGGAGGCTTGCCTCCGCCTCTTGGGCTCCAGAGGACCTGTTTCTGAGCCTATCAATAGGTATCTGGCACCAGCAACTCTTTTCATCACATCACCATGCTTTTCAGAAAGGTCACTGTGCCACATGTGGTTACTTTACCAGCCATCATTAACGCTCCTGAGAAAGAAGGACTCTCTTTACATTTCTATCTATGCCAAAGGGGATGAAAATACTCCTGCTGCCATTTCATAGGCACTCAGGATGGGAAGAGTTTGGAGAAGAAGATGTCTATCAGCTGGATGGGAAATTCTTCAAGGGACCCTCCTGAGCCTTTTATTTCTGGTTCTGTTTTTAGGTTGCCTCTCTCTTTCTCGGTAGCTCTAGTGGATATTTACAGGGATTGCCCAGCATCCAAATACCCCCGAAGGGATGGGGAATCCCAAGGCAGGTGGGAGGCAGGATCTGAAGGGAGCAGGTGTTTCCTCTCCCCTCCTCAGAGCAGCTGGAGAGCCAGGCGTGCCCAAGCCTGGCTCACCAGATGTGCCATTCAGGAGGAGTGGCCAAGACCTGCAGACAGTCAGAGGTTATTCCCTATGGGCACACTGGAATCAAGAGCCCAGAGGTTACAGCAGCCAATGTCAGGTGCAAGAGAGCCCAGCCATGCGACAAAGGGTGTTCCAGGGACACAGGGTCCACCCATGATGGCATTTGGAGCATTCTGGTCTTTCGGGCTGCATCCGTGTTTGTCACCATTTTATGAGCCTGGATCTCCAGCTTTCCTGGTGATTCTGTGAAGTGCCCCCCCATCACCACACCCACAAATCCTGCCAATAAATTCCTTTTTGCTTTAATTAGCTAGAGACAGTTTTTGAGGTTGGCAACCAGGAGTCCTGACCTGAACACTGCATTTTCCAAATTTAGGAAAATTAACATCATTAACATACAAATGGAAATGTAGCCTCTCCTTCTTCCTAGCTACTTTTCCAAACAAACAAATGGTTTCAGATTCATTGTCAGTCTGCTATAGTCTCTGCTACAACATTTTGAAAGTGGAAAATTTCTAGGTGGATACATAACAAGATACATATATATAATATGTACTTATCAAGACACCCACCAAAAGCCAATAACATTTGATATCATATCTACATGGATACAGATAGGGGTGTGGCGGGGATGTGTGTGTGTGTGTGTGTGTGTGTGTGTGTGTGTGTGTGTGTGTGTGTAAAATCCCAACACACCAGCACAGCCTGCTAGGCATGATTTCCAATTATCTATGAGAATACTAGTCTCTACCATGCTCATGAATATAATAGTATTCATTCAAACATAGCTATTAATAATAATAGCAACTGTTTCATGGGTGTTTACTCTCTACTGGGCTTTGTGACAAATATCTATATGCATTATCTCTTTTAGAGAGATACACAGTAATCCTATAAGGTAGATACTATTATTCTTTATTTTGTAAGTGGAGAAACTGAAGCTCTGAGTGGACAGGTGATTTCCCTGAGGTTGACCAAGCAAGCAAATAGCAGATATGAGCCCTGGCTTTGCTGTCTTTAAAAGGCCAGGACTTAACCACTATGCCACACTGCCCCTATTCAACAGAAATTCACTGAACTGTGCTTTTACAGTAATGCTCTATTATTTGTGGGAGATGCAACTAAAAGTAGGACATAGATCCAGTTCTTAAGGTGCTTTTGATAGTGTAAGGAAGAAAGAGACTTTCACTTATGAAGACACTGCAGGGTATAACGTGGTCAGGATGGCTCATCCAAGACAACACCACTGGATCTTGGCTTTGAAGCCACAGAGTGGGAACCAGAGGATGAAGATGAGTTTGTGGAGTGACACACAGTCAGACTTTTGGCTGGGCCTAAACCTATACTGTGGTGAGCCAAGGGGATGTGGGGAGCAGAGAAGGAGCCAGGCTAGGAGCTGGGGCCAGATGAGGTTAAAAGAGAGAGAATAGAATGGGAAGGCAGTCTGAGACAAAGGAGAGGTTTTGTAAGTGGAAGAAGGCTGAGTCAGAGGAGCAAAGATAAGTAGCATGACAGCATACATTCATTCAACAAATATTCTTTCAGTGTTTCGTACCTGCCAGATGTCATTCTTATTGGGGTCCAGCATTGGACAAGACAGACAAAGTATCTTCGGTAATGGTGGAGGAGTATGTCAGTAAGGACACTTTCAAGGCAAATAACAAAAACTTGAATATCAATGGCTTAAAACATAGGGAAATTTATGGCACTCAATCAGGAAGTAATAGTTTTAGGGTTGGTACAGTAGCCATGGTATCATCAAAAACTCAAGCTCCTCCCACTTCCATCTTGCTCAACATTGTTGGCTTCTGTTCCCCTCTAGCAGATCGATCCATGGATGCAAGATGGCTGGTGGAACTCTAGAAATCACATTGAAATTCAGGAGTCAAGAGAGGAGAGAAGAGCTTGCTTTTTGTCTGCTTCTTCAATCAGGAGGAAAGTCTTTCCAGAAAGCCCAAGGGCTTCCCCTTGCATCCCATTGACCAGAACCTGGCCACATTCCCACTCCAACAGTAATCTCTGCAAAGGGAAGCACAATTGTCATGACTAGTCTGACCCAATCACGATCCACGCCCTGGAGCTGGGTGCATGGCAGACTAGACATAGTCAGATTCTTAGTGATGAAAGAGGATGAACAGTACGAGTAGATAACCAGTAGTATCTGCCACAGTGAGAGAGACAATATAAACACCAGGTGACTTCAGAGTGTGACAAATGCTATGAGGAAAATGAAATAGTAATGAGCTAGAGAGTAACTGAAGTAGTGCAGGAAGAGGGGTGAGTTAATAGCGCGACCAGAGTTGGTTTCTCTGTGGACATGACATTTGCAAGTAAATGCTAAGGGCAAAGTTGGCAAGCAGAAATGCCAAGGTGGCTGGAACAGAGTGAGATGGGCAAGTGGTAGGAGGTGTGGTCAGAGATGAAAGCAAGGGCCATATATATTATGTAAAGCTTGATTGTAGGGAGTTTGGGTTTTTGTTCCTGGTTGGATCGTCTCGCCCAAATAAAATATTTTGAAGTCCTAACCCCCAGTACGTTAGAACGCAACCTCACTTGAAAATAGGGTTTTTATAGAGATAAATTAGTGAGGTCATTAAGGTGGGTCCTAATCTGATATGACCGGTGTTCTTATAAAAAGGGGAACTTTAGACACAGAAACAGACATACACAGAGGGAAGATGTGAAGACACACAGGGAGAAGATGGCCGTGTGACTGGAGTAATGCATCATAAGCCAAGGAAGACCAAAGTTTGCCAACAAACCCCAGAAGCTAGAAGAGACAAGGAAGGATTCTCCCCTGAAGCCATCAGAGAAAACATGGCCCTGCTGACACCTTGATTTCAGACTTATGGCCCCCAGAACTGTGGGACAACACATTTCTGTTGTTTAACCCACCCAGGTTTTGGTACTTTGATATGGCAGCCCTTGGAAACAAACGCAGTTTTGTCTGCAAAAGGATGACAATTCATTGGTGGGTTTTAAAGCAATGATTTACATTTTTTTAGAAATTCACTCTGGTTCACATGTAGAGATGGATCACGGGCAGATGAGGAAGTGGGAAGTGGCAAAGTGTGGAAGTAGGGAGGTCACTGAAGTCTCCCAGGGAAGAGAAGGCGGTGGCTTGCACTATGGTTGAAGTAGTTCAGGAGGAGTGGAGTGGACAGATTTTGGATGTACTTGGGGGTGTGTGTAGACTATACAAGACTTACTTCTGAATTGTTTGTGGGAGAAGACAAAAAGAGGAAACTTCAGTCTGATCCTTGCCCCATGGTGGACTAAGGGAAGCATAGACACAACCTTTAGTGAAGGTTGGGGCTGGAAGCATAGAATTCAGTTTGGAACAGGTTCAGTTTAACATTCTTATAAGACATCCAAGTTGGAATGCAGAAAAGATAATGTGATATACAAGTTTGGATTTCAGGGGCCATTTCAGAGCTGGAGAAAAGACATTTGGACATTGTCAACCTATGGAGGGTATTTATAGCTATGTAGCTGATGGAGATGCTGAGGAAGAGAATCTAGCTAAAGAGAGATGGGGAGCTAGGATAGAGCTCTGGAGGTCACCTATGTTGAGTGAGATTGAAAAGAAGAGATCAGAGCAGTAAGCGGAAAATTAGGATATTGGGCCATCTCCAGAAAAACAAATAATAAGTTTCGTTTGTCTGTTTTTTTAATTAAAGAAAGTTGTTACCTAAAAGTAGAGAAAGGAAACTATGGCATTAGACCTCTGCTTCTCAAATTTAGAATTAACTAGAGAGGGTTAAAATGCTGATGTCCAGGCCTCACTCAGGTTAACCAAAACAGACTCTTTAGGGCTGGAGACTGGGCATTTGATATTTTTAAAAGCTCTCCTCTCTTCCTCAAAAAATTAAAAATAGGACTACCATATGATCTGGCAACCCCACTCTTGGGTATTTATCCAAAGGAAATAAAAACAGGACCTTCAAAGAGATATGTGTACCCTCATGTTCACTGTAGCATTATTCACAATAGCCAAGATATGGAAGCACCTTAAAAGTCCACCAATAGATGAATGGATAAAGAAGATGTGAGATATATATATATATATATATATATATATATATATAGTTATATAGTTATATATATAGTTATATATATAGTTATATACTCACACACGCACACACACAATGGAATATTACTCAGCTGTGAGAAAGAAAGAAATCTTGCCATTTGGGATGACATTGATGAAACTTAAGGGCATTATGCTAAGTGAAATAAGTCTGACATAGAAAGACAAATAGTGTATAATCTCATGTATATGTGGAATCTAAAAGAGCCAAACTCTTAGAAACAGAGAATAGAGTGGTGGTTATCAGAGGCTGAGGGTTTGGGGAAATAAAAAGATATTGGTCAGACAGTACAAACTTCCACTTATAAAATGAATAAGTTCTGGGGATCTAATGTAGAGCATGCTGATTATAGTTAACAATATTGTATTATATACTTGAAAGTGGCAAGGAGAGTAGACCTTAAACATTCTCACAATGAAAAAGAAATGGTAATTATGTGACAGGATGGAGATGTTAGCTAATGCTATGGTGATAATCATTTTGAAATATATATCATATCAAATCAACATATTGTACACCTTAAACTTACACAATGTTATATGTGAATTATATCTCAATAAAGCTGGGGAAAAAAACAAAAGGAAGATGCAGAATATAAATAAATACATAAATAAAGCTCCTCTTACAACATCAAAGGCACAATCCATTAAATAATTAATTTATGAGTTGGACTTCATTAAAATTAAAACTCCTGCTCTGCAAAGGCAATGTTAAGAGAATAAAAAAAAAAAAAGCCACGGACTGGGAGAAAATATATGCAAAAGGCACATCAGATAAAGGACGATTACCCAGAATATACAAAGAAATCTTAAACTCAACAATAAGAAAACAAACCACCTGATTAAAAAATGGTCAAAAGACCTGAACAGACACCTCATTAAAGAAGATACACAGATGGCAAATAAGTATATGAAAAGATGCTCCACATTATGTGTCATCAGGGAAATGGAAATTAAACAATGAGATACCATTACATGTCTGTTAAAATAGCCACAATCCAGAACACTGGCAACACCAAATATTGGTGAGAGCAACAGAAACTCTGATTTATTATGGGTGGGAATGCAGGATAGTACAGCCACTTTGCAAGGCAGCGTGGCAGTTTCTTACAAAACGAAACATACCCTAACCATATGATCCAGCAATTGCGATCCTTGGTATTTATCCAAAGGAGCTGCAAACTTATGTCCACACAGATATTTATAGCAGCTTAATTCATAATTACCCAAAACTTGGAATCAGCCAAGATGTCCTTCAGTAGGTGAATAGATAAACTGCGGTACATCCAAACAATGGAATATTATTCACTGCTAAAAGGAAATGAGCTATCAAGCTTTGAAAAGATATGGAGAATCTTAAGTGTGTATTTCTTTACAATTTTATATGTCAATTACATCTCAGTAAAGCTGAATTTTTAAAAAAATGCATCTTACTAAGTGAAAGAAGTCAAACTAAAAGGTTACATACTGTATGATTCCAAAAATATATGACATTCTTGAGAAGGCACAACTATGGAGACAGAAAAAAGATAAGTATTTGCCAGGGGTTGGGGAGGGGAAGGGATGAATAGGTGGAGCACAGAGGATTTTTAGGGCTGTCAAAATACTCTGTATGATATTATAATGATAGACACATGTCATTATACATTTGTCTAAATCCATAGAATGTACAACTCCAAAAGTGAACCCTAATGTACACTATAGACTTTGAATGATAATGGTGTCCATGTTGGTTCATCAGTTGTAACAGATGTACCCTCTAGTGCAGGATATTGATACTGGGGGATGTTCTGCATGTGTAGGGACAGGGAAAATATGGGAACTCTCTGTACTTTCCACTTAATTTTGCTGTGAACTTAAAACTGCTCTAAAAATTGTCTGTTTTTATAAAAAACAACAATATGGCATGCTCCCTTCTTTCTGCAAAAATATTACCCAATTAAAGGAGACAGCTTCAGGAAAAGAAAAACAACAACTCCCCAGGCAATTCTAAAGCACAGAGTCAAGAACCAGTCTTTAGCCATTATAAAAGTACCCAGTCAATCAATTCAATAAACCATTTTATAATGTAAATTCAAGCTAATGAACCACTAGATATATGCTAATTTTAGTGAATAATCTTTTTTGGCATCTTTTCCACCATTTTATGAGCATCTTCAAAGCGTTGAGAGGACATCTTTTCTTACAACATACTGTACATCTCATCAAAGGCATAACTCGAGACAATCCTTGGTTTATAAAAAGACGACGAGAGAAAAAAGACTCTCAGCTCTAAATTTAAGCACCTTTTGAACTTTATAAAAATCACTTTAAGAGCCACATAGTTAGTGTCATAGAAAAACTAAGATCTTTATCTAGCCTTTTTCTTTTAAAATACATCTTTCTGTCCATGAGTTACTCCATAAGGATAATGAAAAATTATTTTATACCCAAAATTAAAAACGCAAGGATTCAAAGCAGTCCAAAGACCATTTGAGAAAAAAAGGACTTATATTTAAGGAGGCAACAAATCCTCTAACAAAATGTGTTGTCTTGCTTCATTATGGTTCTAAAATTAGCCCTTCTTTAATTAGGTGATAAATAGGGTTATTAAAATCATCAGTACCCTGCCAAATCGCTGGGGGCTCCTTGTTAGAGGTAAGGACCTCAATGTCCATTTTATTTCAAAGGTCTTATTCCTCACCCCATAGAACCCCTCAATAGTATCTGACACAAATGAGCAACTCTTCCTTAAAATTCATCCTTCTCTTAGTCTTCATCCTGTGATAGGATCCACTCCTACCATGGCATCCTTTCGTTCATGGCCTCAATTCTCTTCTAACTAACCCACCTGAGTGATTTATCTAGTTCATGGCTCAAATATTACCTCGAGGTCCATTTCTGTTCTTAGTCTACTTTCTGAACTTCAAAACAAGAATTTCCACTTATTCCCGAGAACTCACCATTTAAATATTTTATTGGCACCTCTCACTGGGTTACTAAGTCCAATTGATTATTGTCTCCTTTCATGTTGCTCCATGTTTTGCATCCTTAACTCAATTGCACCACAGTTGCCCCAGCCTGGAAAATCTTACTAGCTTTGCAATTTGGAGAAAGTTGTTAGCTTCTTACAAACTCAGTTACTTCATCTGTTTTATGGGCAAAGAAAAACAATTTAAGAGGCTCGGTGTGAAGGTTATTTGAGACATTGAACTGACACTGCTTTAGATTTCAAAGATTATTGCTCTGTGTAGTTGTTAGGCAAGGTCCTGCTGGAGAACACCTAAGGAAATGGTGAACTCAGTCCCAGCTATAAACAGGACCAAGGTCTTTGACTCCCATATTATGATGCTTATAAAACTACTGGCAGGCTGGGAAGTAATAACTTTCTCCATAGTGAAACAGAATGGTTTCAGTCATACTGGAACTTCAATTTCTTATGTTCTTGCTATAAAATAATAGACTCTACTGTCAAATCTTAACTTTCTCAAGTTCTTAAATTTCACAGGACTGAAAAATATTCCCTTCCTTTTGTATAAAATGTGACCTTCATTTAGAAATAAGGGATTTTTCATTAACTTTGCATGTCTCAGTGATCATGGACAAACTACATTCACTAGTAGCTCAACAAATTCATGTTAGGTCAGTTTTAATCCTATTTAAGGTCAATTTCACAGAGAAAGAATTATTATAAGAGTTTGTACTGACAGCTTGCAATTAATGTTTGCTTTTGAAAGGATGAACAGTCATTGACTAGATGTTCAAAGAAAGATTTTTTGATCTTCCCCCACACACAAATACATGATACTACTTATCATATTTGACACTTCTTTATCTTTCCCAAAAGAATTTTTTCACATATTGAACAGTTTGTCTTCCCCAAAAGTATGACTTTTTCAATTAAAACTTAATTTAAAAAACATATTTGGTGGTTTGAGTCTAGAAAAAATAACAAGCTTAGAGGTATTCCATAGTTGTTCTATGCAATGAATAAAGGCAGCTTCATTTTATCCATTTACTTATTCAATCTGTATTTATTAAACACTTACTGAGTACAGAAAACCCTGCCTTTCCTTACCTAATTGATGAATCATTATATTTTCAGAAAGATCCTCCGATTTTCCCAGATATCTGAGAAATGATTTTCAGAACTTTTTTAGTCCCACTCATTCATTTATTCAACAAATAATTTTTGAGCAGTGCCAAGCCCTGTCTTAGGCCTTGAAGATAGAGTAGCAAACAAGATGGACAAGGTCCCAGCTCTCATGAAGCTGAAAATCTATTAGGGAGACAGGCAATCTCATAAAGAAATATATAATATACTTTCAGGTGATGATAAGTGCAAGGACAAAAATCAGACAGGATAAGGGGATCTAGCATGAAGGAGAATGCTACTTTAGATTGGGTGGTCAGGAAATGCACCCAGGAGGAAGTGGTATTTGAACTCAGAGATATGGGTGAAGTAAGTCATGCAAGGGCTAGGAGAAGACCATTCCAGGCAGAGGGACAGCCTTGGGATGGGAGCAAGCTTAGCATGTTCATGATGAAGAAAGGAGGCCACTGTGGCTGGAGCAGAGTGAACAAGAGCAAGAGTAGAAAGAAAATGAGATAAAGGCCAAATCATGTAGAGCCCCGTAGCCATGATAGGACATGTAGAGTGTATTCTAAATGGAATGGGAGGCCACTGGGCAGGTTAGAACTAGATGGTGACATGACCTGATTCAAGTGTATAAAAGATGACCTTGGGTCTTTTGTGGAAATAGGCAGTCTGACTAGAAGGCCGATGCAGTGAAACATGGTTGAATTCTGACTATAATCTGAACATAGAGCTCTTGCAGAACTTGATAATGGATTGGATTTATGGTACGGATATAAAAGAGGAACCGACGATGACACTTAGGTTTTTGGTATGAACTGATGATTGATTGAGGTTCTCACTTAATTGAAATAGGGAAGATTAGAGAAGGAATACAGTGGATGGGGGTGCAGAATCAGGAGCTCTGATTTGGACATTATAGAGCACCTATTGTGCAACAAGTACAAATGATCTGCTGGCACGTAGATCAGACCTGTAGGAACATCATTCATCAGGAAAAACTCAAGAAGACAGGACCAGGGCAGTTATGTGAATTCCCTGCTGGCCCTCACACTCTGGGGTAGCTTCACCACAGATGCCAGATGTGGGAGAGGGGTGTGACTTTTGGGATGTGGGGCTTTTAAGTTGAATGATTAAGGAAGAAACAGGTTCTTCCCTGATATAATGAGGGGCCAGGATGTAACAGCAATATAACACAGTAGGACCGTGCTCCATCCCTATCCTGCCAGTCCCTCCTTTGGGGTGAGCAGGGACCAGGATACAGTGGCAATTGGATACAGCAGAACTTTTTTCCATCCCTATCCTGCCAGCTCCTCTTCTGATGTTGTTGAAGTAAGAGAAGGATCCAAGGTACTTGTTGCAGCTGTATGATAAAGACAGCTAACAGCGGGATTTGCCTCATCATTGCTCATGATTGGAAAAGTACCAGCCTCTTTCAGGACATGCAGGGAGGGCTGTGGTCCAAGGCCTGTTGTTGACCAGGATTGATTGCCTTAAGCACTAGTCTTAGCCAATTTCTATGGAGATTTTCAGGAGGCCAATTCCTTCTCTACAGGGGATAATTCATGAGCAAATTAACACTTACCTCTTCATAGAAACTTGGATTGAGTTGGTAGTAGTGGAGTGGTGAAATGTGATTGGACTCTAGAAATACTCTGAGTTTAGATTTCCCAAAGAACTTGCTGGTGGATTGACTTTATGATTCAAAGAGAAAAAGAGCAATCAAGAAGGATGTATAGGTTTTTATCCTGAACAACGGAACACTGACAGAAATAAGGAAGGTTGAAGGAACGGGTAGTGGGGTGGAAGTGAAATCAAGAGTTCTGATTTGGAAATGCCTAATAGACAGCCAAGCAGAGAGGCGGGAAACACTTGGAGTTCGGGGAAGAGATCTGGATGGAGGATATAAATTTTGGAGTCGCCAGGATGTAGGTGCCTTTTAAAGCTGTTACTGAGTCCAAGCTCATATTACTCACTGCACAACAGGCCAATAAGTCAAAAGATGAGTTGTCGGGGCAAGGAATAGTGACTTTATTTGGAAAGCCAGCAGACGGAGATGGTGGACTAGTGTCCCAAAGTCAGCATTCAGGCTTCTTTTGTACTAAAAGGGGAGGGGGTGTGGTTGGTTGCTGCAAACTTCTTGGTACAGGAATCCTTTGTTCTGGCAGCTGTCCATGTAGGTCTGATCACAATGTTCCTATAAACCTCCAACAAGACAATTGTTATTTTCTGTTCTGCAACTTTTTATCTCTGTATGAATGAAAAATTGTTATACCTTTAAAGGTCAGAGCCCCGAGAATGGGCTATCCTGTACATTTCAGGCTCTAGGCAACATTCTTTTACAATGGTATAAAGCCAGCACAGGTAACATAGCACAAGGGTTAGAGCTGAAGGAATAGATCCAATATGGAGTCAGGTTCGTTCTCTGTTACAAAGCCATGGGACTGGATCAATTTAGGAGCAAATGTAAGAGAAAAAAGGAATGCAAACTGGCAAACTGAACCCTGCCTGGGTTACGTCAATGTTTAGAAGCCTGGAGCAGGCCTAATGTCTGCTTCTCCAGGCAGACTCTTGGTTGCCTACAGCAAAAAAAAAAAAAAAAAAAAGAAGGAACATTCAAGCACAATGTAATCTCAAAATAATACCTGTGATTTACCGCATAAGGCAGGTCTGAGATAGATCTGAAGTGTCATTTTCCAAGGTAAAGGGGGAATATTTCTACACATACAAAACATGATGGACATAAAATTTTAAAAGCATGGTTTCCCCCTCACTCAGCTAAGGAGAATTACCTGTCATTTAAATATAAAACTGACAAAATTCCATACTTTGCTTACTCTTTCAGAGACTTCAATTAAAATTATATAACGATTCCAAAGCTTTTGGAGCAAGGTTTGTTTTTCTTTTGAATGCAACATTTTATCCTATCTTTAATAGGGCTGTATTTTACTCTCTTCTCCCCCAAAGCTATAGAACTATTAAATTATTGGGCATTCCCCTCACATGATATGTGTATTTTCTGTTTCAAGTCTAGGTTTCTAAGACCAGTGTTTCAGTTACTCAGCAAATCATCAAGGAAATTTGAAAATGGCATTGACCTTTCCTCAACTTTTGGATCTAGAACCAGGAATTGGTTATGGCCTATGCTAAATGAACTAGACATTAAACCATGATTAGTAATGTTTAATCAGGAACCAAAAGAGTCTTGGTTGGTAGGAAGGGAGCAACAAATGTCCAACAGTAAAAATAAGGAACCTTTCTTGTCCCTCTTTGTTTTAGCTTATTCCTTCCCCCCAAAATAGAAAGAGCTGATTTTTTATAAAAACAATTACAACCTAATATATCAGATTTCAAAATTTGTCAGGAACTATATATGCGTGAGAATAGCCAAGAAATTTCTGGAAAAATAAACAATGAATAATAAAGGGTGTGGCAAAACATCTATTACTCACCCCATATTCATGTAATCTCCCACATTTCTCAGCCCCCTTGCTGTGGATGGGACTGTGTGACTAGTTCTGGCCAATGGACAGAAAAGGTGTCACTTCTTGGTCAAACCATTTAACATCCTGATACACACTCTTCACTTCTGTCTTCCCATGCTTCAGTGACCTGGAGGCCATATATTGAGATTGTGGCATCACAACAGGGAAGCAGCCTGTGCCACTGAATCTCCAAATGGAAGACAACTGGCCTAGAGAGTTGCCTGACCCACAGTGGAATTCGTGTGAATGTGAAATAAGTCTTTGATATATTAAACCATAGAGATTTGGGGGGTTTTGTTTTTCCATAGCATTATATACGTATACACTGATACAAAAAGAAACTTTCCTTAAAAATATGACTAAACAGATCAGTGAAATGTAAAAGGGTTCATAAATAGACCCATGTCTATTTGGAAGGTTAATATGTGACATGATGGATTACCGGTGCATGTCTCAGTTAACAAAATTAACCCAAAATTTAGTGGTTTAAAACGACAACAATCATTTGTCCTCTCTTGTAGATTTGGTGGGTCAGGAATTCCGACAGAACATCACAGAAAAAGCTTGTCTCCGCATCATGCGTGATGTCTAGGGCCTCAGCTGGGCAGCTCAAAGGCTGAGGGTTGGAGTCCTCTAAAGGTTCACTCACTTGCATGTCTGAGGCTGACGACGGTGGCCATGGGCTGGGGGCCTAGTTGGGACTGTCAGCTGGAACACCCACATGTGGCCTCTCACATAGCCTGGACATCCCCACAACATGATGGCTGGGTTTAAGCGTAAATGCAGCAAGAAAAAGAGCTATATTGCCTATTGTGACCTAGACTCTGAAGCCACACAGCATCACTTCTGCCATATTCTGTTGAACAAGGCAGTTACAAAGTTTTACCCGTGAGAACACAGGTAAAGCTTGAGGGAGGGAACACAGATGTCACCTCTTGATGGAGAAGTGTCAATAGCATATTGTAGAAGGGCACAACGAATGGGATATAGATATAGATATAATAGATATGAATATAGATACAGATAAAGATATAGATGTATAATGTATATATACACATAAATAGCAGCCATCTTTGGAAAATATAATCTGCCACAGTGCAAATGGTTGTTTGTTAAGGCTCAGATGGACCACTTTTGGACAAGCTGTATGCCCCCCTACTATAGAGGTGAGAATAACAAATATATTCTCATATACAGATATTATGGTTTGAACAGATTGCTGAAACTCTAGCTAATAACTGTATAAAGAAGAGATGCAGCAGATAATCTTTTCTAAAGTTAAAGACATGATTTTTGGTAGACTTTCCTCAAATTACAAACTAGTATATAGATTAAATTTCCATAACCATTATTTTACTTAGTTATCTTGTTGGAAATAATTTGGGTCCTTTACTGAGATATTTTTAATGTCCAAAGCCTTGAAAAATTCCAGGCTAAAGATATTTTTGTTAAATTATATGAAGTAGAGCTTCAGGTTCTTATTTTCCATGTGTCTATGCACCATAGTAAATGAAAAACAATTTTCTAGGAGAATCTTGGCCTTGCCCATGGTTTTCCCATGTCTCACCTTAAAGCAAAGTTACCATGGCTTTCCAGGCAGGCACACATTCTTGTTAGATGGTTCCTTGTTTTTCACAGAAGGATATCAACCCTACTCCCAGGTGATTGATCAACTGATCTCTGCCAAAGTATTCCAGCATGGGAGGACCAAGCGTCACAACTAATCAGGGAGCACAGTCTTAAACTCTCTGTTGCTCTATTTTAAACTGAATATTTGTCTGAAATAAACAGTGTCTAGCAGGATTACTTGAGGGATACAGAATCCACCCTGTAACAAGCCAGTACTGTCATTGCTCTGCCCACATCCCCTTGGATACCTCTTAACAGTGTGTAACCCCTCCCACAACTTTTGCAACTCTTTTTGTGAGGACTGACCTCAGGCCACCCGAACCACTTTGCCCACAGCCATCAGAGCAGGAATTACCGGGAAGTTTACATCACTCCCACCTTACCCTTGGACCCCACAGCCCTTAGCCAGTGCAGGAGAACAAAGCACAGTTCCTTTGCCCGGAGTCCGGACAAACTTGTAATTCCCCCCCCAGAGCTCCCTGCGGGATCAAGCTGAGGCTGGGACATCTCCTAAACACACACCCTTGCTCAGCTTCTTTCTCTCCTCTACCCTGTTCCCCTCACTCCCATGCCAGTCTCTCCTGGGAGCACTTTTAAAATAAATCATATGTACATGAGTCCTCAAATTAGCGTCTCCTGCTAGAGGACAAGACCTAAGACATAATCCTTCTCCTTAGATATTCTTCTATCTTTCTGTGAATTAAAGTGACTCTCTAGAGAGTGGGCTACTTGAACTACCTGGTACAGTTTTAATGAATCAGAACCTACATACCAATGAGATCCCTAGGAGATCTGTATGCACATTAACGTTCCAGAAGCACTTTTCTGAGAAAGAGCCCTGTGAACTGGTTCAAGACGTAAGACGTTGGAATAGACCAGAAACTGGAAGAAATCACAAACCTTGTCGCAATGAATTCTCGTGTTATTTTCATTTTTATAATATTCCAACGCTATTTAAATAATTCCGAAGTAGGGAAAATGATGGAAAGCTTCCAATTCATTTTATGAAGCTAGCAAAACCCAGTATTAAAACCTGATAAAGATTAAACACTCAGAGAGAAAGCTTATTAAATAATCTAGTGAATATGTAGAAACAAAAATCTTTAAACAGAGCATTGGCAAACTGAATCCAGCATGAAAATAATAGTACACCACAATGAAAAAGAGTTTATACCAGGAATGCAAGGATTATTTAATATTTTTAAATCTACTAACATAATTTATCACATCAAGAAGAGAAAACCCAGAATTTCAATAGATGTCCCCAATTAATTAATAGATAATAAAATTAAATATCCGTTAATTATATAAACATGTGTAGTAAACTGGGATTAGAAGAAAACTTTCTTAAAATGATAAATGGCATATTTTGCAAACCAACACTTTGTATAATTCTGACAGGCTGTTCAACTGAGGTCAGGAATAAGATAAAGATGCTTAAAATAATCACTATTCTTTTTTATTTCTTGTGAGTTCCAAACAATATAATAAAACAAGAAGAGGAATAGGAGGTATAAATATTAGAAAGGGAACAAAACTAATGCTATTTTCATTTTTTTTAACCTACCTTGAAATCTCAAGAAAATCATTCATGAAAATGTTAAAACTACTAGGAAGTGGTGGATAAGAACATAAGTATACAAGTATCAATGACTTTTACATATTAAAAAATAAATATTTCATCTACAAAAGAAGCAAAAAATATACCATAGTTTCAAAATGTGCTATACTGTGTAAAGAAAATCAAAAAATACTTTAACAAGAGTTTAAAATGGAGAAAGACACTGTATTTCTGGATAGGAAAATTCATTATTATTAAAGTGTTAATTCTTCCCAGTTTGCTTTATAAATGTGATACATTTCTAATCTAATCCAATACCAACTGAACATTCTTGCAACTTGACAAAATGCTTTCAAAGTTTATCCAGAAGAATAAACATGAAAGAATAACCAAGAAAAGTTTTAAAAGAAAAATGAGAAGGAATCTGAAACCAAATGTTGAAATATATTATAAAGCCACAACAATTTGAGCAATGTGGTACGGGCACAGGACTAGACGATCAATTCAAGGTAAGAAAAATAGAAAGTCCAGAACAAATGCAGGAATGTTTAAGAATTTAGCATAGGATAGTAGTGTCATTTAAATCATATTTGTTATATAATTTGACTAAATACTTGTGGAAAAATTAAGTTAACTTTATTATATTCCAGAATAGATTTCAGCTGGGCTAAAAATGTAAATTTTTAAGAAAAAAACATGAACGTTCCAGAAGGAAATATAGGTACACGTTTATCTAACCTTGGAGTGCAGTAAGCTTTTCTAATCATGACACTGAAAGCAACATCATTTTAAAAAATGGTCTATTTGACTATATAAAAATGTTACACTCCTATGCATAAAGGAAAAACAGTACATATTAAAAGTTTAAGCATATTGTGCTTTTCTATTGGAATAGCATAAACAAAACTGGGAACACATCACTACTACACATGAAGTTTAAAAATAAATATATACAATAAAAAGCTTTCACAAATCAAAAAAAATTAAAATTGGCAAAGGCCATGAAAGTGTAATTCACAAAATTGCAGAGCTAATCATTTTATTTTTAAGAAAATTTTAGCTTCTTTAATAATAAAGCACAAATTAAAACAACGGGGTATATATCACCTTTTGTGTATCAAGCTGACAAGAATTAAATAAAATTATAGTACACAAAGTTGTTACGTGTGTAAGCAACTGGTACCCTTGAACACAGCTGGCCAGAGTATAAATTTTATGAAGTTCATACAGAAAAGTGGTCAGTTATGTTTAAAAACTTTTAAATGTTGACCACTGGTCTTCTGGGAATTTGTCCTAAGGAAATAATTATAAATTTTTGCAATGACTTACCTATAAGTATGTCCACAGCATCATTTCTTATGGTAGCCAATCTTGGAAACCAATTAATTATCCAACAATAGAAGATTGGCTCAATAAATAAATGCCTTTATTTAGTGAAATACAAAAAAGCTATTAAAAATATTTTTAAAGAATAGTTAATGGCTTGGGAAAATGTGTATGAAGTATAGTTTAATTAAAAACAGATTGAAAAGTAATACGCAGTTTGAAACGTTTGTTAAAAATTTTATTCATGCATAACATAAAACATGAAAACACGCGCCAGAATGTTAACAGTGGTTTTTTCCTAGATGCTGGGACTTTGGGTTATTTATAATGCCTTTTTTGTGCTTACCTGCAAGTTTCATATTTTCTTCAATGAAAATGTACTCTAATATAATCAGAAATTATAAATACCATTTGCAGCAACATAAATGGACCTAGAGATGATCATACTAAGTGAAGTAAGTCAGACGGAGAAAGACAAATATCATATGATATCACTTATATGTGGAATCTAAAAAAAAAAAGATACAAATGAACTTATTTACAAAACAGAAACAGGCTCACAGACTTCGAAAACAAACTTAAGGTTACCAAAAGGGAAATGTGGAGGGGAGGAGGGATAAATTAGGAGTTTGAGATTAGCATATACACATTACTATATATAAAATGGTTAATCAACAAGGGCCTATTGTATAGCACAGAAAACTCTACTCGGTATTCTGTAATAATCTATATGGGAAAAGAATCTGAAAAAGAATGGATATATGTATTTGTATGACTGAATTACTTAGCTGTACACCTGAAACTAACACTACATTGTAAATCAACCATACTCCAATATAAAATAAAAATTAAAGAAAAAAAACCCAAACAGAAGAAAAAAGAAATTATAAATACATTAAAGTTTGTCATGATACACAATGCCACCTTCAGGGCATCACCCAGTAGAAATTCTTGTCCATTCTTAACACCAACAACCAGTGATAATTGCTCTTGTCCTGAGCAGTTGACCTGTTTTTATCTGATGGACCCTATGAACCATGTAAACTAGGAAGCTTGGAGACAGCCTATGTCCACCTCTGTAAACAAGGGTATGAATCTATGTGACATGTAATTGTTCCACTTAAAACATTGTCATCTTGTAGTTTGTGTATTCCAATAAGTCAGATGACGTGTTTCCAGGAAAGATGCAGGGTCTGTATAAAGTAATGACTATACCCACTGAGGACCCTGAAGCAATAAGATAATTCCCCAGCATACAAGAACCACAGGGTCCAGAAGAGAAAGTTCAGTGCTAGACCTGCAAGGTAACTCATCTCTTAAACAACTGGGAAGAGTAGGTCATTCGTTCAATCAACTAACATTAGCTGAGGTCTATTATGTGCCAGATACTGTTCTAGGTGCTGAGCAGCTATACAGTGAATAATGAGAAAATTACACAATTCCTGCCTTATGGGCTGAATTGTGTTTCCTCACCCCCTCCCCCAAATTCATATGTTGGAGTCCTAATTCCCCAGTACCTCAGAATGTGACTGTATTTGGAGATAGGGTCTTTACAGAAATAATCAAATTAAAATGAGGTCATTAGTGTGGGCCCTGATCCAATATGACTGGTGTTCATAGAAAAGGGGGAAATTTGGACACAGACATCCATAGAAGGAAAACAATGTGAAGCCACAGGGAGAAGAAGGTCATCTACAAGCCAAGGAGAGAGTCCTGGAACAGATCCTTCCCTCATAATCCTGAGAAGAAACCAGCCTTGCCTATACCTAGATATAGGACTTCCAGCCTCCAGAACTGTGAGACAATAAGCTTTTGTTGCTGATGTTATCCAGTCTGTGGTACTTTGCTGCAGCACTCCTAGCAAAGAAACCACCTGCCATCAAGAGGATAAGGAGCAAATAAGCACAAACAAAAAATAGTTACAAACTGTGGACTGTCCAGATTGAGTCCTCAGGAAAGACTGCTGTGGGGAAGCCCAGTTTAAGCTATAACCTGAAGGATGAGAAGGAAGTGGCCTGCGAAGAGGGGAAAGCATCCCAGGTAGAGGGACAACGCACATGCAGGTCCAGGGCAGAGAGGGACTGAGCTGGCTTGAGAATTCAAGAATCAAGTGAGGGTGAATGGGTCCTATAAGGAGGCACTGGCAACAGACATCAGAACCCACTGAGATTCTTCTGTCACTTGTGTTCGAACAGGTGTGGTGAAGTGTAATGAGTCCTCAGTCCCAATATGGACTCTGTCACTTATAACTGACCTGATTTCTTAATCGAGTCCTCCATTATAAAAAATCTTTTCAAGGGAACCCTCCTATACTGTTGGTGGGAATGTAAATTGGTACAGCCACTATGGAGAATAGTATGAAGGTTCCTTAAAAAACTAAAAGTAGAGCTACCACATGATCCAGAAATCCCACTCCTGAGCATATATCCAGAAAAGATGGAACTCTAATTCAAAAAGATACATGCACCCCAATATTCATAGCAGCACTATTTACAATAGCCAAGACATGGAAGCAACCTAAATGTCCATTGACAGATGAATGGATAAAGAAGATATGGCATATATATATATATGTACACACACACACACACACACACACACACACACACACACACACACACACACACACTGGAATATTACTCAGCCATAAAAAAGAATGAAATAATGCCATTTGCAGCAACATGGATGGAGCTAGAGATTATCATACTAAGTGAAGTAAGTCGGACAGAGAAAGACAAATGCCATATGATAGCACTTATATGTGGAATCTAAAATATGATACAAATGAACTTAGTTACAAAAGAGAAATAGACTCACAGACATAGAAAACAAACTTATGGTTACCAAAGGGGAAGGGGGGAGGGATAAATTGGGAATTTGGGATTAACAGATACACACTACTATATATAACATAGATAACCAACAAAGACCTACTGTACAGCACAGGGAACTATATTCAATATCTTGTAATAACCTATAGTGGAAAAGAATCTAAAAGAATATATACATACATATATATATATATATATATATATATATATATAATCTGAATTACTTTGCTGTACACCTGGAACATTGTGAATCAACTATACTTCAATAAAAAAATTCTTCAATCACAGATACATGAATCCAGAAAGACTGGTGATGAGAATAGAAAAAACTTTCAGAATTCATACTTTATTTTGGTAAAGATGTGCTTCATGATACTCATTCTCTGTACTTTTAAAACTCTTTTCCCCTTCCTGAAAATTCCTGATGCCTCTCAAACTCCTAGGTCACTGCCTGATCTTGGTGAGATGTATGAAGGAGTGCAGCCACCAAGTCAGTGCTTAGCATAGGGAAAGTAAGCAGAAAGACTATGACCCCCATGGTCATGTGTAGATGGAAGTTTGTACCTGAGAACTTCTCTAAATAAATTTCATTCTCTTCATGTCTCCACAGTCATCCATCAATCATTCGAGTTCACTCATTCAATTACACACTCCTTTTTCTGTCACTGAGGACACACCGCCTCATTTTGCCATGAAGTCTAACTCCCAATCACCCCATGGAGCTGTTATCCAGCTCTTGGGCAGGCAGGCACTTAACTCAGCTCTAATAGTGTCCTGACTCAGAGCAAGATTTTATTCTTATCACTAAGTCCCCAAAATGCTTATTTGGCTAGCAGAAAATGTCCACCATGTAGTTACTTCAAAATGGGTGTTATTTACAGTTCCATCACATATCCAGCTGGCCATTCAGTAAGTAAATTAAAATAGATTGGCCCTTTAAAGCTATAGATTTTTCAAACTCGTGATTTTGAGCAGATTTCTGTATTCACTTTATATACAGTACAAAGGCAAGACTAAAATGGCTTCAAGATATTCATTCTAGTTAAACCAAAGCTCATTTTAAAATAATCTAGTGAAAGTCATTTTTCTTTTCAAATGAGTTGAACAGAAAGGAATTCTTTAAAAAGAAAAAAGGAGATCCAAGAATATTATGAATATACCATGCAATTTAAAATTTAATACTGCAGCTTGATTCTCTGCTAATCCTTTTGTGCATTTCTGCTGTAGACATATGGCTTTGAGAGCCCATCTAGAATACTAATAAATAAATAATGATTGAGCACAGCTGATAGAACTCCCAGTTATAAGCATAGATTAAAGTAAGGTTGATTTTACACATACTACCTTGCCAGTTTGTATTCAGACACTAATATTATTACTCCTTTCTTTTCATTTGCATGCTTATTAAAAGTCAAATGGATCCCTTCCCTGCCAGGGTATGTGATTATGTGTACAGAGCCCCAGGGACCAGTGGAAGTGTGCTCTGGCAGTTTTCTGGGTCAGGGACCATTTTCCAACATGACTCCAACATGTCTTACCCTTCTTTGTCCATTACTACAATCTCTATATATCCAGCTCTGTTGAGAATTCAATAACTTTGAAATATCAGGGAATGTTACCGGATGCCCTTCCAACACCAATGCATGGGAACTTTCCAACTAACACCATTGCTTTTTCTCAATAAGTATTTTCTTTTACTCCCCTATAGCTTTTAATACAGTTGACCATTTCCTCCCTGAAATCTTCTTCTCCCCCAGCTTCTGTAACACCACACTTTGTATATTTCCATTTCTGTGGTTCAACATGGAATCCACTAGATGTTCCTTTCCACTGATTTACATATCACAAACCAATCAATCCTCCTCTCCTCTTTGAAAACCCCCGAGACCATCCCATATTGATTTGACCTGCCACTGACTGCACAGTATTTATACCATTTTGGTCAATAACCAAATACAGCTCTGTGACATCTTTTGTAATGTAGCCTTATATTTTAGTTAATCTTTACACTCTTCTTAGAGAGAGAAACACACTCTGCTGAGACACAGAGAGAGAAACAAGTTAACAATTTGAAATACGATCTGAGGGTCCTTCCCCTTGTCCTTCCAGTGACAGGCATCATCAATTCAGGAAAGAATGAATTGTTAGAGCAGAGTAAAGGGGCAAAATGTACTCAGTTTTGGTTTTTAATTTAAAAATCAGCTTTTGAAACTTGTGGCAGAGACAATAGTTTGAGAGCAAATGATTTGACTTCCAAGAGTATGGTCTTTTTCTGTTTTAAAAGCCAAGGCGTCTCAGGGCACGAAGTCTATGCTAAACAAAAGAAGTGGACGGTAGAACAAGCCTGGAGAAGAGATCACAATGACCTGGACTGGGCAAAGCAAAGAGATTCAGATCAGGGGAGGGGCTTTTGCAGGGAGTGAGAGATGAGTATGGGAACCTGCACTCCCTTTCCAGTTGGAGTAAACTCTTGCAAGGAGGCTCCCCAAGCCCTCCTCTGTGGAGTGAGGATAGACAAGTGGCAGTGGCTCTTGAAGGTTGAGAGGTCCAGGCAGAAGGACCTAAGGGAGACTTAGGGGCCCCCCTGCACTCCAGCATGGCACAAGAAGCCATGCTAGGTCTTCCCAAGGGTAGGGGTTAGCTGAGAGAATAATGGTGGAACTTCAGTATTCCCAGTTTGGATAAAGATGAAAACACGTGACCAGCAGAGACCATTGACCAGAGGCCAGATGGAAATATCTGGGCAGGTGCCAGTGAGTGCAAATGCCAATGATGTGCAGAGAGCAGTAAGAGCAGGCCCACACTGGTTCCTCAGCTGAAGTTCTTTCCCCCAACCTGGCCTCCTACTGAGCCTGTTGGAACTTAGCTATTACCCCAAAGACAAGGACAGAGAGGGAAAGCTTTGAAATGATCAAGAAAACCCTCGATTGACTAAATTTATGCAAAACTAACTACAGTTTTTTTTTTACCAAGAAGGGTGAAAGCTAGAGAGAGCAGTTTTAGAAAAGAGGTTTGGAAAACTACAGTAAATCAATACAAGTTGCAATTTTTGGGTACTTGGGCTTAATCAAGCCTAAAGAATTTTATTAACTACTATGCAACACCTCTCAAACTAAGACAGGTATCTTCTTTAAAATTTTATTTTGTTTGTTTTCCTAGAAAGCATCTAGAAGACTTGGTGATGGCTGCCAAATAACCTTTGAATGGCTGAATAATCAATTAAATAATCTGAAATTTTCAGTTAGTGGCTATTTTAAGATGAAAACAACAACGGCCTGAAGTTTTGCATTTCACACAAACATAAAGAGGACTACGTTTTAAAATTAGATGTTCTCCCTTTTCTTACAACCCATTCATTATTCTACTCAAAAAGCAGACTTCTTGTTTCAGGCAGGTGAGGAGGTATAGCATATGCTTAGTCTTCTACTTTTATGGAAGCCATAATGTCAACCTTGGAGAGATGAAGCGACCCAACAACAAAGGTTTATCTGAGCACCTGTAAGGAAATATCTTTTCAGTTCATCTTCACAGTCATGAACTAGAATGTTGTGACGCAGATGAGTAGGGAAAAAAAACTCATGTAGTCATCATTAGGGGAATAGAGGACAATAGCATTAAAAGTGGAACTATAGGACAATTCTGTAGAAATTTGTCATGCATATATGCTGATAAAAATATCTGAGCTGTGAAAACAAGGCTTAAAATATCTGATTAATTGCAGCAACATGGATGGACCTAGAGATTATTATACCAAGCGAAGTAAGTCAGGGAGAGAAAGACAAATGCCATATGACATCACTTAGATATGGAACCTAAAATACAACACATATGAACCTACCTACAAATCAGAAACAAACTAACAGACATAGAGAACAGACTTGTGGTTGCCGAGGGGAGGTGGGAGGGATGGATTGGGAATTTGGGGTTAGCAGATGCAAACTATTATATGTAGGATGGATAAACAACAAGGTCCTACTGTGTAGCACAGGGAACTATATTCAATATCCTGTGATAAACCATAATGGAAAAGAATATGAAAAAGAATAAATATATGTATAACTAAGTCACTTTGCTGTACAGCAGAAATTAACACCACATTGTAATTCAACTATACTTCAACAAAATTTTTAAAAGAACAAACAAAAAAATAAATTAAAAAAAATCCCATTAAAAAGCTGACATATGATTGTGACAAAGGTACCACTTTGTGGAGGATGTTGATAGTCGTGCGTGTGTGGGGACAGGGGGTGTATGGGAACTCTCTCTGTTCCTTCTGCTCAATTTTGCTGTGAACCTAAAACCTCTTTAAAAAGTAAAGTCTATTAAAAAATAAAGCCACCATATTAAACCTGTAGAAATAACAGATTGGTTGTTGCCAGAGGCTTGGGGGAGACGGGAATAGGGAAAGGTTGCTTAATGGGTACAGGGTTATCTTTGGGGAATGTTGAAAATGTTTTGGAACTAGATGAAAGTGGTGGTGGCACAACAATGTGAATGTACTAAATGCCACTGAATTGTTCAGTTGAAAATGGTTTATGTTATGTGAATTTCACCTCAATTATTGAAAAAGCCACCATACAATAGATGAGCTTCTTCAAACTTACATCTCATGGAATTAGAGTTTCCCAGCATGGTCCTCAAAAAGGACTTCTGTGATCCAATTTGTTTTGAAGCAGTGCATGTGTGTCCTCTTCTTGGCTATCCTTCTCTGCATTAGTGTATTAAAGCCTCTGAATTGTCCTGTGGTAAAGCTCTTAGTGTTTGCTTGCACAAGGACCCTCGTCCCCTGCTCTCTGCATCGTATCTGATAACACCACACAGAACCCGTTTTGGGAAATAATACTCTAGACCTTTGCAAGAAGAGAACACCCCAACGCGTTCTTGTTTTAATTGTTCTAGGAAAGAGATTTTTACACGACAACTTTTTGTCCGTATTTGCTGAAGACCACTTAGCCTTCAAGCTGAAATAACATGATTTCTGAAGTCTTTTGATAATACTCAAGGCAACAATAGGTGGCCTTAATAAACCCAATTCTAAATAAATGATGAGATGTTAGAATAATAAAGACAATGATGCTCTTGACTACCCACTTGGTTTGTAGGCGGGAGTACCATACTAGGAATACTTATTATCCCACCACATATAGATCAGCTAGCCATATAATTTGAGATTTTATTCATTTGCACAAACTGCATTTTATATATACATCAGAAAATATGACACAGTGTGTGGGCATATCTCAAATAGCTGACTTTTTAACAGCAGATATAAAAATGTCCAATACAAGGGCAATTTAATAAAATGAAACGGCTCAAGGCTATCTCTTCATTGCAAGTAAATGTATCCCCATGAATCTTCACTCTAAGGCCATTTCTTAGATCCCAAAAGTGTTGATTTAATAATAATTACCACGAATAAGAATGTCTGTGGAATGGAATTGACTGTTTTATGATTGAAATCAGTTATTCTCAACCAGTGGTGGGATACAGTTGGTGTGGGGCAGGGGACAGAGCATTCCATTCTCCAAAAGAGATGCTTCAAAATCTCCTGGAGGGATGTTTATTTAGAAATGAATGATCCCTATAATAATTACAGATTTGATTTTAATCACAATAATTAATTCACTTTGAAGATGTAATCACCATTAAAAAGGTGTGGGAGTTTTGATTCCTCAAATGGAGACACGCGTTAGGAAAGGTGGAGAAACACAGAAGAGCGTGTTGTCTAGAGACAGATTAAACACAGACAGGCTGTCTGTTTCTTCACCACCCACACCACACATTCAGCTTCCTGAATGCCCATGCCCCAGATGTCCCACTGGTCTGGACTTCCCCGAGCTGAGGGTGAGTGGGTGGCGTATGAGAGTTCCAGGAAGCAGCATCCCAGGAGCCTATGCTCTGACTCAGGCTTTCTCTGGACAAGTATCTGTCTCTATACTCCCAGAATTCCTGGCTTTGGCATCTGGGACCACCTGCCCTGCTCTTCTGACTTTCTTTAAAGTTACAGCACCAGGAACAAATAGATTCCTGTTGCCTAGACGAGCTGGGTTATAGGAACATCTCTAGCGTGTCTGCCTGCCTCAAAATGCCATCATGCTCATGCATGTGCACACAGCCACACATGTAGGTGCCCCCTCCCTCCCCCCCCCACATACACACACTGGCCCTATTGGCCATGTTTACTCTAGCTGACCCTGCCCTCCTAGCCATTGCTGATTGGACCAGGGCTGCATAATTGACCCACCTGGACCACTTTCTCTCTCCAAGGAATTTAGAATTGAGACTCAGAGGTACTGGTCATTGTACTGGGAGCTAAGACTGCAAACAAAGAAAACGTTGGGCTAGGACTATCCTATTTGACCCAGAATGTCTGAAAAAGCAGAGAAAGTCATCCTGGAGAGGGAGAGAGAGAGAGAGAAAGAGAGACAGAGACAGAGACAAAGCAGATAAAATGAAGTAGGTTTAAGAGAGCATGTGGCCCTGGGGGGATGGAGGAGCACTGCTGTGCTTCTGATGGCTTTTCAGGTCCTGGTTCAAGGGTCTCCTGTACTCTGCCTTCGTTTCTTGGTTTCTGAGATGTCTCTGTATTGTCATAATAAATCCTCCTCATGCATTTTTTTAAACCTAAGATAGTTCATGTAATTTTCTGCTACTTGCCATCAAAAGATCTGTCACAAAAAATTAAAATTTAAATTACTGGGCTTCCCTGGTGGCACAGTGGTTGAGAGTCCGCCTGCCGATGCAGGGGACATGGGTTCGTGCCCCGGTCCGGGAAGATCTCGCATGCCGCGGAGCGGCTGGGCCCGTGAGCCATGGCCGCTGAGCCTGCGCGTCCGGAGCCTGTGCTCCGCAACGGGAGAGGCCACAACAGTGAGAGGCCCGCGTACCCCCCCCCAAAAATTTAAATTACTGATATGAATTTCACCATTTATCTTTATACTGTGCAATACCAGTTTTTAATGCACATACAAGAGCACTTAGTTCATATTCAAAATCAGTAATATTACTCTATTCATATTTTACAGCCTGTTACACATGTATATATTTTGTTCTTACCAGAACAGTGGATAGGCTGTATGACATTAACATGGAACATAACATGGAACACTGCACGTAGTTTAACATATTCCCGGGTTCCAAAGATTAGGACCTGGACCTCCTCAGGCACCATTATTTTATTTAACACGGTGAGTACCTTGGCTGCTCCACATGGCTCGCTTCAGCTTCCTGACAGCATAGTGATCTCAGACTTCTTACACGGTGGTCAGTTGGCTCTTAGAGTGAGCTTTCCAAGTAGGGAAGCCTCAGTGTGCAACCATTTATCAAGCCTCTGCCTGTGTAGAGCTTGACAATATCCTACTGACCAAAGCAAGTCATATGCTGAAGCCCAGTGTCAATGTGAAAGGGACTACACAAAGCAAGAGTACAGGGAGGCGTGGTTTATTCGGGGCCACTACTGCAATCACAATCACGATCAGAATGTTCTGTCCGATAAGCTTTGCACATCATCCTCAAATGTCCAAAATTACGAAAGAGGGAGCGTTGTAAATAGTACAAAATGTTTGCTAATTCAGGAAATGATTGTTCCTTTGAAATACAAATGAGAATAGACATATCGTGACACCACTGACTCGTGCACCTAACACAGATTCCCTGAGCACCTCTTGTGTCTCCGGTCTTGTTGGATGCTAAGCTCTTGACCAGCCACCGAGGGCTTCAGTGGGAAAGGCTCTTTTATTCCTTTTACCTGTTTTTTAATTATTGTGATAAAATATGCGTAACATAAAATTTACCATGTTAACCATTTTTAAGTATATAGTTAAGTACATTGCATTAAGTGCATTAGCATTAAGTACATTCAGTGTTCTGCAGTCATGACGACCATCCGTCTCCAGAACTTTTTCCAAATTGAAACGCTACCCATTAAACACTAAGTCCCTATTATCCCCTCCCATAGCCCCTGGCAACCACCATTCTACTTTCTGTTTCTATGAATTTGACTATTCTAGGTGCCTCATAAGTGGAATCATACAGTATTTGTCCTTTGTAACTGGCTTATTTCACTCAGCATAACATCTTCAAGGTTCATCTATGTGGCAGCATGTGTCAGAATTTCATTCCTTTGAAAGGCTGAATAATATTCCATTGCCTGTATATACCACATTTTGTTTATCTGTTCATTCATTGATGGACATCTCTTTCCTCCCTTTGGCTATTGTGAATAATGCTGCTATGAATATTATTCTGCTGCATTCTTTTTTAAAAACTTGAAGTTGATTTACAATATTAGTTGCAGGTGTACAGCATAGTGATTCAGTATTTTTGCAGATTATATTGCATTATAAGTTACTACAAGATAATGGCTGTAATTCCCTGTGCTATACAGTATATTCCTGTTGCTTATCTATTTTATACGTAGTATTTTGTATCTCTTAATCCCATACCCCTAATTTGTCTCTCCCTGCTTTCCCTCTCCCCTTTGGTAACCACAAGTTTGTTTTCTTTATCCGTGAGTCTGTTTCTGTTTTGCGTATACATTTATTTGTATTATTTTTTAGATTCCACATATAAGTGACATCATACACTATTTGTCTTTATCTGACTTATGTTACTAAGCATAATACTCTCTAGTTCCATCCATGTTGCTGCAAATGGCATTATTTTACTCTTCTTTTTATGGCTGAGTACCATTCCATTGTATATATATGCCTCATCTTCTTTATCCATTCATCTGTTGATGGGCACTTAGGTTGCTTCCATGTCTTTGCTATTATAAATAGTGCTGCTATGAACATTGGGATGCATGTACTTTTTTTTTTTTTTTTTTGGGGTACGCGGGCCTCTCACTGTTGTGGCCTCTCCCGTTGCGGAGCACAGGCTCCGGACGCACAGGTTCAGCGGCCATGGCTCACGGGCCCAGCCGCTCCACGGCATGTGGGACCTTCCCGGACGGGGGCACGAACCCGAGTCCCCTGCATCGGCAGGCGGACTCTCAACCACTGCGCCACCAGGGAAGCCTGCATGTACTTTTTGAATTAGTGTTTTCAGTTTTTCTGGATAGATACCCAGGAGTGGTATTGCTGGATCATATGGTAGTTCTATTTTTAGTTTTTTGAGGAACCTCCATGTCATTTTCCATCATGGCTGCACCAATTTACACTCCCACCAACAGTGTATAAGGGTTCCCTTTTCTCCACATTCTCACCAACATTTCTTACTTGTAGACTTTTTAGTGACAGCCATTCTGACAGGTGTGAGATAATAGCTCACTGTTGTTTTGATTTGTGTTTCTTTAATAATTAGCAATGTTGAGCATTTTTTCATGTGCCAGTTAAACATCTGTATGTCTTCTTTGGAAAAGATATCTACTCAGGTCTTCTGCTCATTTTCTGATCGGGTTGTTTGGTTTTTTAATATTGAGTTGTATATGAGCTGTTTGAATATTTTGGATCATTTGTCAGTGGCAACATTTGCAAATATTTTGTCCCATTCAATAGGTTATCTTTTCCTTTTGTTGATGATTTCCTTTGCTATGCAAAAGCTTGTAAGTTTAATTAGGTCCCATTTGTTTATTTTTGCTTTTATTTCTTTTGCCTTAGGAGGCTGATACAAAAAAATATTGCTATGATTTATGTCAAAGAATGTTCTGCCTATGTTCTATTCTAGGAGTTTTATGGTTTCCATTCTTGCAGTTAGGTCTTTAAACCATTTTGAGTTAATTTTTTTATATAGTGTGAGGAAATATTCTAATCTCATTGTTTTACATGTGGCTGTCCAGTTTTTCCAGTATGGCTTGTCAAAGAGAATGTCTTTTCTCCACTGTATATTCTTGCCTCCTTTGTCATAGATTAATGGACCATAGGTGTGTGGGTTTATATCTGGACTCTCTATTCTGTTCCATTGATCTGTGTCTGTTGTTGTGCCAGCACCGTGATGTTTTGATTACTGCAGCTTTGTAGTACAGTCTGAAGTCTGGGAGGGTTATACCTCCAACATTGTTCTTTTTTCTCAAGATTGCTTTGGCATTTGGGGGCATTTTGTCATTCCATGTGAATTTTAGGATTATTTGCTCTTGTTTTGTGAAAAATGTCATGGGCATTTTGATTGATAGGGATTGCATTAAATCTGTAGATTGCTTTGGGTTAAGGATAGGGCCAGGTTACCAGAAAAACCAAGCCATGATTAGAAGCTTGGGACTTCCAACCCCACCCTCCATCTTCTGGGAAGGTGAGAGGGGCTGGAGATGATTGAGTTAATGATCTATCATGCCTATGAGATGAAGCCTCCATAAAAACTCCAAAAGTATGGAGTCAGGAGAGCTTCCGGGTTGGTGAACACGTTCATGTGCTAGGAGAGTGGCATACCTCTACTCCACAGGCACAGAAGCTCCTGTGCTTGGGACCCTTCTGGACCTCACTCTATGTATCTTTTCATCCGGCTGCTCTTTTCATCCTTTAAAATATCCTTTGTAACAAATTGGCAGTAGTAAGTAAACAGTTTTCCTGAATTCTCTGAGCCAATCTAGCAAGTTATCAAACCCGAGAAGGGGTCATGGCAACCTCTGATTTGTAGCTGGTTAGTCAGCAGTACAGGTGACGAGCTGGGACTATCAATTGGCATCTGAAGTGGGGGGCAGTCTTGTGGAACTGAGCCCTTAACCTGTGGGGTCTGTACTAACTCTGATTAGGGTCAGAACTGAATTGAATTTTAGGGCACCCAACTGATGTCAGAGAATTGATCAATGTGGGAAAACCCTCACACATCTGGTATCAGAAATATTCACTGTGAGAATGAAGGAAAACAGTTTTTCCTAGACATATGGACACATGGATTCTTATTTTATTTAATAGTTTATAATCCTTTATTATCATTGTTTATTTTAAGCTCAAATTGTCTCAGATTAGCTAATGGTAGGCCTTTTAAGGTAGTTCTTATGTCCTCTTGACCTGTCTCCACAGCTCTTTGAGCACTTTGTTACTTTCTGGCATAATAAGACAATCCAGACTCATCTTGTACTTTCTCTGCTCCACCCTGGAATCACCTATTTCTTCAAGGAGTCCAGATTTCTTTTTTGGAGATAGAAACCAAAGCTCTCATGCAAGGTATACCCAATTGCTACTACAGTGTCATTGCTTCTAGACCCTCTCACTGGACAGAGGAAGCAAATAGATGTATGTATATACATATGAACATACATATATATACATAAAACAGAATTTTTGGAGGTTGGAGAATGTACAGAAGAAAAAAGACCGAGATGGGCAGAATAATGGTCTGCCAAAGATGTCCATGACCTAATCATCAGAAACTAAATCTCGTGGGTCACATGGCAAAGAGGAATTAAAGCTACAAATGGAATTAAGGTTGCTAATCAGCTGACCTTGAGGTGGAGAGATGATCCGGGATTGATAAGTTGGCTTAATGTAATCGCAAGAATCCTTCAAAGCAAAGAGGGAGGCGGAAGAGAGATGGAAGCATTGGAGGGATTTAGCCTGACATTGCTGGCTTTGAAAGTAGAGGAAGGGTTCCACAAGCCAAAGAAAGTGGATGGCCTTTAAATGCTGGAAAGGCAAAGACACAGAGTCTCCTCTATAGCCTCCAGAGAGGAATACATCTCTGCCAACATCTTGACTTAACCCAGTAAGACCCAAGTCGGATGTCTAACCTACATAACTGTAAGGTAATTTATGTGTGTTGCTTTAAGCCACTACTTGTGGTAATTTGTTACAACAGCCATAGAAAACTAACAGTGGCAAAACTCTTTTGTCAAGTCAGAGCCTATGAAAGTCTAAGTTACCTCTGGGCAAAGCAGAGAGAATCACAGTGATTTTTGACTTGAAAGAACCTCAACCCAACTTATCTGGGGAAATATTCAGTATCGTTTAGGGCATGGAAACTGAGACCCACAATAATAGTGGATCCAACAAGAGACAATTTTATTTCTCTCTCATATAAAACCTAAGTACATAGGGGGCTCTCTTTGAGAAGCTGTCAGGGTCCAGGTTTCTTCTGTCTTGTTGCCTCACCATTTCCAGGTGTTGCCCTCATTGAAGGGTCCAAGACAACTCGCCACCACATCCTCGTTTCAGCCAGTGGACAGGAGGAAAAGTGACAGGTACAACTCTTCTTTTTACAAGTGTCCACTTGTCATATCAATTCACATGCCATTGGCTATAACTTAGTCACACGGCTGCACCCCTAAGCAAGTAAGCCTGGGTCACCCTGTGCCAGCTTAAAAACTGTATTAGGATGGAAGAAGAGAAAAACAAATATGGGGGACAGCTAACCATCTCTTCCACACTGTGTAACTGGTACTCCTCAGTTCGTGTTTTTATGCTTGTAAAAGTATATTGTTTCTTGTGTAACTCTTTGGCAAGAGAATATTAAGGTCAGGGCTGTTTCTACTTTGCATGTTGATTCTTAACCAAAGTGAGAGAAAGAAGTGAATTAGTAGCACATAAGAATCATTATATCTGCTGGTTTCCATATCTATTTAGCTGTCCCCTGGTCATTGGAGGTCACTCCTGATTAGGGTCCTTGAATCTCCAAGGGTTGCCCCCTATCCCAAGCTCCTTCTACGTCTCTCCTCCAATTTTTCTAGCCTCATAGCCACCTTTGCCTGTGGGCCCTCAACTCTTGGTATATCTTCCTCAGTTCTCTTGGGGGCAGCAGGCTGCCTGAAACATACCTAAAACAGGAACATCTCCTTCACCCTTACTTTCATCACTTCCATGTTACTTTTCTATCTGTGGCTGTAACAAATTACCACAAACTTAGTGAGTTAAAACAACACAAATTTCTTCTTACAGTTCTACAGGCTAGAAGTCTGACATGGGTCTCACAGCTAAAATCAAGATGTGACCAGCCCTGCATTCATTCTAGAGGTTCTAGGGAAAAAATATATTCCCTTGTCTTTTCTCACTTCTAGAGGCCACCCGCATTCCTAGGTTTATGGCCCCTTCCTCCGGCAACTACAGGTCAGGTCCTTCTCACATCACATCACTCAGACCTCTTCCATGGTCACATCTCCCTGACTCTCCCCTCCTGCCTCCCTCTTCCACTTTTTTTTTTTAACATCTTTATTGGAGTATAATTGCTTTACAATGGTGTGTTAGTTTCTGCTGTATAACAAAGCGAATCAGCTATACGTATACATATATCGCCATATCCCCTCTCTTGCGTCTCCCTCCCACTTCTTCCACTTTTAAGGACCCTTGTGATTACATTGGGCCAACCAGGATAATCCTTCCACTTTAAGATCAGCCGATTAGCAACCTTTATTCTATTTGCAACCTTAATTCCCCTTTGTCGTCTAACATAACATATTCACAGGTTCTAGGAATTAGGACATGGACATCTTTGGGAGAGGCATTATGCCACCTACCACAACCCCCATTTTTATCCTCCTTCCATTGTGGCCAAAAGCACAAATAAAAGTCTCCTTTCCTTCTACCACTGGGCTTCCTCTATGCCTACTCCTAAATCAGGTCTTTATTCAGCTCAAGGATTGGTACTTGAGAAAGAAGCTTTCTACTAATTATCACCTCACTTTGTACATAATCGCTTGTTCATTTTAAGTTAGTCTATAAATGAATGAGCCACACTTCAATGCCCTAGAAAAAGATAGCAAAAGGAGGAGGCAATCCTAACCACTTTTAAGCTGCCTTGTACTTGACTGCAAGTGTTAACCACTTGACTTTGGGGTTTTGGCACTCTGTACAAAGTTAGTAGCGGCTCTTATGAAATGGAACTCAACATCATTCAGATGGATCTGTCAGGCCTGTGAAATAGAAGCAGTAATGTCATTTGTGATTTGGGAAGTTATGCCTGAGGCCTCAAAGCTGTTCCTGAACAGAGGAACAAGTGAGGAGAGTGTGGATGGAATGAGAATGTCCTTGAAATGTTTTTACATTCAAATCATTTTAATAAGATTAGCTAAACTGCAAAAGCATCTTCAAGGCCTGGAGCAGTGGGATTTGGTAGCAAAAACATGGAAAGAGAAGGAGAAGGGCTGAGTTCCCACGCAGCTTTTATCACTAACTTGTAGGCACTAACCATGATGCCTTCAAGTTTTATCTTCAGGACAAGGAGGAAGACACTTGGCGCCAACTACCTGCATGCTAATTAAGGCCAGGAAAGCAATTCTTGCTCCTCCTAGAGTTAATAGTAGGTTTGAGAGAATGGTCTCTTGCTTGTAACTCTGTAATAGTCTGCATCTGATGGGACTGAATTATGGAATGAGTTGGCCTGGATGATCTCCAAGGCCCTGTTAGGCTGTGTCCATCTGGGGTTCAGTGACACAGTCTTACTCAACTGACAACCACTGCTCTGCCCTTGGATGGCCCCAACCTCTGCTGCTCTCCAGGACCAAGTCTTCTCTGCGGCCTTGCTTGTGGCTTTACACTGCACTTCCCTCTTCCTTCCTGAAAGATGAATCAGATTGGCATGACTCTTGCCACTCTCTGTGGGAACTAAGCAAATGTGAGTGTGCATGTGGGTGTGTCTTTTTCCAAGAGTTAGACAGTGACATTTATGATGAATCAATCTTATCAGGCAAATACAGTCCATGCTTTATTTCCTCGGTTAGAAAGTGACAAGCTAGTGTACTGCCTATTTTATTTTGTATGTTTTAATAATGCAATATGGTGTCTTAATCTGTTTGGGCTACTATAATGAAAATACCATAAACCGGATGGCTTATAAGCAGCAAACATTTATTTCTCACAGTTCTGGAAGCTGAAGAGTCCAAGATCAAGGCACCAGAAGATTTGGTATCTGTTGAGGGCCTGCTTCCTCACAGACAGCACCATCTCACTGTGCCCTCACATGGCGAAAGGGGCAAGGGAGCTGTCTGGAGTCTCTTTTATAAGAGCACTAATCTCATTCATGAGGGCTCCACCCTCATGACCTAATCACTTCCCAAAGGCCCCATCTCAAAGTACTATCATATGGGGGACTAGGTTTTCAACATATGAATTGGGGGTGGTGGTGGTACAAAAACATTCAGTCTCTAGCATATGGAATTTATGAGTAAGGAGTTCTCAAATGAGATTCAGGGACAAAACCCCATCTACAATTTTGTATGTGTGTGTGTGAATGTACATCTTTCTTAGAAGAGGATCTATAACTCATCAGATTTCCAACAGAATTCATGAGCCAAAAAAGAACAAGACTAACTAGTGTAAAAGAATGTTCTAGTACCATAGAGTCAGCATCAATCACTGTCCGCCTCTAATGGAGGCAGCTCAGGGAGCCAAAGGAACTACAGAAGTAATATCATTAATAATTTTTTTTTGGTCACGCCACGTGGCTTGCGGGATCTTAGTTCCCCAACCAGGGATTGAATCCACACCCTTGGCAATGAAAGCACAGAGTCCTAACCACTGGACCGCCAGGGAATTCCCCATTAAAAATTTAAAGCATTTTATATCAAGCATCATGTAGTAAAAGTCCTCTTGATCGACCACTCCTTAGTGAACTTTCCAAATTAACCAATGCTCTCTGTTTCATCTATAAAAGACACTCATTACTGCCTCAGCCTTGAGCCCAGCACTATCCCACACTTTTGGTCCCACCCATGGTGTTGATTCATACCAAGATTCAGTGATGGTTCTTGCCCATCCTATTCATGTCAGGATATTATATTTCTGTGATTTGGTCAAAAACATGAAAACATTTGATTAAATATGAGCATAAAAAGAAAGTTGCAAAGTTGGAGTCTCTTCAGATTCTTAATTAAGGCAACGTGATTTTTTTTATATAACTTTAGAAATTTAAGGAAAATATGAAAAGGTTTTGCGCTCTGATTGCATGACAGGTATCTTTTAGTTCCTGCTTCACTTTAAAGAAACAAGTGGAGATTAAAGAAGAATGTGGTTTGTGCAGGGAGAGAGACACTCAAGAAAAAGCCTTGGTCCTTCATCAAAGGATTGGGGGATTAATGCAAATTTATATGTTTTGAGTTAAAATAAAAAGCTTCAGAAATGTACAAATCATTTTTAGGATTCCCAGATTGAACCAATTTTTTCTATTAGCTGAACAACCACTGATTCTCACTGAATTAATTTAGAGCAATTCTACCATACTGGGATCCCAGATAGGAGAAAAAATGGGTTTCAGGACCCCTGATTTTCAAGGATCTTAATATTAGTATACTTTCATTGATGCAGATAAAGAAAGCGAATGGATATTTTCAGCTCTACAGATGATTCCATACGCAGGATCAATACGTTCTTTCCATAAGGTTTAGGCTTTCTATGACAGTTTGAGTCCTTCAGGAATCAGCTGCTCGGGTAAGATTCGATGTGCAGGAGATTTATTGAGGGAAATTTGTGTGAAAGCAAAAAGGGAAAGGGAACAGGAGTAGGTGGAGAGAGGCTTAGACCAAGAGGCGGGTTTTATACCTATGAAGGGAGAGCGGGAAGGAAGGAATATTGGGTAGAAGGAGCCACAGACTGCAGCACAGCTCTGAGAAAGTCTCAGCAGATGGAGAGAGTTAGAATAAGGTTTTCCTGTAAGAGATGCCCCATGTTAGGCTGAAACGGCCCAACGGTAGTACCCCTGCTGCGCTCAGTCATGCCAAAGTGTGAATGTGGCAGTGGATTCTAAAGATGTGGCAGCCGCAGCCTGTTGGCTGACTCTACTCAGCTACATGACTGTGGACACCTTTCCTATTACAGAGCGTGACCATTGGAAATAAACACCATTCTCTAGGTAGGCTCAGGCCAGCAGGGTGTGTGGAAGTTGGTGAATCCAATTATGTCCAGTTACCTTTGTCAAAAGACTTCTAAGAAGGACTCATCCTTCTTTATCTACCTGCATCTGAAATGCTGCGGTAAAAATGATTTCTCACAGATTTGATGATAAAGCTTGTGAAATCTTTGTCCAGGCCTGGAAATAAATGCTTCTTTGGTAGCCTGACTTCAGATTTAGCAAGTATTTCATGAGCACCTATTATAGCTGTGCCAGGCACGACTATAGAGGTCTACAGACCTTGTGCAGACCAGGGCCCCTGGAGCTTACACTCTGGCCAGGGGGGCAGACAATAAACAACGAATCCATGGGCAAGCTAGCAGTAAGTTCTGTGAAGCAAATCAAACAGTGTAACATGTTCGAAGGGGGCTGGACAGAGGTAGTGGTCAAAGGATTATGGAGAACTACCTCTCTGAGGAGGGCACATTTGAGGTGAAACCAAATTGGAGAAAGAGGATGAGAGTTCGGGACAGAGGAAATAGCAAAGGCAGAGACAGTCGGGTGAGAGGGAGTTTGGCACATTAGTGGAAGGGAAAAAACACCACTTGGACAGGAGCCACACGACCAGGTTTACATTTTAACTTTGGTGATTCCAGAATTTCTATATGGAAAGAATTTGAAAGTGGTAAGATGCTTACAAGGGGAGTTGTTTGGAGGGAGGTGAGGAGGGTTGGTGGGCATGGGGAGATGAGAGGTGCCATAAAGCTGCATACCACTGCATAAAGTTGAGAAAACGTCCACTGTGTCTACCAAAGGATGTGGAGAGGGGGCAGGTTTAGCGATGATTATGGGCTGATTAAAATGTCTCAAACTCAACTCACTCTCACCCCCAGGCATCACCACTGTATTTTTAAAATCAGCGTGTCTATCGTGTAGAGCATGAACATAGGGGAGCAAGAGTAGATGCCTGGCAGCTAGGTAGGGTGAGAGATGACAGTGGCTTGCATTAAGGTGGTAGTGATGGCAGTGGAGCAAAGTGGATTGACTGAAAATATTTGTTTTTCTGTGAGGACATGATTGACACAGCACAAGTTCTGTAGCACCCTGGGCATTGTAGAACACTCCTTAAAGCTGTGCCCTTTTCCTTTTTCTTTATGGTGTATTTCTGAATTCAGATGTGTAGCAGACACTGTGGGTAATCAGAGATCCCCTCAAGCCCTTTTTCTTATGCCCATGTGCCTATCTACTGGCTGTGCTGTGCTTTTGCCAATAATGGCCTTGTGACTCTTCTTCAAAGGACTATCCTCCAGCTACTGAAGGGCTTTGCCCAAATATGACAGCTGGAAGTGTCTAGGAGTTTCCATCCCTCCCAGCTTCAACCCACACCCTGCCCAAACGGACCTTAGCCAAAGACTAACAGGTATGGGAGTATGAAAGTACAGCCTCTCTGCCCTGAGTTGAGCCGACTTTGAGGCATAACCTACTCGTCAGACCTCCCCACAGGATCAAGGGCAGCTGTTCTCCACGGGACTTTGCCCACAAACCCACCTCGCTTGGCTTCTCCACTGTTCTATTTCCTCCACTTCCTCACTGACTTCTTCTGGGAGTTTCCTGAAAAATCCACTTGCGCACAAATCCTTCTGGCAGAGTCTACTTCTGGAGACTTCAATCCAAGCCTCTTTGCTCCATTCCCATCTCTCTCTTCTTAATGCAAACCACCATCATACTTATATCTCTGACACTGTACCACTGGGGCAAGCATCATACTGTTTCCAAGATTATTCTGCCATAACTCTTATCATATGAGGGTCACACGTGTGACTCTCTACCATGGGCATCACTCCGCGGGTAGCCTTTTCTCCTTCACTCAAGAAAGGCCTATTGTGCAACTGGTTGAGACTATCATCGTTATAGGCATGACATTAATTCTGGTTTATTTTATTAAAAATAAAAAAGTTAAAAATCCACAGATGTCAGCACTTTAGCTATTATTAACAATAAGTTATTCGCGATATATCCTACAACTGATCATTACATACCAGAATGGCCTGAAAGGGTGACACAGAACCATATGAGACTTAGGATAAGACTGTATGAGAAAAACTACTCACCTTACCGCCAGCACAATTAACACAGGGGGAGCAGAAATAGAGTACAATCCAAATACATTTCCCTTTTCAGCATAAAGGTATCCTTTTGCGAAAATAGCAAGTAGAAAATAGCAAGTAGAAATGTTTAAGTATTAAGTTGAACCATATGAGATCTCCATTAGCATTTTCATATGGTTTAACCTAACACTAATTATGAACATTGGCTGGATTTTATAGATACAATACAGATTTAAAGAGGCCCTGCCTCACTCTTAACCTTGGCCAGATACCTTCTTAAATAAACTGCACCTAATCTCAAACACACTTATCTGGGAATGTCCACTCCAGGGCTGAGTAAATGGATTGCAATTATTTTCATAGATTCAAAGCCTTCCTGGAAATTGCAGTGAGCCCAGGTCTTTTTTCACCCTTTAGGCACCACCTCACTACTAATGGGAATGAGACTGCAGGGCATTTCTTAGCATTCCCCAGGGAGTGTTAGCCTCTACTTGAACCCTTCTCGTTGTTTATCTTGGCACCCATCTCTTAAGACAAGCATTGGGCACAAGACAGAAGACCTAAGCATGAATCAGACTCAACTATGTTCCGACTCCATGACCGTAGACTTCTTTTCTATTACAAACCTCTTCCCAATTTAAATGCAAACATTGCCTTATTCTTTTAATTAATGGCTTCAATCTATGTTGTCTTTCCTTCCTTCATATTGAGAGAAAAAATGAGCTATTACCTTTCAACGTGATTGATTTTCAAGTTATTTTTTTTAATACTAAAAGTAGAAACCAAGAAAAAAATAAAAAGCAAGAAAAACCAAGGCTGCAGGTGCCTGCCTATCCTCGAAATGGTATATTCAAATGACTATATATTTATTTACGACTGTTATAGAAACAGAGAGCCTCATGTGTTAGTTGCATTCCTAGTGTTGTACATGGCATTGTAAGATTTGATCTCTCCCAGGAGTCACCAACTTATTTTATACCTCACTGTCTACAAAATGGGTGCAGGGGATGTGTCCTCATTCACGTTTTTTCAGGAGATTTACTCTGCTGGGGTTGCCCAGCTTGAATCAAAGATGCTTTGAGTCAAGTTGCTTTTTCCTTAACTGAGAAACCAAAGACAGACCAAAGTTAACAACAGTCTTAAAAATAACATCTTGGGAATAATCATCACATGTTTCTTTATTACAGGAAATGCATACCAAATGTCGCCTTGTATTTAAACCTGAAAAGTGGGCAGAGTGTGGGCAGACAATTACACCAGAGGCTATTTAAGGAGGGCAGGTTTTCCATGACTGGCCACAGTTGGCCTTAGAACTCCATCTGTTCCTGACTTAATTTCACACGTAACTATTAGCACAGGTGCCATTGGTAAATATTACAGAAACAAAAGTGATTGTCATTGTAACCTTTAAGGATGTGAGTGGTTCATTCAAATCCCTCAGGCCTGACCACACATCCAGTATGGGTGAGGAACAAAAACAAAGAACAAACTTGCAAGGACTATGTCTTGTGGTTTTTTTTAGTCCTGGAACCAGAGACATGAATTTAATTTCAAGACCCCTTGAACACAGAGGCCCTTTGACAATTCTACCCACTTCCCTGAAACACACTCTAGCCAAATGCCGTAGGGGACATCAGAGCCAGCTACATAATTTGCGGGGCCCAGCGCAGAATGAAAGCACAGGTCCCCTTGTTTAAAAAGCAGGAAGAAAGGTGCCATTCAAGGTACCAAAATATAAAACCTTTTCCTTTCTTCTGCAGTTTCTCTCTTGCCTTGTCCTGATGTTTTTCATTTGCTGTTTAATGTCATTCTAAGTAAAGAAAAATTAAAATTTTAAATTATTAGCATGAATTTACCATTAATCTTATACTGCACAATGCCAGTTATAAATGCAAATATAAGACCATTTAACCCACAGGTGAAATTACTGAAATTCAGATTCTCTAGCTCATACATACATGGGTATTTTGTCCTCACCAGAACAGTAGAAATAGTGCACAAAACGAATCTAACTGTTTTTATTTCACTTCTTCATATGCACACATTCTATTAGTATGCTAAGTGAAATAAGTCAGAGAAAGACAAATACTGTATTATCTCACTTATATGTGGAATCTAAAAAAATACAACACACTAGTGAACATAGCAAAAAAGAAGCAGAGTCACAGATATAGAGAACAAACTAGTGATTACCAGTGGGGAGAGGGAAGTGGGGAGGGGCAATACAGGGGTAGGGGATTAACAGATACAAACTGTTAGGTACAAAATAAGCTACAAGGGTACATTGTACAACATGCGGAATACAGCCAATATTTTATAATAACTATAAATAGAGTATAACCTTTAAAATTTGTGAATCACTGTGTTGTACACCTGTAATTTGTGTAAATATTATATTCAACTATACTTCAGTAAGAAAAGAAAAGAAAAAAACACTCTCAATCTTGGCTTCTGATGAGTAAGGAAGCACTGGAAGGAGAAGGAATTATGGGTTGCCCTATTTTTCTCTTTCCTTCTAGCTCATCTTTTTCTGTGTGAGTGGTTGGCTAATACAAGGAAGTAACACGAGTAAGAAAGAACCTGATAGGTTTCCTTGTTCCTTCATGTTTCTTAGAACACCATTGCCCTCATCCTGCAATCGAACACAGTTCTGGTCCAAATGGAAAGCATCACCTCACAGAGCTAGCAGCTACCCCACTTACTCAGTTATAGATTGAACACACTTTGCATCTCCCTGAACTCACATCATGGTCCACTGGAATTCTGTGCTCGTGGGGCATCACGAACGGTATACGCAGGGGCAGCAAGGAACAGCGGATACTCATATCACTAATATCTTCTCTACTCATACTCATGATCCCTTGTTCCATCAGATTTCACTAAAAAAAAGAACCACAAGTTCAAAAGTAAAATTATTAAGAAGGTCAAGAAAGTGACAGCAGGGCATTAAACCAAAGTTCTGGAGCTTTCTGAGTGTGGGTCTCTGTATAACTACACAGATTGCACACCCTTGAAGCTGACCCTGGGGGACATTTCTTTTCATACTTCAAAATTTATTGAGCATCAGATATGTGTGAAAAAAGTGAATGAGACAGGCAGACAAAATGCCATCCTTGAAGTCTCTGAGGGGCAATTTGGGTGATTGCTATGTCCGTGTTTTCAGTAGAAGAGTTACTTGCTTAGCTCCAAAAATGATACTTAAAGTTTCAAGAGAATATCTAGCACTCTTGGGATACGCCTTATCCCCAAAGGTGCAATCCCTTGAGCTAAATAGGGAAAAATACAAGATCTGTACAGCTGAGACTTAACACCGAACTTGTGAGCTCAACTTGACATTCAGAATATATTACCCAGGTGGCTTATCGTAAACAGGCTACCAAGAACAAGGTGACCAGACACAGCTCCCAACAACTTGCCTAAACAGCAAACTCGTGAGCCCTTGTGGCAGAATTATTGAACTTGAAGTAGTCGCAGAAAACAATTAAGTTTTTTAGACTTTAATCTTATTTTTAATTTGGTAAAATACACAAAACATAAAAGTGCCATCTTAACCATTTTAAAGTATACAGTTCAGTAGTGTTAACTATATTCACATGTCGTGCAATCAATCTCTAGAAACTTTTCATCTTGCAAAACTGAAAATCTGTACCCATTAAACAGCAAATCCCCATTTTCCCCTCCCACCAGCTCTTGGCAACCACTCTTCTACTTTCTACTTCTATGAGCCTGACTACTCTAAATACCTTATATAAGTAAGTGGAATTATACAGCATTTGTCTTTTTGTGACTGGTTTATTTCGCTTAGTATAATGTCCTCATACATCCATGCTGTAGCATGTGTCAGAATTTCCTTTTTTTAAGGCTGAAGAATATTCCATTGTCTGGATATAGCACATTTTGTTTATCCATTCATTCATAGGTGAACACTTATGTTGTTTCCACCTCTTGGCTATCGTGAATAAAGCTGCTATGAACCTGGGTGTACGATATCTCTTCAAGACCCTGCTTTCAATTCTTTTGGCTACAAACCCAGAAGTGGAATTGCTAGAGAAAACAATTGTTTGAAATCACACTTATAGGGGCACGATCCATGTTGGGAGATCCCATGATGTTTGGAATTGTCAGGAGACTACTTACCTTGAGAGTTCCAGGGGTAAGATACATAACATGGAAGGATGGAGTTTGAAAAACTATAAGTGTATATCCCATGCAGTTGTTCAACACTGTGGCTTTCCAAACTGGACAGACAAAGTCACTGGCTAAAGTAAGCATCAAGACAAATATTCTAACCAAAAAAACTTTGGATTATAGTCAAGTGAAGCTAAAATAAGTACACTGAAGATGTGTAGAAGAAATACTGAACATCCAATGGTCCTTGGAAAGATAAAACTATTAAGACACTGTTTATAGGTTTGTAACGCAGCACTTGGAGCAATGCAAAAGAACCCTCTGTAGCAAGATATCAATCTTCAGACAAAAAACCATGTCCCCAGTGAGATATTACCACAATGCCCTGAAGTAACCTCACTGAAAATACATCAGCATTCAACACTTAGACAGTCAACACCCTGGCAGACTTCACTGATGGATTTTAGAATTATAGAACTTGCAACCTTATAAGAACATTACAGATCATCTAATCCAACTCTTCTAATTATAAAAAGAAGAAACCAAGGTGCCGAGGTGAAGGGACTCTCCCAGGACCACAAAGCTAGCTGTTGACAGACTAGGGTTGGTTTTCTCAATTCTAGTGGTGAATCTGTTAATATCCTCAAGGCCACCCTTAGAGCAGTAACTCCACAAGTCTCTGACAATATAAATAAAATAGCTCAAGCCTGAAAAGACCGAGCTTCTGAATTATTTTCTGTAGAACTGCCAGGCTATCATTGATGTTGTCCAACCATACCCTCCAATCCAGGGGTGCAACAGATGCTTTTTCTAAGCCAGTGGTCCCCAACCTTCTTGGCACCAGGGACCGGTTTCGTGGAAGACAATTTTTCCACGAACGGGGGTGGGGGATGGCTCAGGCGGTAATGCGAGCGATGGGGAGTGGCAGAGGAAGCTTTGCTCGCCTGCCACTCACCTCCTTCTGTGCAGCCAGCTTCCTAACAGGGGGCTGGGGATCCCTGTTCTAAGACACATCAAGATGTTTGATGGTTGCGGACAATCAGCATCATCAAGGCAATAGTCAGTGCCCCAAATGGATGTACAAATATCTCCCCCCTCATCTAAGTTAATTTAAGACATCAAGACCTCAGAAAGTTCCTGTTAAAATGGAAATATATTCCCTAAGAGTGATTATACACGAATTCATTATGGACATTAACACACTAGCAGGAATTCATTGATTGGATTAGTTAGTCATCAGCTTGCCAAAGTATCTCCTGGCCTTGAGGGACTGGGACTCAGGACCCATATGTTTTTGTGAAGGAAAAAATTCACTTTTCTAACAATTTCACCACAAACGGCTGTTAAGAATGCTACATTTGAAGGTAAATGTCCACATGACCCATACTGTGTGCAGCACGAAATAATTTTTGATCATCCAACAACCTCTAAGACAAAAGGTGGATATATAATATGGAACTTTAAAAACTGGACTCCAAACTGTCCATACACCCCCCTGTAATATTCCTGCTTGACAGAGAATAATCTAAACTTAACTAAGATAGCAGCCATATTCCTATAAAAGGAAGGAAAGGGAAAAACCTCTGATATTTCACCAACGGTGGAGTCACCAAGTTTGAGCGAACAGTGTCCCCTCTGTCACTAGACGATTGAGACAAATGGGTATGTGAATAGACCTTTTGGGAATTGGCTAAGATTAAGGCAGACTGAATATTTATTTTCTTTACTTTATCTTTATTTTCCTTATATCCCTGTACTGCGTGTTGATTCAGCCATTGGAGACCGTGAAGTTTCAGATAAGCTCAGGGAAACCCCACAGGAGTGGTGGTTATTTTCCATTCTCCGGTGCATGTGTCTGTTCTGCAGCCAGCCATGCTGGGTGGCTGGTTTGCTGGACCCAATTCGTGGTACCCAGGAAATTCCAGGGCTGCCAGGATCTTTGGGTTCAGTCATGGAGAAATCCATACCATACCTGATCTACATATTTGTGTGAGAATCTGTTTCAGACAATTCTGAGGACATCCAGGAAGGGCAAATTTGTCCTTGGGAAGATCCTAGAGGATTCACTCCTCAGAAAAACTTAGAACTCATAAACTTCAAATAAGAATACTACAACTAAACTGTTCACAAGGACAGAGATTCCTGGGCAAGCCAGTATTCCTTCATTGCCTTATAGGACTTCCGCTGTCTTCTGGTTAACCCCTTAACCCCTTTCCTGCTCCCCCCATCCAGTCATTAACATAACAGACACCTTAACTAACATAACAACAGATACCACTTTGAGGACCATTCTAAGTGATTATCTACATTATCTCATTTATTTCCCTTGGAATCTTGTTAGATAAGTGCTATTATCATGTCCCTTTTCATAGATGAGAAAACTGAGATACAAGAGTGGCAATGATCACCTCAGGTCACAGAATGAACAGGAAGGTAGGACCCAGACCCGGTGCTGTGAACTACAAAGTTCATGGTCTTCAACACATGCTGTTTTGTCTCCTGAGCATCTTGTTTTCTTTGGGAAGTGGCGAGGCCCTTCATTCTTCTAGTTCATTCCCCACTTCCTCAACCCTGTACTTTGGAGCCTCAGCCATGAGGCCTCCCCGGGAAGGGCTGGGCTTTGAGGAAAGAATCCTTTCCCCTCTGCTTACTAAAAGCTGCCAAAGGTTAACAAGGCCCAGGCCCTTCCACAGGCAATGCCCTGCTCTGGGCCCAAAGCTTGGAGCCTGGCTGCCTGCTAAAGACTTTCCATTCCCAAGGGGAAGACTGCCCAGGAGAGATGGCCATCTGGGAACAACCTTCCTGATGTCCGTTTGGCTACACATTTTGTTGATTTCCTTAAGTGTGTTTTCTTATGGGGTTTCTGTTTCTTTTCTGGCTGGGTTTGTGACTTTACTTCATTTCTGTTTATTTCTTATTATTTGGCCCAACACACTTGTTTTCATTTGATTTTTTTTTCCCTCAGACTTCTGGCATATACGACCTGTAGCTCATTTTGCCGTATGATATGCCACCCTGTGTGTATGTTTTGTCTAAAGTTCCTGGAAGCCAAAACTTAAACAACATGAAAATGAGATGGGGGAATTATTCAAACCTTTCGACTTAGGCAAAGATCATCTTGTTAATGAGATGCACAGCCACTATTTAAATCACAGTTTAGATTACTTCAACTGTTCACTACTTTTATAACTGATGAAATATGCCATTGAAAAATGTAGCATCAACAACCTTTAAAAAAACGAAAATGTGAAGCGTTTCTGACCCTTTTCCTTTGGTGTTCCAAGGATGGGGCAGGGAAGGCTGAGAACAAAGAAAGACTTAACTCCTAGCCTCAAAAACTGGAGTGGGCAAGCTAGGATAGGGTAGGGGAAACTGTAAAAAGGCATGTCATATCCCATAGAAAATCATCCATCACACTAAATATGACATATCATGTCTGTGTGTCCAACTTCTAATCCCAGATAATGTTCTGAAATTTTTAAAAAACGAGGCTGGTTTGTAATCTGTCTGGACCTAATTATTTTCCTCACACATCCAAGAATGTGTGTGTGTGAGATTTCCATCAGAAAAGATGGGATACAAAACAATACTACAGTAAATAGGTCGAGTCAAAGAGATCACAAGTATAACTAAATACATAGGACAGTGAAGAGCTTTATAACAAGGCTGTAGTAGTCTTGGATTTATTTAGAAGTCTTGAGGGCTTGCTATGTCCTAAGGTTTTGGTGTCAGTGAGATATGAGTTCAAATCTTGGCCGTGCAGCATCCTAACTGGGTGACAATGGGCATTCAGTAACTTTATCTGTGAAACAGAAATAATAATATCTATCATTTACAGTTCCTATCAGGCTCAGCTGAGATAATGCTTAGTAGAATGGTGGCATATATTAACTTTTCAATAAGTGGTTATTCTCATACATTATTCTAACATTGCATGTATTTTATGTTAGCATTTGTTGAGCCCTTTACGCATACAGCAGAGCACCATATGGAATCACAAATATTGTTTCATGTATATTTACAGTAAATCTTGGAGAAAGGTTGGCTTATTACCTAATTGTATATTTATAGAAACTAGAGAGAAGGCTGACTCGGCCAAAAGCAAATGGCAAGGCATAGGGCAAGAATCAAAGCTAAAACTGAAAGATCTAGCAGCTCCTCTCCAACCATTACTCCCAGAAGTATAGTGGAGAGGACTTAACACAAGCTCAGAGGGACTAGGAGTCTTCTGAGGAAAAGATCCCAAGACTTGAAATAGCTAGATGTGGAGAAGGGAGAAGAAATAGAATGTTAGATTTGGAAGACTAGGGCAGGCAGAGCTCACATGGGGCGTTCCCTCTTCCCTCTACTTTCTCTCACAAAGAGTGTTTATGTCCAAGGTCTCTTGTAAAGTCCCCACAACCACTTCAATTGGGGAGGTGGGCACGGTGACCCTCAGGGACTAAAGAATATGCCCAAGAAAAAATGAGTCCATCCATACCAGTCACTGTGTCAATAAACAATGGATGTTTGTTGTTTATAGACCTCACCGAACAAGAATGTTCTTTATAATTAACAACTGCACTTTGGGTTACTAAGATAAACAAAATACTAAAATTCATGAAGAGTGCTCAATTTTGCTGGGCATGATGATCAACAATTCTGTAAATTCGGGAGCCAGGGTCAACTTGACACTTAATTCTAGGTCCAGGCTCTTGCAGGACACCCAGCTCTGCTATGCTCTTTTTTCTGAGTCAGAAAGGAAAAAGGATTGCCTCTGCTGGCTAAAGTCATTGCAGTGGTAGATCTTAGATGTAAATATTTGTGGACCCATCTCCACCTTTTTTCCCATGAATAGTATGGCTTTTCCTTGGGGGTCTGCTCCTTTCTGACCCCATCCATGTGATTCTTTGGGAGCCACCCTTCATGATATCCCACCTAGCTAGTCAGAGACAAGAGCATGTAAATGAGGCTTGGACATCCATGGTACCACTTTTCCCTGGACACGGTGATTACTAAAGGGATAGGTGCATAATTCCAGTCAGGCTAATCAGTCTCGCCCTTGGATTTTTCTAAATAGAGCTGAGAAGGAAGAACTCTCTTTCTTTCTCTGGCCCCAAGACTGTGAGCGTGTAAACCTAAAACAGTTACGGCTAGGCTACTGCCACATGGAAAAAGCCCATCTGTGGTGGGAGACAATGAAGTGGACACACAGAGAGAAGATAACCAGGGTCTTGATAGAGTTCAGGTCCCTGGTTTGAGGTCCCTGCTAGCAGCTCCACCTTTCCTGGGCCTTAACCTGATGTGAATTGTATTTCTATCACTTGCAACCAAGAGTCCTGATTAATAGGGAGAGAAAACTCAGCCCGGTACACTCAGGACAAAACAATTGATAAAACTAAAGGGATAATACAACTCATCCATCTGCTAGAGAAACTTTTAGGAGGAACTATGGGGGCTATGCGTCAAGCACTGAAACCAAAAAGGGTGGAGGGTAGATTAGCGCCACCTTGACTCTTTGTTATATATGAATAATCAACATTTCCTAGACTACAGATAAATGCCGAGCTTCTTAACCAGACAGCAAATTTGGACCTTTCATTTCTGCATTTTTTGTGTGTATTTCAGGAAGTCCACAAACCTCTCAAAGCTAATTAGGAACTGTCTCCCAAGGGCTATAACTGCAACTGGTATTGATAATGCTAGTGATTCATATTTCTACTTAACCACTTGCTAGCTGTGTGTCATTATTTAACCTCTCAAAGTCTTAGATTCTTCATTTGTAATACTGAGATTATAAAAACACTGAACATAAAAGGGAGCTGAGGCTATTAATTTGGATGATATCTGTAAAGCACCTGGTATGGTGAGTGACACATCATTGCCACTGAATAAGTGCGACTATTATCAGCATCATCACCAGGTTAATTAACAGATGCTGATAGGTTGATTCACTGAGGATGTACAGACATCAAATATTTAACTTTCATAATCTGTATTTAATTTTGAACATGTCACTCCAATTATGTTTCATTGTATAAATACAGGAGCCCTCTGGTGGTCAAGACCACTTCTAGGACATGCTTAAAACACTAACTGTAAAAAGGAGACACGTAAGGATATTGTCATTTCCGTCCCATTAAAATTAACTAGAGATAATGGGCTTAGGTATGGTGTTATGGGCTGAGTTGTGCCCTCTCAAAATTCATATGTTGAAGTCCTAACCCCGTAGTTCCTCAGAATGTGACAATATTTGGAAACAGGGTCTTTAAAAAGGTAATTAAGTTAAAACGGGGTCAACAGGTTGGGGCCTACTCCAATATGACTGACATCCTTATAAAAAGAGGAGATTTGGAGAGAGACGCATACAGAGGGAAGCTGATGTGAGGACACAAGGAGGAGGTGGTTGTCTGCAAGCCAAAGAGAGAGGCTTCAGAAGAAACCAACTCTCCCGACATCTTGATCTGGGACTCCCGGCCTCCAGAGCTGTGGGAAAATAAATTTCTGTTGTTTAAGCCACTCAGTCTGCACTACTTTGTTACAGAAGCCTTGGCAAACTAATATATATTGGATTGTGATTCCAGTCAATAGACAACATTGGTTTTCCTTTTAGTGTAAATTGTGCCTTTAGACATAATTGAGGTCCATTTGGTTGCAACGTGGGATGATGTATGCCATAAAGCGTGGCATTAAGGAGGTTAAGGTGAAGGGTTTCTCTCTGGGTTTAGGGCACATGAGATTTACCTTGTTTCATGGTCAAATACTAGTCATTGAAAACCAAGCCAAGAGGACCTACTGAATATTGCAGAAAGCTAGGAACAGTCCAAAAATTATCAGTCAAAAATAATAGATATGTCATCTTCATTGACACGGTCCAACACATATAATGAAACTTAATACTATAAATAATTGCTATTTGTGAGAGCATTTTCATAATTTGCTGTAGTTTTAGCTTAAATTTTTGTTCAAACTTTATAAGAACCCCCTTATTATAGCTATTTTTCTTATTTCTAATTTTAAAGATAATAAAGTAAAATATCAGAGAAAGTAGGTAAAGAAGGTTAGTTTCAAATCTAGGCTCTTGGACTCCATATCCCATGTTCCTTTCACTACCTGCTGCCTCTCCACATTTTCCATTTCCCATGAGCCCCATTGCTGAGATCTTCTTAAAGCGTTGTCATTAAATATGAGATTTTATTTTCACAAAGAGATTGGCAGCCATTTGTTCTACAGGCTTGTGTTTATGGATTGAACACATGAAGAAAATGGATATAAAGCAATGGAACTGGATATAAAGATGGACGTGAGCTCCTCTTTCCAGAGCATCAGATTGATTGGAGATGTACAGATCTGAGAAGGTTTCTATACCAGGAAGGGAGATGAGAATAAAGTAAAAGATCTTTTCCTCCTTTTAATTTCATGTTATTCTGTGCAGTCAGTATTTAATGAGAACTGATGTAATCTTTCCATGTGCAAGGAAGCATACTTTTATTAGAGTAGGGATTCCAACGTTGCCTTTTTTAGTTTGAATCTAATCTCGTGAATAACTGACCCTTGGTCCCATTTTAACATGGAACATCTAAGAGAGTGTAAATAAGGATTGATGGGAAAATTATTTAATTAGTAAGAACTAGCAAAGTGCTCCCACATCAGATAACCAAATTCAAATGTACGAAGTTTCTTCATTAAATGCAGTAAGGTTTTATTGATTTGGAGTCCATTAATTCATGATGATTGAATCTAGGTCAGGCTGACGTTTACCTCTGCACTTTCTCAAAGAAAGAATGTGCTAAGGAAAATACTACAGTAAAAACAAGAATAAGTGAAAGCATTTTTATCTTACCTAAGCAAAATATTTGTTTTAAGGAACTTTGGCACATTCATTATAAACAAGTCGTATCTAACTCATGGTGTGGGCATAGAGCGAGCTATGTGTTCAGTTTGTTGGATCAATCAGTGAATATATGAATGCAAAGTATGCAGCTTTTTTACCCCTTAAAGGAGGCCCAAGTGTGTGTCTGCCCACCAGGACAGTGGTCCTCCCTTGTGGTCCATAGACCAGAAACATGAGCATCACCTGGGAATTTGTTAGACATGCAAATTCTCAGGCCCAACCTCAGACCTACTGAATCCAAAACTCTGGGGGTGGGGCTCAGCTGTTTGTGTTTTAACAAGTCCTCCAGGGGGTTCTGATGTGTGCTCAAGTGTGAGAACACTGCACAAGAAAACAATTGTTTGTTAGATACGTGAGTGTTCTTAATTACACTCAAAAGAAATAGAACTGTCTTTCTTTCTGAGTATTCTGTTTATGAACTCTTTCACTAATTCTGAGACACTGTCTCCCCAACGAGTCTGAATCAAGGGAGAGGAGCCATAACTGGGTGTCTGTTTATAGTGAGGCTAAGAAGCCAAACTGATGCCCATTGTCCTGACAGAGGACTGAAGGCTCAGCTGCTGGCCCTGGTGGGCCTCCTGCTGATGGAGGATAATGGAAATTGACCAGGATCTGGAGCTCTCAAATGGTTGCAATAATTTTCAAATCTATTTTTTTTCTTTCTCTTATTTAAGTCGTGTTTCAAATGAAATCCAATCCATATTTCCCCTCATTTACATTTAAAATTGTTCAAATGTGATGTTGGTAGGAGATGAGTGAGTCCCCAGGAGAGCTTATGAACCTACTAAACCTTTTCTTCAAAACAGGAAGTTGCACTTTACCCAGTGCAAACAAAGTTTAGCTTGAAAAGGCCTGATTTGTACTTAGCATTTTTAGCCAAAAAAGTTGGAATATATTTTAATTTTCAAAACACATCTTCTCCCATTCTTCTTACCATCATCAATCTCTTGATATAGCATCCCCAATCAGATATGCTGCCTTTCCTTCTTCTCATCTAAGCTAAGATATGAGAGATCTAACCTCATTTTCATAATCACATGTTTGTCTCTTAAGGGATTGTATAACTCAGTAAATGTACTAGTTACACTTAAATTTAATCCAGTTCAACAACCATTTATTATTGCCTGTGCAAGGAAATAGGACTGCTTGTGGGGAGGGAGGAGATAAAAAAAAAATTTCAGAAATGAGTTGATCTCAGCTGAGGAATGCCTGAGCCTTTGTTGCACTAAATATATTTCGATCATCATATGTTCCCTAAATTGCCTGAGAATTAGATATAGCATTCGTAGCAGATTTCTGAAATTTATTAGAGATTCTAAAGAGGTCCTCCATATTTGGGAACAAACAATTTAACTTGCGGTCTGAAGAGGAGAAGAGGGAGAGAGAATTGTGGCAACCTGCCTGGACCAGGAGAGAGTATCGTCAGCTATCTTGTGTCTGAGTCCTCTGTGTTCCCATAACACTTTGCACGTACCTCCATCTAGTGCTTTTCCTCAAGGTACTACTGATTTCTGTGTCTATTTCTCTTATGAGGACTATGAGCCGCCTGAGGGCAGGGACTGTTCCTTTCCCCAGCAAGTCATTTGGAGTTGCCCTAGCTGCTTGGTAAAGCGTGTATTCTTCAACTGGTTCTCTTAGCTAGTTTGCCACTTCATACCTCATGGAGGATTACAGAGATATTGTCACTTTGGTCTTACACATATAGAAGAGGTTTCCAGCCAGTGGAGGGCAGGGACTTTCTCATCGAAGGAAGCCAGATGGGAGGAGTAAAGAAGGCTGCCTGGTAACCAGATGTGGAGGCAGAAGAGCCCTGAGGAAATATGGTGAAAATAGGGAAGACAGAGATGTGAACCTCCCTCCCTCACTCCCCCACTCCCCCACCTGCCTCCATCCCCACTCCATTCAGGTGCCCTATCCTGAGCCAGTGTACTCATATTCTAGTCACTACTGCTGCAAAACAAATCATCCCCACCTCTCCCCAAGAAAACCTCTGGCTTACAACAACAATCATTTTATTATCTTTCCTAGTTTCTGCAAGTCAGGAAGTCGGGAAGGGCTCTGCTGGTTGGTTCTGGCGTGAAATGTTGGCCAGTGACCTCAGATGGAACAATGAGGGGCCCAGAGCAGCTGGGGCTTGACTGGGCATCTCTTTCTCTCTCCATGAAGTCTCAGGGCCTCTCTACATGGTCCCTCCATGTGACCTAGTCTGGGCTTCCCTAAAGCATGGGGACTTCAGGGTAGTCAGTCTGCTTCAATCAAGGCTCAGGACAGTGAACATTAATGTTGAAGTGAGCAAGGTGGCAGTTGAGTTGCCTTTTATGATCTAACTTCAGAAGCCTCACAGTGTTACTTCTGTCATACTTTATTGGTTGAAGTAGTTCCAACAGTCCACCCAGCTTTGTACTCCCACCTCGTGATGGGAGGAGTGTCAAAGCCACACTGTAGAAGAGTGTGTGAGATGGAAGTTACTGGTTTGGGCCATCTTTGGGGAACATATATGGTTTGCCACGGACAGGAAGAGAGCTAACAGCTGTGGGGTCTCTTTCCTTCCCACCAAATTTTTTTCCCTATACCCCTCACTCACCCATCCACACATACACCATACTTGTTATTCTGGTTATATTTTTCTTTTTGTTTTACACTAAGGGAATCTGGCACAGCGTTAATCTTAAATACCTTAAGGTTTCTGTCTAATGCATCTGAGTTTAGATTTCTTAAGACTTAAAAATACCACAGGTTTGATTGTTCACACACATTCCCAAGTAATTTTCCCAAGGAAATACTATTTCAAATTCTCCATTGGGGGAAAAAAACGTTAAATGAAAATCAATACTGATGGGTAGTGCTGTACGAAAAATGTGTGTTGTAAGTTATTTTACCACAGAGGTAGTTTCCTGTGGAAACTGTGACTGGTGGTAAACTCAGTTTTAAAATATTTTGAGACACAAGCCAAAATCTTGGGTGGGGAAAAATAATTTGCTATTACCCAAAGAAAAGTCAATTACTTAGTACTAACATCTTAAAAGATATGATTCAAGTACGTATCGTTTCGAAAAGTAATTTGTAGCATGTTCAACAGTAGCAAGGATGTATTGGCAATTAATTACTAATAAATTCAATTCACAACTTGTACACAATTTTCTCCTTCTAGTAATTATAGTTTTCTTAATAAAGAGTTACCATGTTTTTAAATTTCACTGAAAATATCTAAAGCAAGCAGCAAATGGGTATTGAGTTTGGTGAGATAATGACTATTATCCTTAATTACCTCAGTAGCAAAAGCTGGCACCATTCAATATATTCTATATATAAATTATTGCAAAGGGAAGATTCAAGCCATCACAGATTTGTATTTCAAAAAGGAATATAAGTTACCCTTGTCTCTGTTTTCCACATTGATGACCTGTGTAATGAGCTGGAGAGGTAAAATTCAGGAAACCATCTTCATTAACAGTAAACTAAGGACAATTCATAATATTTTTAAAAGAAGGGGGAGAAATCATTACCCAGGGCTGGATAATTGAATTGTAGAAACATGTTGAACCTTCACTCTAACCATAAATGCATTTGCAAGTAATTATTACCCACAGCATAAATAACTTCATAAAATCTACCTGAGTCAACATTAGTCAGATTTGCAAAGCACCAAGGAAAATAAGCAATTAGTTGATTCCTTATCCAAGAAAAACATATTACTTAGTTACAAATAATTCTAAAATTTCCAAAGGAATGAGTGGGTGGAGGCTGGTTCTGTACAGCCAATGACCCAGTTTCAGGAGATGTGGCAGGGGACCTGCTGATCAGAAGGCCACCTTCTGGTAATCTGTGGCTCAAGCTTCCTTTACTTTTGTGAAAGCCCATAATAATAACACAGAGCTGTAAGATGTTGAAGTCTGAGGGCTATTACTACGTAACCTGCCCATAAAGAGTACCTGAAGCACATCTCTTGATGAGCCCCAGAACCAAGTTTTCCAAAGACCCTCTGCCAAGAGCTTCAGGTCTGTGAGAAAAAGGCCTCAAAGTGAACCATGTAATCAGACTGTGAAATTCCTGGACTATACTATACCAGAAACTATCTGAATAGTATCGTGACATAATTTTTAGTACAAATGTATTCATCTTCCCCCTCCCTACCAAAACTTCTGGCTGCTCTGCTGAATCCTATCAAATAATTATTGGGGACTTGTTTTTCTAGAATAAACAAAGGGCAGGACCAACCTTTTAAAAGCTAAAGTTCAGAAGAACATCCGTGTTTGAAATCTCACTTGTATACTCTCAGCCGCCATATTGCCCATGGTTCTTGTGGACAAGGAACCAGCCAAGGCAGGTGCTGGAATAATTCTGGTCTCTTAGCTCTAGCTTCAGACTGATAAATTGCTGGGCACTGACTCCTCACCGAAAGCATTTCTGCCCAGCTCAGTCTGAGTTGTCACAGCTGTTTCTTTGAGGTACATATGGGACGTGGTGTCCTAACACATCTTAGGAATGAGCTCCTGTGAATGAAGGAAACATGTTACCTGCTTCCTATCTGATTATTTGTTTATAAACACATACCTACCTCTAACCTTGTCCACATGCCAGTTCTGGATCAGCCCAAGGCACTCATTTGTTGTCTGAACTTTAGAAATTCTATCCCAATAATCTAAGAAAGCCTAAATCAGTAAAAGCCATCAAATTTCTAGGGAAAATATTTTATAATACACAAGGTATTATTTAGCAGAGTAACTGAGTCTGCACTTCTTTCCTTTTATTCCCCATCTAAAAATCTCCATTCACAACTGAGAGTGGACTGTAGTAATATAAATCGTCAACATATACACCGTTTTATTTCTCCCTAGATTCTCTGCGTGACGGTCCTCCAGGAAACTGAGGACTTTTCCTCCCTTGTTGCCAATGAAGATGCTCTATGATCTTGAGAGCTCTGCTGTCAGTGGAGAGTGACCATTTAACCCAGAAAGATCCCCATGTGTAGTAAAAGACCCTACACATGGGTATAGTTATATCGTCCTGGATTGTCTATTTGCAAAGATCATTTTATACTCAAAGTTTCAGACCTTTGAACTCACTCACTCAGGTTAAAGAGCCAGAATTCATCAAAGTCATATGCAAAAGACAGCAATATTTTTCTTTGTGTTTCATTTAAAATGTTCTATCCTTTAAAACAATGCATATGTATAATAGCCATCCATCTTTAGCTTTTAAATTATAGAGTTTTATTATTATTTGTACCTAGTTTTCAAAGTAAAAAGCTGTTTTCATACTTGCTTCAAGGCCCACTCATGAGGTATTAAAGACACGAGAAGCCGGAGGTCTGTGAACCAGCCACCCTCGGGCCGGCACTTTGGTGGTACTCTCTGAGTAACATTTGGATATGCTCTTCTTTAAAAATTGGATTCAGAGGAAAATCAGATTTAGGACTTTGTGGCTGGCATAGGGGTAAGTGTTGAGAAATGTTTCCCTGGCTTGCATGAAGGAAAGAATATGGCCATCCAGAACCCTTTTTAAAAAAACAAACAACCCCTTAATCTTCCTGTTATACTCAATTTCCTTTTATATGAGGAGTGTGGGACTAGAATTGCCTATTTGAACGAACTGTAAGGAAATAGTAAAGAAGAATGGGAAAGGGGGCAGCTCTCAGTTCCCTCTGTTAGGTCCTATTCTTTTTAAAAAATATATATGTATTTTATTGAAGTATAGTTAATTTACACTGTTGTGTTACTTTCAAATGTACAGCAAAGTGATTCAGTTACACACACATATATATATACATATATGTTTTTTTATACTCTTTTCCATTGTAGGTTATTATAAGATATTGAGTAGAGTTCCCTGTGCTATACAGTAGGTCCTTGTTGATTATCTATTTTATATATAGTAGTGTGTGTATGGTAATCCCAAACTCCTAATTTATCCCTCCCCACCTCTTTCCCATTTGGTAACCATAAGTTTGTTTTATATGTCTGTGAGTCTATTTCTGTTTTGTAAATAAGTTCATTTTAGATCATATTCTTTACATAATGTGTACAAAGACACACACACACACACACACACATTTTCTTGTCACACCTCCCCACCCACGTACATCGTGTTCATCAATATCCACTGATCCCAATACCTTTTCTTGGCTTAGTTCATTCACACCGACTTTGCATTTCTGAGGTAGGAACAACTACATATCCCACATGCGTTCCTGTCCTCGATCTGTTTTCTAAATATGTTTCCTGACCACAACCTCTCCTTTGTCTCCTTAGGGCAAGCATGGAGTCTGCTTCTTTGGCATCTCCCATTGCATGATAGGACAATGCTGGGGACAAACGTCCGTGAGACATACTTAAAGAATGTCAGTGACAATGAACACATTTCCTACTTGTCATGAAACACATTTTCCTACTTGTCAGATTCATTTTGAATCTGAATGTCCCACAATCATTTCCTAGATGATGCCTGACATCTTCTATGGACATCACACCTACATAGAGTGACTTAGGACCGTCTGTACGTGCAGAGTGTGATCCTTGCACATTTTTACTTTCAACCAGTTTAATCCTACCCTAACTCCAATTTCGCATATGATACTTGATTCTGTCTGCTGAAGTCAACATCTAGCAATCCTGAAGCTCTGCAACAGGACGACAAGGGACAGTCCCCTTTCGATAGCATATTTATCACAGTAGAAGAGGAATCAGGCAGTGTTTGCCCTGTTGTATTTTCCAGGGAAGATTCGTGGGTGCTGCTGTATTAGTGTAGTTCAGCAGGTGAAGGCGACAGAGTTAGGTGTCTGCCTGACTCGACTTTGTCCCAGAAAAGAGTGTGAGCTCCTGTTTCCCTGATATCTTTAAGGGCAATTCAGGGCTTTTCTCTCCACGTTTATTAAGACTTCATTGGAAGCAATCGATGAGATATCTAAATGTGTTTTTGTGCTGTTATCTAGAGGAAATATTGACTTCTAGGTACAAAAGCAAAATCTAAACTAAAGAAAGTCTTACACAAATTTTGCATAGTTATTACAAGGCTCAGCAACACAAAATACACATCCCTAGCAGTTTCAGTGAAAATTTTAGTTCATCTAAGGGGCTGACATGGTTCCCTGGGATGTTGGTCAGTTAGAGAACTACATGATGGTCTTGGCAAGGACAGTCATTTTTCACACCATAAGCTACATAATCTTCACCCACTCCCAACTGTAAAATATCTGGGGGGAAAGTGAGGAGATTTGTGAACAAATATATCCAAAAGAGCTATAGAATTAGCCACATGATTTATACTAGCATCTATAATTGAAGAATGAAAAGTCTTACTACCAAGTCTGAGTTATACTTGAGTGGCTTAGAAGCCTTTTATTATTTTACTTTATTTTTTTAATTTTATATTGGAGTATAGTTGATTTACAATGTGTTTGTTTCAGGTGTATAGCAAAGTGATTTAGTTATGCATATTCGTATATCTATTCTTTTTCAGATTCTTTTCCCATATAGGTTATTACAGAGTATTGAGTACAGTTCCCTGTACTATACAGTAGGTCCTTAGTGATTACCTATTTTATATATAGTAGTGTGTATATGTTAATCCCAACCTCCTGATTTATCCCTTCCCCCTTTTTCTTTGGTAACCACGTTTGTTTTCAAAGTCTGTGAGTCTGTTTCTGTTTTGTAAATAAGTTCACTTGTATCATTTTTTTTTTAGATTCCACATATAAGCAGTATCATATGACATTTGTCTTTCTCTGTCTGGCTCACTTCACTTAGTATGATAATCTCCAGGCCCATCCATGTTGCTGCAAATGGCATGATTTCATTCTTTTTTATGGCTGAGTAATATTCCGTTGTGTGTGTGAGTGTGTGTGTGTGTGTGTGTGTGTGTATACCACATATTCTTTATCCATTCATCTGTCAATGGACATCTAGGTTGTTAGAAGCCTTTTATGCACTCAAAGGTCTCCAAGGATCTGCGGACAGTCAGGATGCATCAGTGAATCCACTAGTCAGATATCTTCCCTGGGTCCCTTCATCTCCAGACTCCACCGTTCTCTCCCCTGCTCTGTGCCCAGACCCTGCAGGTCTGGACTACATCAACAGGGCTCCCATGTCCTCTGGCCCCAGTTGTGTTTGGCCAATGGAAAGCATCTTCAGATGATCAGAGATAAAGGAGAGTGAGCTCGGGGTATTATGGCCCTGGTTCCCTCCCTGATGTGTTGCCTTGGGTGGGCTGCATCCCTCAACCACCTTTTCTGGGTAGCTAACTCTCTGACAACTCCAAGACTCACTCATCCCTTCCAAATTCTACTACCCATCCCCTTCCCTCAACCCTTCAGGCCTAGAAGTGGTAACAATTTGGTGTCTACTAGTTACAGGTTACTGCACTATCCTTCGTAGTTCCCCTATACCAATCAACCCTTAAATTATCTTTTTGGAGTATGTCAGCTATTTCCTGTTAGAACTCTGACTGATATACCCGTAGACTAGAATGTTTGGATTTTTCAAGCTCTCTGAAGGACACTTACAAGGCAGTGCATACAATGAAAGCGAAGTGTCAACCACTCACAAGGTCAGTGTGGAGTGTGGGAGCTGAGGTCTGGGTGGGTGGGGTTGCCGGTGGGGAGCAGGTGGGAGAGCTAGTCACGTTTTTGTAATTCATCATTTTCCACCATCAGGGTACACTTATCTACTGCTCCACTCACAGGTGGGTGGAGAGAAACTATAGGACACCGAGTCAAGAAAAAGGGTCTCAGTCTCCCACCTCATGTCCCCCTCCGGGGAACTACGTCCTGAGCTTGTAAGACTCTTCATTGACCGACCTCCCCCTGAAGGTCAGCTTAAGCCAGCTTTATAATTAAGAAGTGAGTGTCCTTTGGAACTATTTTTCTTAAATCTTTTAAACTCTGTAGGAAAGAGTCAAGTAATGAAAGGTTATAGCATGATAAGTTTATGGTAGAGAGATGGTATTTAAACACTCTTAGCCCATGTATTTATGAAAATAAAGAGACATCAAATTAGCTGAAAGTACCAGATATTTTCTTAATGACACTGAAATAAAGAATTGTGAAAAATCATCCGAGTCAACTTGCTACCCCCAGGTGGGATCGATCATGTTTATTCCATCCAATTCTGCCTATTGCAGAAGATCTTTAGAGAAATGGTAAGGTAACCATCTTTCTTACTATCCAGCTCTACAATGAAACAGAAATGAAGAGTTAACAGTTATGTTTGTAACTGAGGCTGTATAAGTGGGAACTATGGGATAGGCCAGATCAACATTCAATCTCTAATAGAATGTTTTTCTTCCCGTCTCACCCATCCAGCATTGGAATTCAGGAACTAGGCACCTGCTTCATGTTTCTAAAAATATAAATATATATTATGTCTGGGCTGATGATAAAATGTCCTGGGGGGAATTTTTGAAACTAATACACAATCATTATGTTGCCTCCTGGCTTGATCTGCCTATAGATTATCTTGGTTATTTTCTGCTACACTGTATACCCAATGTTTTTTTTATTTATTTATTTTTTCGCTGCGTTGGGTCTTTGGTGCTGCACGTGGGCTTTCTCTAGTTGTGGTGAGTGGGGACTACTCTTCGTTGCTGCGCGGGGGCTTCTCATTGCGGTGCCTTCTCTTGTTGCGGAGCATGGGTTCTAGGAGTGCGGGCTTCAGTAGTTGTGGTGCGTGGGCTCAGTAGTTGTGGCTCGTGGGCTCTAGAGTGCAGGCTCAGTAGTTGTGGCGCAGGGGCTTAGCTGCTCCGTGGCATGTGGGATCTTCCTGGACCAGGGGTTGAACCCATGTCCCTTGCGTTGGCAGGTGGGTTCTTCACCACTGCGCCACCAGGGAAGTCCCTACCCAATGTTTATATGAACATGACACATGATTGCTTGATTGGAAAACTGTTTTCTAAGTAAAATTAAGGATTTATTTTATCATGACATGGGAATATAAAGATTTGAGGTCAGGCCCTGACTCTGCTACCTAACACCTGTACCTCAAGAGTTTGTCACCTTACTGCCAGGGGCTTGTCGTCTCAGTGACATGGCTTTGGTGCTCATGGGGGGTAGGGGTAGATGATAACTAATGACCTCTTCAGATGGAATTAAAATCCTACTACTTGAACATGGGAAGACTGAGGCGCCCAAGTGTATTAATCAGGATTCTGCTGAAATAGTTCTGTGTAACAAATGACTCTAAAACTTGATGACTTTTAACAATAAGCATTTATTTCTAGTTCAGGGATCTGAAGATTAGCTGTAGTTCAGCTGGGCTCTGCCCCAAGATTCAACTTGGGTTCCGGTTTGCTCCACATTTTTCTTCATTCTGGGGCCAGCAGCTACCTGGGGCATCTTCTTCTCATGGTTGATGGCAGAAGTACAAAAAATAAACAAAGAAGTGAGTGGAAATACACAATGCCTTTTAAGATCTCAGCAGGAAATTGACACCATTTCACTTCTACTAACATTCCATTGGTCAAAGCAAGTCACATGGCCAAGACCAAAGTCAATGGGTCAGGGATAATCTTTCTCTCCTGAGGGACACTGCAAACTCACATGGCAAAGGGCGTGGAAGTGCACTTCCATTGCAAGAAAGGAATAAGGAATTAGAAAAACAAATTAAATCTACTACCCATTAGCCACTAGGCACAGCCTATAATCTCTAAATTTTCTAGTTCTGATGCATGTGCTTGTTCATGCCCTCATGTACAGCAGTAAACCCACACATCATCAGTGAACTTTACCAACCAAGCAGAGTTCCAGTTCTTAGAGAGGGGGCCACTGGTTGTCTGAGACAAGGCACCCTGCTATTGGCCAACCACCCCAAGACAATGCTGAGTTGACACCAGTGGTCTAAATCAGATGGCCATTTCTTGAGGGCCCACATTCATCTAAATTCAGGACAGGACAGAGCTGTCTTCAGGTCCCAGAGACGTTTTATTCACATTGATGCTTCTCCAAATGATTCCACAACAGTCTTTAGGTTCTCCAGTACAGTATATTTCTTAGCTGTTCTCAAAAGGTCTCATATAAGCAATTCAATAGAAAACTGTGGAAGTTTCCCACAGTGGCCAGCCCAGAAGGCCTGACAGTGTTGTTGACTGCCAGAAATGCAAATCACCAGACTTGCATCAACAGAAATCAGGAGTTTCATCTCTCACTCAAAATTGATTCAGTCCTCTTGAAATCTGATCTTTATTCTTGCATGAGTGAAGATGTACATCTAAGTCTGAGTCAGGAAAATCACCAACCTACGCTTCTCAGACCCCTGTAGGGTATTCTCTTCCTTTGTACCCATTTGACCCTTAGAATTATGGGTTGTAGTGGAAATGGCGCAATCTGAACTCTAGCTGCAGACTGTACAAGGGCGCCTCATGTTTATAATTTTCTTTACATGTAAGCTGCCAAGACATATACCCGTAATGTAAACTTCCTTGGTTTGGGTTTATGAATTGGATGTTTTTTTACAAACTCTAAGATCTGCAGGGAAATCACTCTGTCATTAACAACTCTGTTTATTTAATGAGCCATTAGTGAAAGAAAGTGTGGGAGAGAAGCTCAACTTGTATCTATGTTCCAAGCCTCAACTGAAGAAATACAATTCCTTTCAAATGGGGAGACCTCCCTTCTATGGACAGTCATTCACCAAACCTGTGAGAAACCATCATGGGCTGTTTCCAGGCTGAATCACAGCCATGACTTCATCCAGCTGCTTCACTGTTAGACCAGACAGCTTCAGTTGGATGAACTTGCTGGCCAGAGAGGGAGAGAAAGGATCCTACAAACAAGCTACTGGCCATGGGCCAACATGGTCATCTCCCAATAGTGACGCAAGCTTAGAGCTACTCCTGGAAAAGAGGCTGTCTCCAAAGGATGTGGAAATGAGCTCAAGCATGAAATAAGACTTGCTCAGAGAAGATATGATTCTGTTTATATGACTGCTTTAATTAATATCCTCTCTGGAGGCCATTCCAGCATATTCTGTTGATGAAAATTGATTTTTTTAAAATGTCGTTAAGATCAAGTTAGTGAAAGATAACTTTCCCTTCAAGAGGAAGTGGAGATTTAAAAAAGGAAATATGGAATAAAAATTGGCCTTTGATCAAAGATGAATTTTAACATTCTATAATACTAACAAGGGGCATTGCTGTGGCTGACCATTATATTCAGTTTACCAGAACTTCCTGGGAGAATTGTTCCTGCTGATTAGCTAGTCCCTTCAGGAGATTTCTTCACTGATGTTTTAGAATCTTTAACTACGTAAAAATCTCAGTTTTTAAAATTTTATATAGATAAATTGAAATAATGTTCTTTATAGGCAGAGAGCAGCAGAAAGAAATGATTTTTTCTTTGATCATTCCATACTAGTGATCCTGTGTTAACTATTTATTACTGTTTAACAAATTACCCCCAAAATTGGTGTCTTAAAATTTAAATTTATTATCATTTACATTAATTATTTCTTCTAAACAAATTTATTATGTGACAGTTTCTGTGGGTCAGGAATCTAGGTGTGGTTTACCTGGATCCTTTGTGTCAGGGTCTCTCACTAAGCTACAGTCAAGGTATTCACAGGGCTGTGCTTTCATCTGAAGGCTGTACTGGGGAAGATCTGCTTCCAAGCTCACTCACATGGTTGTTGACCAAATTCAGGTCCTCACAGGTTATTGGACAGAGAATCTCACTGGTTGTTACCTGGAGGGCTTCCTCTGTCCCTTCGTCCCTTGCTGAATGGGCCTCTCCACAGGGTAGCTTACAACATGATGGCTTACTTCCTCCAGAGCAAGGGCTCCAAAAGAGAAAGGGTGTTTAAGAGATCACAAGCAAGAAGGAAGTCAGTCTTTTTGTAACCCAGTCTCAAAGTGACATCCCATCAACTTTGCTGATATCTATTTATTAGAAGCAAGGCACTAGGTCCAGCCCCCACTCAAGGATGTGAATACTAACAGGCAGAGAGCACTGTGAGGCTTTTAGAGACTGCTTGACACTGATCTTTTAGCCATTTAATAAAATATTGCTTAAGGTAAAGAAAAATATGTTTACACAAACATATCAGAACTTGAAACTTAAATGTATGTTGTCCCTATTGAACTAGACAACTTATAAGGCTCTAACTATTCCAGCAATGATACCCTTACTCAAGTATTTTCTGATCAATATTTTAAATTCTTTTTCAGAGTTTCCTTTAGTATCTGTGGCACATTCCATTCTTTGCAGTCCCCCAACTTCACCCCAGCCCAAAGTTATGGCTTTGCAGGTAGATTTGAATGATAGGAAGAGTTAAGAGTTATTCAGATAAATAAGGTTAGTGATCAATGCCAGTAATGCTGTTTTTCGTCTTGGCTTTTGTAAATATGAAATAAAAAAGACTGATTTCTGTATGTGGCTCATAAATTGGCCCAGAAGACAGAGCCTGAAAAGGATTATTTTGATTTAACCTTCATTTGAGTGTTTAAAATATGGTACTCATCTGAAGACTTTCGATCTGCATCCTTCTTAGCTATGGTTTATGTGTTTACACATCTTACTCTGCATCTGATACTCCAGGGCAAATAGAAAGCATAAGGCCATGTTGGCGCATGTTGAAACAGAAGGAGACACTAGGGAGAGACTCAGAGTTCCCTAAGTGGGTTCCAGCGTGCACCTCCACCCCACAAACAGACAGTGCTTTTACAGCGGTACACACGGGGATCACCCATGTGTGCATCAAGACCGCCTTCGGGTTTGTAGTTAGTGAGTCAGTATGAGACTGACATGTCCCACCCGCACCCTGGGACCCCTTCAGGGCTGAGGGAAATCTGAGAACACCCACAGCTACCACCCTTAACCTGGTTGGGAGGAGAGAAGCAGAGTAACATTACGTCACAAATGAGGGGGGATTCTTTTCTGGGGATCCCTTCCAAACTCAAAATCTTCAGGACTACAAACTATTTACAAACAGAATGCATCCTATTTGTTCAATAAACATCTCAGATTTTGTCAAGCTTAACAAAACAAACAAGCTCATTTCCATTAAGCTCCATTTTCCTAGGTCCAGGGCTGGAGGTGAGAAGCTGGGCTCTAGTTCTGTGCTGACTCCTTAGCCTGTGCAAAACGACCTTGAGCTTCATCCTCCTGTTCCCTCTGATCACTCCTCCTCCCTCCCCAAGACACCTCTTTCCCTTTCTCTAAACCTAAAGAGCAAACCTGTTACCCCAAGAACTCCAATAATGACTTTCCTGGATGAAGAATTGCATTATTACTGTATGTTAAACAAACCCTCATAAAGCCCAGAAGCAGTGCTGCCCACGCTCACAGCAACAAACTTTTGAGCATGTCATATATTTACCTTCATAAAACTAAGGTAGCAGGATGATCCTGGCAAGTTTTGATTTCTTGATTCTTTTCTGCATCATTTCACTTTGGTGATGACCCCTCATGCACTTCGGTGACCAGATTCTCTCACTTTTTGTGGTGGGCTTACATTCCTGGCTCCTGATGGATTGACTATACCTCCCTGTATCTGTGCCCTTCTGTAGGACCCTCCCACAATGCCTTTGAGTTTGGTCATGTGCCATGTGACCTGCTTTGGCCAATGAGACATTAGCAAGCACGATGCAAGGACTCATCTTCTTAGAACACCCCTTGGAAGATCGTTGCCATGCTGTAAAGAAGCCCAGGGTAGATGACTGAAAGGATTTGGGGAGGCCACGCACAGAGAAACCCTGGATGATGAGAGGCCAGCTTAGATGCTGCTACCCCAACCAAGCTCCCAGCTGAACGCAGTCAAGTGAGTGATCTCGACTATGTGACATGAAGCATAAGATGACCCCAGCTGAGCGCTGTCCACACAGAGAATTGTGAGAAATAATAAATCATTGGTTTTTTTGTTGTTTAATTTAATTTTTATTTTATATTGGTGTATAGTTGATTTACAATGTGTTAGTTTTCAGGTGTATGACAAAGTGATTCAGTTATACATACATATATATATATATATATATATATATATATCCATTCTTTTTCAGGCTTTTTTCCCATATAGGTTATTACACCAAGCTTTGGAGTGATTTGTGGTGCAGTAGAAGATAACTGAAGACTCCTCCTTCCCTTCCCCAATCTTAAAACCTGAAAGTATAATACATTAGTCTTTACATTTGGGGATTGATGATCTGGTTAGAGGTGGTCTGAAGGTATCTCAGTCAGTAACTGAGGTCTGTATTTCTAATTGTGGATTGGAAGGTGAGGTCTCTTGTGGAAAGGTCTCTTCTCTACGTGGGTATAATGAAAAGACTTATTAGGCTGCAACTTCTAGGATTCCACTCTGGGAAGCAGCCAGGAAGAGAGGATCCCTTGACCCTCATGGCTCAATCCATCCCTTCCTCTCTTACCTTTTCCACTGACCAGCACCCAAATTTATTTCCCTTCATGCTCAATCTTTTCATCCATTTCATATTTTCTATTTCATTAAAAGATGTTCATCTGGCGAGCTCCTCAGTTTGCTATTCCATACCCATGTTCCTCCCCTCTCCGTGCCCTGAGGCTGACCTCTACGGTGCTGCATCAGTTGGGCTCACCAGACCTATGGTTTCTGATTGGTTGGGCCATTGTGAGGCACTGACAGGAAGTCAGAGGGGTGGAGGAGAGAGGCCAGGAAATGTATCTCACCCCTACCCTACCTCCTTGCCAAGCCACAGTTTCCTCTATCAACAAGGCAGCATCAGTCAGGTAGCCCCTCTCCCAAAGCCATACTTCTTTCTGGGTTCCAGGAACAGTGCCCACCACTTGCCCCTTTAATTCTAGGGTGGTAATGGCCTCCTACTTTTGTTAGTACCTGGGGTGCATCACCAACCTTGTTGGTTCCCTTAACCCTGTCCACAATTTGATTAATAGTCCCTTTCTCTTCAGTCACTCCTGGAGTGTGTCATCTGTTTTCTGCAGGATCCTGACTGATAAAGACGTTAACTGAAAAACAAATCGTACTCATTTTAAAGCAATTTTAAAATTTCTTATTAATTAGAGATATGCATAACTGTTAATATCTTCTCACCTACATCAAGCCAAGAGCTCCCGTGATGAATTGGTATCATTCCAGCCAAAAACTAAGTTGCATGGGGAAGTAGAAGGAGCAAAATGACCACTTTGGTATTTTTAAAATTTATTTTCTTATTGAAGTATAGTTGATTTACAATGTTGTGTTAATTTCTGCTGTACAGCAAAGTGACTCAATTATACATATATATACATTTTTAAAAAATATTCTTTTCCATTATGGTTTATCCCAGGATATTGAATATAGTTCCCTGGGCTATACAGTAGGACCTTGTTGTTTATCCATTCTGCATATAATGGTTTGCATCTGCTAACTCCAACCTCCCAATCCATCCCTCCACCACGCCCCTCCCCCTTGGCAACCACAATTCTGTTCTGTATATCTGTGAGTCTGTTTCTGTTTCGTACATAAGTTCATTTGTGTCATATATTAGATTCCACATATAAGTGATATCATATGGTATTTGTCTTTCACTTAGAATGATAATCTCTAGTTGCATCCATGTTGCCGCAAATGGCATTATTTCGTTCTTTTTTATGGCTGAGTAGTATTTCATTTTACAGTATATAGGTACCACATCTTCTTTATCCATTCATCTGTGGATGGACATTTAGGTTGTTTCCATGTTTTGGCTATTGTGAATAGTGCTGCTATGAACATAGGGGTTTGTGTATCTTTTTGAATTATAGTTTTGTCTGGATATATGCCCAGAAGTGGGATTTCTGGAACATATGGTAGTTCTATTTTTAGTTTTCTGAGGAACCTCCATACTGTTTTCCATAGTGGCTGTACCAATTTACATTCCTACCAACAGTGTAGGAAGTTTCCCTTTTCTCCACACTCTCTAGCATTTGTTATTTGTAGACATTTTTTTTTCCACACTGCTTGGCATGTGGGATTTTAGTTCCCCAACCAGGGATCGAATCCACGCCCCCTGCAGTGGAAGCACGAAGCCTTAACCACGGGACCACCAGGGAAGTCCCTGTAGTCTTTTTAATGATGGCCATTCTGACCGGTGTGAGGTGGTACTTCATTGTAGTTTTGATTTGCATTTCTCTAATAATTAGCGATGTTGAGCATCGTTTCATGTAGCTATTGGTCATCTGTAAGAAAATGACCACTTTGTGTTTCAAGGGGTAAAAAGAGGCTGTACTCCCATCCCTGAGATGGAGTCCCCGGGACTGGAAAAAGGAGTGGTGTATGTAGTTCTGCCGGGAGTGGATGCCTGAACTCCATCTGGCTGGGAGACTGTGCTCTCCTAATGGGCCACAGTGGCCTGGGGCCAGCAAGATTTCACTGTAACGAAACCAGCAACAGCAGGCAGATGGAGGGGACCATGGCCCTCAGAAAATTCTGAGGCGTTGAGGAGGGATGGCAGCCATGCAGCAGCAGGCTGACCAACACCAGGAGGGGCTTTCGGGTGTCCAAGAGCACAGACCCTAAGCAACTGGTGGGGTACGGGAGATGGTTGACACAAATGGAAGAGGCTGGGCCCCTTGCCAATCTGGCTCTTAAGTCATTGTAAATTTAATTTGAAGAAACTTGATGTGCTGGAACTGGATCCCTGAAGGTTATGGAATGGAGTTTGGAGAACTGCTTTGTATAGACTATTTTTTCGATTATGGAGATGTTTACGGTAAAAATTTCTTTCATGTGAAATAAGATTCTATAAATATACAGAAAATCACCTAAAATCTCTGTTGCGAGTCACAAGCCAATCTAGAACAGGAGGGTATCTGTTGTAAAACTCACTTGAGATCTATGGTCTAATCAGGTCCAGCCATGGGTTAGGGTTAGGTGGTTAATGGGAAAAAGTCAAGTTCAATTCCTAGAGACTGGTTTTTGCTGTGACTTTCATATGTAACACACGGAGTCGCAGGACAGATAATTTGAAAGGATACAGTTAAATGTTGGGACAACAAGGAAGGAAGGAAGAAGGAAGGAAAGAAGGAGAAAGAAGCTGTTGAAACAATAGAAAACATTTTGTATAGAGAGGTTACCAAAAAATCTCTCTAGAAACATGGCCACATCTTCCCCATGTGCATCACAGAAAAAAAAAAAAAAAAAAAAAAAAAGGCTTGCATATCTGCTATGATGACTCTACTCCACTACTCCCCTCATCCCACAATCACTTCTGTAAAGTCTTGAATTATGCATTTTTTCTTTATTTCCATCTTACAAATTAGAACTCCCAAACTGGACACAAGGAATGAGACTTTAAATGTATAGAGATATTATTACAGAACAGGTGCTATATAAACATTATCTCCTGGAATCCTCGCAGCAATTCTAAGCAATAGATATCGTTGCCTCAGTTTTGCAAATAAGGACACAGGCATAAAGAGGATCAGTGAAACGCTCAAAACCTCATGACCAGAAAGCAGTGGGGCTGGGGTTTGAGCCCAAGTTCGTGTTTTTACCACTACGCTGTCTTCTAAATTGGAAGTGGGAAAAAAGATTGGTGGGGGGTGGTGGCGGGGAATGGGATCAAGTAATTGGCATTTTTGGAAAGTTGATTTATGGAAACTTTTAAATATCTCCTTTTAAAAAAATCCTACTATTTTGTTCATTATTATTAACACCAACTCTGTGTTGGTTTTAATAGTGGTTTTTGACTACAGACAAAAAATTTAATTAGGAGGGAAAATAGTAGGTTTGGGGGAGGGCGTCTTATCCCACCAAGTTGGGTGGGTAATCCAACCACTTCTCTCTGTTTCACCTTCTCGTTCCTTGATGGGCTCTTAGAAGGGGACAGCCTTCTCCCTTTCAATTAGTTTTGAGATGTGTTTTTAGTGCCTGTTCTTCAAGGCATAAACATCTAAATCTGCAGAAATAAAATGATTTAGATATTCATGTAATTCTCCAGAACATTTGGTATGAATTCCAGGACAAAAAGCTCCTCTTTCTGCAGAAAAAGTATACGGATAAATTTGAAGATGCTCATTTGCATTGAATATGAAAAATAAACTCCCAGCATGCAGTGAGTTGGATCGAATTTTCTCCTCTGCCTCTCAGATGGAGCGAGTCCACTTCTCACCTGCTACAGCTCACCATGTCAATATGAATTGATCTCTCTTGGCTGCCTTTCTTTCCAGGGACAGAGAGAGACACCATCCACAGGACACAAGGGTATTTGCCCAGTCTGCTCTGGGCATATAAATCTGTGTCAGATCAATAAAGAGAGAGGAAAAAAAGGGAGGTCAAACGACCGAAAATGACAAAGTGTCATATGCTCGACCTAGTTGACCTCTGATCTATTCCTTATTTCCTATAAGATCATAACCCATGTGACCTTTGCCATGGAAACTGGGTCTGTGTGGCAAGGTGGATTTTGAACATATCATTCATCTCTGATAATATTCTGAGCAGGTTGCTGATATCTGTGCAGCAGGAATCTGCTTCTGAAAGTGAAATGTTAGTTTCTTCTGGATCACTCCAAGCCGATATAAGCAAAGCCTTAGTTATTCATGTAAATCAAATTACAGGTGTGGAAATGAAGCTGTGGGAGTCTAGGTGTGTGTTAATGAGCATTAATGTCTGAGGAAAACAGTGTCAGTTTATTTTTTACCATATGTTTGACTTTCAAAGCTGCAAATGTGGGAAAACTCACAGGATGCTAGCATGTGTGAATGTGGCAAGATTCACAGTCAAAAGGAGACCGGGGTGATGAAACCATTGCAGCGGCAGCATCCTCTTGCTCATCTCCATCACACTTTCAGCTCAGAAGCAGCTGCCTGTGGGTGATGCAGAAGATCAAGAAAAATATGTTTGGTCCTAGGTGAAAAGCAGAATTAAAGCTGATCACAGACGTATTTGCAGTAGGATGGTCTCCGGAACCAGTGTCCAGTGGTGTGCTGGTTAAATGTTTAATAACCAGATTTCCAGGAAATAAAAATCCCTGATCTGTAGGGATGCCAATTTCCATAGCATCATTACTTCTACCATAGTCAATTTCAAGCTATCAACCTGACCTCACTCAATGCAGAATTGGGAGGAAATGTGGAGCTGGTTCCAAGACACCAGAGTATGACCCTTCCCTTCTCCAACTCCAAGCGCTCCACTTGAACGGGGCACTCCACTGAGTGATATGAAATTGACCGGTTTCTGTTTCAGAAGAAAAATGACAGAACAATCCTCAAGGTTTTTGCTCACGCTGCCTCCTCTACATCAAACACTCTTCTCTATCCATCTGCAGTGGGGACTACTCATCCTTCAGGTTAGTGTAGAAATCTTACTTGGCTCTCCACCCCCAAACCAGGTGAGGGTCCCTTCCTACAACCCTGGGGTTCCTACCCAGTGAACATTCGTTTTAAGAGTCTTTTTAGTGCTTTGGGAGCTCCTTGAGAGCAGGACCTGATCCCCTTCACCTTTAAGACTCCAGAGTTTGGAACAGTACCTCGCACAGAATAAAAGCTTATTTATTTACTAAACATCTTTATTGGAGTATAATTGCTTTACAATGGTATGTTAGTTTCTGCTTTATAACGAAGTGAATCAGTTATACATATACACATATCCCCATCTCTCCTCCCTCTTGCATCTCCCTCCCACCCTCCCTATCCCACCCCTCTAGGTGGTCAGAAAGCACCGAGCTGATCTCCCTGTGCTATGTGGCCGCTTCCCACTAGCTATCGGTTTTACATTTGGTAGCGTATATATGTCCATGCCACTCTCTCACTTCGTCCCAGCTTACCCTTCCCCCTCCCCGTGTCCTCAAGTCCATTATGTCATACAGAGTGAAGTAAGTCAGAAAGAGAAAAACAAATACCGTATGCTAACACATATATATGGAATCTAAAAAAAAAAAAAAGGTCATGAAGAACCTAGGGGCAAGGTGAAAAGCTTATTTATTGATTGAAGCTGAGAGGAAGGGAGACAAAGAGTGAGGGACAGACCTTGAATTACCATCCTCTCGCTGCTTCCTCCGAGAAACACAGCTAAACAATTGATAGAGTCACGAAAACAATCTGTGGTTTGAAATGTGCTCATTTACTTGATCACTTTGATTACAAATCATTTATTTAGCTATCTAGCATTTCCATGCGGGTTGCATAATGTGGCTTTGGACTGAGACTCCCTGGTTTGAACTCAGTTCCTTCACTTACAAGCTCTGTAACTTGGGGACCAGCTCCGTATTTTTTTCTGTGCCTTAATTTCCTCCTCTGCAAAACGGGGAGAATTATTCATAGCATGTAGCTCATAGAGAGGTTGCAAGAAACGAGGAAGCAGCGTGTTCAGCACTTAGCTGAATATCTGGTTCATTTGACTCATAACTAATACTGATAAATTGTTCTCCATATTTTCTGTCAATTGATTTAACCAGGACAAAAAGTCTTCCCCAAGCCATAAACACCCAGCTCAAGAATGTCATTTGCATACAGACAGCCAGCGATTGGTTCCTTACCTTTGCCTTTGTCTGCCCACCCCGTGACTGCTCCTGTTAACAGATGCAGTGGCAGGCACCAGGGCCAATGGTGCTTGGCCCCCACCTCCTTCCTTGTCTCTTAGATTATGTACATCTTACTTCATTCCATCTTGGGCTATCCTGCTCTTCCTCTTCGCTCCTCTTTGCCTTGTCTCTGTTACTACACATGCTCTCTGTTTATTCCCCCATCCCTCTTCCACCTTTTCTCCCTCCCCCATTTGTGAGCTCCAAATAGGCATCAACATGAGGGAGACAGAAAGTGAAATAAGGCAAAATAGAAAATCATCGTAAGTAACCTCTACAGACCTTTAAAGAAACCTGGAAGATTCCCCCAGTCACATTTTATCTTTTCAAATGCTTCCAAGCATGCTTTTATCCCAAACCCCAGCATTCTAAATCGTTAAAAACAAAACACGTATTTTTTTTCATTCCAATTTTATCAAGATATAATTGACATACAGCACTGTATAAGTTGAAGGTGTACAGCGTAATGATTTGACTTACATACATCATGAAATGATTACCACAGTAACTTTAGTGAACATCTATCATCTCCTATAGATACAAAATTAAAGACATAGAAAAAAATTATTTTCCGCTTGATGAGAACTCAGGATTTACTCCCTAACAATGTTCATATATAGCATAGGGTAACGTTTATTATATTTATCGTGTTGTACATTACGTCCCTAGTACTTATTTATCTCCTAACTGGAAGTTTGTACCTTTTGACTGCCCTCATCCCCGAACAAAACACATATATAAAAAATTTTTTTCCTTAATAACTCATTTTGCCAAAGCTTCCTTTCCAACTAAATGTACATTATTTGTGCTAATAATATCCCAACTAAAACTTTTCTGCTAAAAATATTCTACAATGATTCCAACTCAAATGTACATTCTGATTAGTGGTGTTTTTCTTGGGGGGCGGGTGATACAGACTAACCTGGGAACCTGAATACCCCAATAACATTGCTTCTATAGGAAAATATTGTAGAGCACGAACTGTAAATGGAGAGCTCCTTGTCTATGCTGTTGGTTACAAATAGTTGAAATTATGGGCTTCTTTTGTCACTCAGCGTCTTTTTAGGCCCAGGGAGGCCCGGGCAAGGAGAGATTACCCCAAGCACCACATACGCACCAACAAAGACGCACTCGGGGTACAGCCTCTTCAAGGGACATGCGTTTTGCTACAAGGAAACAATCCTTTGCTTTTGTAAGACAGTCTGTTCAGAATGTGTGGAGCGTGAGTACAGCAGGACCCAGCAGGATGCGTGTTTTGCTGAATATCAGCATGTTGATCCTAGACACAAAGCTTATCTGCTTTGCTCAGAAAAACATTACTTCTGCAATTCTGTAGAATTGGATAGCAATCAACATGGGGACTCTACACCGGCTCACCACGAGCGCTGTTTAACTGGAAAGCTAGGGTGTTAGGGAACCTGCCCTTTAGAAGTCCAAACTGAGTTCAACTATTTCTTATCCAGTGACCTTTAACCTTGTTTTGAAAAACTCCTCTTAGTGCAGGAATAACCATTTTATGACTCCAAATATATAGTTACTATATAGTCGTGATATTAAATTAAGATATACCGGTAGGCTAGCAAGAAAGTCTTTATAAGGAGTAGAATACTGGGGTGTGTTCCCTAATGGCAGTTATCTGGAGAAGAAGTATTCCTTTAAACCAAAGCCAGACCTGAAAATAAGGTTTTGGGTAGGTAGAGGAAACTTGGTAAGTGAAATCAAGTTATGTCGAAAAGCCCTGGGTGATGGGCAGGGCCACTAAGTACAGTTGGGCAGGTTGTTCACTGTGCAAAAGTGCCTGGTTGGGGAGTAAGTTGAGGCTTCAATTCAGGACACCCTCTGCTCCCCAAGAGAAGAAACTACAGAGCACCTGCCCAGAGGGGGCACCTTTGTCAAATTCACGCAAAGATGCCTTATAGGCTAACCAAGACCCTGGGTGACAGGCTTCATGATGGCACAGTCAGATGGCAACAGAAGCAGAGACACAAAGGGGTCAGGTAAGAGCCTGACAATTTGGGCTTCAGTACACAAATCCAACACAGCACATGAAAGGGCCTATGGGCTAAAAGCCCTGGAAACACCCTGACCAAATCAGGGTCAAAAAAACTATCTGTGAATCTTGTACCTCTATCTGTGTTTATTTCCCTTTGCTTTTCCTTAGAACTGTACAAAACTTTTAGAGTTCCAGTCTGTCTTGACTGTGTTTACAGGAACCTTGGGAAAGGTTCTGTTTGACGTTTGGGTCACAGTATTAGAGAGTCATCTGCCCCCAGGGCCCAGAAATGTGATTACGGAAGAAATTAGAACTGCCTACCTTCCCTCCACCCCTCCCTCTCAGGGAGTCTTATAGAGTTCAGCCTATTTGGGAACCCTTTGGTCTGATTTTCTTTTTAATTCATTGACGTTAGGGAACTTAGTAGAATTTCTTTATGTCTCTTATGGGGGAGGAGGGTAAAGGCTGAGGGCCTTCCAGCCGTTCCCATAGTTGATTTTCTTTGGGGGGAACAAAGGAAATTGTCCAGAAAGAGAGTGATGAAATACTACTTTCTGCTTTTTGTGAGAATCTTCAAGGAATGCCACAAGATTGTAACTTTCATCTCAGCCTCTCCAAAGGAGACTCAGGCACTCACTCTAGCAACCATCTGAGTAGGAAGCCATCTGTTTGGGTGTCTTCTCCTCATAAAGTTGTGAAAAAAAATTTTTGCTCTTTCTAGCACTGTCGAGGCTTCCAGCAGGGCCTGAAATCATCACGCAGTTGGCAAGCAAGTGAACAGAATCAACTGTTGATTCCTTCAGCCCTTAGAGTGAGGACTTGTCTTGTTTCTTCCCATTAGGACAGGATAGCTCTGGGTTATCTTAAGATGGCACATAAGAATGGGAATTTTAGAGATGAAGCTGGATTGCCTGTGTTGTCAAAAATGCCTTCCATGGCCCTGGACTCAGTAAGAGCTGCCTTTCATTCTCAGTATGTAGCTCTAAGGCCAGAGAAAGAACAATGTCTTGGACTGTACTGGATGCACACTTAATGTGCACCATGGCCTGGGGAAATCTGAAAGCTCACCAGTGCTATCAGTTTCCAGTTTTTAATTTTTTTATTTTTTTGGCTGCGCCATATGGCTTGTGGGATCTTAGTTCCCTGACCAGGGACTGAACTCGGACCCCGGCAGTGAAAGCACCGAGTCCTAACCACAGGACCGCCAGGGAATTCCCACTTTCCAATTACTCTTTTTTCTTTTTCTGTTTTTAATTTTTAAAATGAAAACATTTTGTAAATTGTAGGAAAATACACATAATATAAAATTTACTATCGTAACCATTTTTAAGTGTATGGTTCGGGGTATTAAGTACATTTACATTATTGTGCAACCATTGCCACCATCCTTTTCCAGAATTCTTTTTGTCTTCCCAAACTGAAATTTTGGACCCATTAAACAACAATTTCCCATTCCTCCCTCCCCTCAGCCCCTGGAAAACATCACCCTACTTTCTGTCTCTATGAGTCTGAGTAGGTACTTGAGTGGAATTCAACAGTGTTTTTCCTTTTGTACCTGGCTTATCTCACTTAGCATAACGTCATCTAGGTTCATCCATGAGGTAGGATGTGTCAGAATTCTTTTTTACGGCTGAATATTATTCCATTGTGTGTATATACCACCTTTGTTTATTCACTCATCTGTCAATGGACACTTGGGTGGTTTCCACCTTTTGGCTATTGTGAATAACGCTGGTATAAACATTGGGGTACAAATATCTCTTCAAGACTCTGCTTCAAATTCTTTTGGATATATACCAATAAGTGGGGTTGCTGGATCATATGGTAATTCTATTTTTAATTTTTTGAGGAACCATGGTATTTTCCATGGTGGGTGCACAACACAGCTTTTCACTTAGACCCATGCATCCTCTGGGTCCTTTTTAGGAGTTTCTACTCATAAGGATGAAAAGGACCAACTTGGTCATTTGCAACAGTCTTTCCCCTGTCCCTCATCCTCCACCAAAAGCAGGACACCTAAGCGGAAGAGACTCTTCCGATTAGCCTCAAGGACAGTTTTCTTTCTTGAATTGGGAAAAAGACATTAAAGTTCCCATAATGGTATAGGTCAACCCATGTTCTCTTTTCTTGGGGATATTCTGACCAAGACTAGTCACAGAATTATTGGTAATAATCCCTTGGTCTTTATATGGCTTTGTACTTCCAATCATTCCTTTCATCTCAGGATCACAAAAGACTTCTCTCCCAAGTAACTATGATTGAGAACTATCATTTTATGATTGTGGAAGAAATGAAGAGCAGAACGTTTAAATGACTTGCCCAGGGTGACTGGGGGTGGCAGGGGCGTCCCCTGTCTGAATCCCCAACACGCACTCATTCTAAGCCGCACTGGTGGATCCAGAGAGGGCCGTGGTTTCCAGAAGCTGCCCTCCGAGGGGCTGACAGGTTAGCCAGATCCAGCTGAAGAGAACAAGCAGCATTTGCCACTGGGTTTACCCTACCAAGGACAGGAGAGTGTGACCTCGGACAGTAGCAAAACAGCTCGAGGAAGGTTATTTTCTAGTGGGAGGTGTAAGGAAGAAGTTACTCTCTTGAGACTATTATAAACACATAAGAAAGCAAGTCATCAAGTTCAGTTTGGCAAAAGGATGCTGTTTAAAGCATCTGCTTCCCCAGTTAAAATGCATGTCTGAGGGTTCACAGAATCCTACCAACCAATGAAAAATTAGGGCGCATCTTGGCTTATCGAAGCATTCCGGTCTAGTAAAAGTAAACATGGGTGATATGGGTCAGCGAGGCAGCCAAACACCTCTGGGGTCCAGTGAGCACAGACCCTGGTTCTAATAAAAGACTTCGTCCTGTTGTTTGACAGGGTATACACAGCTCCCTAAGGGATTCTGTAAAATTCCTTTGACTTGCCTACAACCTCCCTATATTCGAGTGTTTTGTATTTTCTAGATTATGTAACAAGGGGGAAAAAAATATGTGCCCAACTGCATTGAATTTTGCTTATTTTCTGTGACATGATGGTTATTGTGTATAATTTACAGTGATGCAGAGGAGAAAACACACTCCTTTCTCACAGAAACACTGCATAAACAGAGCTGTTAATCTTCCAAAACGAACATATCGTTCTTTGTATTGTATGTCTCTGGAAAATGTTCAACCCGGTTGGGGTCATGTGGGTTCTGTAAAAGTTACAAACCAGTTAGACCTTGCCCTTTCAGCAGCCATGCAGAAGTTAGAGACTGAGGAAAACGGATGGGCTCTTCCAGAATTTTCCTGTTGCCTATTCCCTACACACGCAAACAACGAGAGAATGTTTTAAGTGATTAATTTCGATAAGGGCATTGGGGACGCATGAGTCTATTTCTGGTACGTAAATCATCCATAAAAGATAGACTCCAATCGGAGAACTTTCTTTCTTTTTAAGAGATTTTAGGAGACGTTTCTCTAATCATGAAAGCCTAGACAGAGCCAGTCTTAGGGCACTGGGGACAATGGTGCCTCATGCTAGAGTGACTCAGGAGGCATGAGAGGGGAGAAGGACATGGCTCTATCAACTGGTGCTAAAAATAGCTGGAGACATAGGCAATTGTGCCATCTCCCCAGGACTCATGCCCAAGGCCAGGTGGGCAGTACTACCCCTTCTCCCTCGGTGCATCCCTTCAAGCTACAGACCTTTGTGTGGTTTTAATCTGCTTCAAGGCTGTCTGAGGTTTATTTTAGCTTCATTTTAAGCTAACAAGAATGCTGTGTTTAGAAGATAGGGAAAGAAGGGAGGGAAGGAATGTATACTTTGTCCCAAGGTTTGAACACCCTGCCTCTGAGTCACCTTTATTTTGTTTTTTTAGGTCATAGTCTATCATGTGTTGCAAATCACATCCACAAAGACTATCCAAATGGCTTCAAATCTTACTCTGTGTGAAAATTTTGCACTGGCAGGTTACCTCACTGACCAGAGAGTAGTAAATCTACAGTAGTAAATTGGTTAGCCTCAATCTACAAAAGCCTTTAGCAAAATGTACAGCCATGTGAATGATGGTGGCCTTGTCCAGAATTTGTCACAAGCCTGCAATGCATTATTAATTGCCTCCCAGCTTGGGGTAAACCAGGCTTTCCATATTTATTATTTATTTTTTCATCGAAGCCAAAAGAACAAAGCAAAATGCATTCAGTGCCAGAGACAAGATGAGACATCCAGGACTGTAAAAGCCTGAGCAAGTGCCGATCGGTCACTAAAATGTACCGAAGCCTCTTCCTTTGCCTTCTTGTTTTAAAGAAGTCCCCCAGCTATGTGGTGATTGCGTTTGATTTATGCTCACCGAGCTCAAAGAGAAAAGCAGCCATTTTCCCCAAATGACTTTCATAGTTTTTCCCCTTCCAAAGCATTTTTACATCTCTTTGGCTTCACAAAATCCTTGGAACTCTAAGTAGGACAGGAATTCGTACTGACTCAGCTTGGCAGGGGGCTGAGGGTGTTCTCCCAGGTGGTATAACACTTCTGTAAAGCAGGAATTGGACTCTCCCTGGAGTAAGGAAGACCCAGACAAGCCACAAGATCTCCATGCCAGCGTGTCTCAGCTGACGCTTAAAGGTCAACTTCTCTCCTCAGTGACTCTGTTCTCCTTATTGGCCCAGGCTATCCAATGAGAGCCAGCCCAAATCACTTTCCAAGAAGCAAATCACACGAAAGATAGCTACAACAACAGGGAGGGCATGCCTTCTCCCTCCCTTCAATTTCATTGGGACACCGAGAAGCTATTAGTGACCTGAGCTGTCCCCAAATGGGAATCAAAATAACTAACTTGTCAGGGAAGAGAGCCTGACTAGGGGTCAACAGGCTCCTTATACTTTGGTTCCTAAGTGCTCTGCATTTCTTTGTTTTCTGTGCCAATTAGTCCATCGCGGTATGTATCTCACGTACAGAACACACTCATAAATCTAACTGGAAACCAGAATGTGGCACGACCATTTGATTCTGGGAAAAATCCATTTGATTTATGAGGTATTATGACCCAGTGAGCCGTATTGTACTTTCTTCTCTGCTGCGTGGCTTAACTGTGCTGGCAATCCAGTTGGCCTCTCGGCCTCACAATCCCAGGATTCATGGCCTGCTTCTAGCGGCCACATGGGTCAGGGAGGGAAGGGTGAAGAGAAGGGAGGAAGAGTTGCTCTTTAATTACCGCTTATTTGAATATTAAATTATTCCTCGTGAAAATAGCTAGATTCAGCAGTCTGGGGCTGGGGCCACATTTTTCTGTCAATGTGACCAAGAGCCTCGCTTCAGAAGAACTCTGGGAAAGCCCACACTTGAGTAAATGTCCTGGGAAGTCTTGTGAATCAAAGGCAAGCTGACATTTCCAAAAGGGACACCATTACAAAGGCCTCACAATTCGGTTACTTTAAGGGAATTTGGTCTAGAGAGCACATCAAATAAATGACGATTCCTCTGAGAATACTGCCATGTATATACTTCTGGCACTCCGAATGGCATTTTGATGGAGGCCGGTGATTTCCTTTGCTGCGCGCTTGGGAACAGAAATTGACTTTGCTTCCATCCGTGAGGCTAGCGTAGGTGAACCCAAAGCGGGGGCAATGGCTCGTCCTCCCACACAGGTGCAAAGTAGCCAATTACCGGAGCAGCCCACCAAGGAGCACCGCTTTCAAAGGAAGCACAGCAAAGTGATCTGTGCTTCTTACCTCTGCAGAGGGCCCAGCCCAAGGGCACGCTGGGAACTCCTGGTCACAAAGAAAGCACAAGCCAAGGAGGGCTGGGGTAAGAATGGAGAGTGGGGAGTCCTCTGGGGCCAGCAAATGTTCCTCTCTTGACAGGGAGGGTATGTCGGAGCAAATCTCTAAATCTAAATGGGCACAGCAATCCAGGTCTGTCAAAATATAGGGTAGGGAGGCAACGAGGCTCCCAAGCACCAGTGTGAATGGTGCCTAATTGAGCAGACACGAACGAGTCTGAAAGAAGGAGCCAGGCTGGGGAAGGGGGCAGAACCTACACTATAAGCTCCATGAGAGCAGAGGTCCCATCTGTTTCATGTCCACACTCCCCTGTGCTGAGGACATGGTCAGGTACACATTAGGGGCTCGATAACAATGTGTGGAATGAACGAGATGCTTGGGGCTCCCCAGCTGGTAAAGGTAGAGCACTAATGGGTGTAATAATAGTTGTACCCGCATCAAAGAGTAGTACTTAACAGGTAGCATGATATTCGTTTAGTTAATGCATGTACAATGCTTAGCCCAGTGCCTGACGCATAATGACTCTCCCTGGTGTGTCTACTAATAGAATAAGATGCTATATCCAGTCCTTCGAACTATTGGTGAAGGGGGCTTCCCCCATCAAGCCACGCCTCCATTGATTCCAGAACTTAGTGGGGTCCAGCCCATAGATGGGTGAAGATAAGGCTGGCAGGGACCAATAGACACATTCAGGCCTGAGTGAAGTCCCAACGTGGGTCTTCTTCCTCACTTTTCTATAGCTAAGAGTTGAGGCTTCTGAGTCAGAGAGTTGGGTTCAAGTCCCTGCTCTGCCAGGCAAGTTGCAAAATTCTCTGAGCTTCAGATCCCTCATTTGTAAAATGGGGATGTTAATAGTACTTACTGAAGGGTTGTTGTGAGGACTAAATGAAAAAATGTTAGATTTTAAGCACAGGGGCTGACTGTTGAATACGGCGACCATTACTGACGCACCCAATAATGGTAGCTATAGCTAGTACTGTTGTTAATCAGACATACTATGATCTAGTGTCTCATTCTTCCCATTGTTCTCATGCTTGGGACCCTGAGACAGTGCCTTACGTAGGGTGAATATTTAAGAGGTGCACGTGCCTAACTCTTCCTCTTTTCTCTACCCCTCTGTTGGGATGCCATTCAACAGAAGAGCTAAGCTCTACTTCAAGCTGCAGGTCCAGCTGGCTCAAGGGAGTCCCAAGTGTGTCTCGTCTTCTTCTCGGGACCAGTAGTTGAGGCATGTTCTTCTCATGGTTGTGTCTAAAGCACAAGAGTGCAAGCCCAACCATACAGGCACATTTTAAGCCCCTGCTTGAGTCATATTTGCAAGCATCCCATTGGCAAAGTATGTCGCATGGCCAAGTCTAAAGTCAAAGTGCGGGGAAATACACTCTAAGGGAAGAATTGCCATTACATGGCAAAAGTCATAGCTATAGGGAGGGGTGAAAAATCAGGATCAACCATCAGAGAGCCTTCCCTGATGGTGCCCCAAGATATTCAATCCCAAGCCTATATATAGTATGCCTCCACACCAGCACCCACCACACCAGCTTCTAGATATGTTTCCTAGGCTCCCTGCAAGACTGGAAGTTTTTCAAAGGGAAGAATGGTGTCTTATTCCTTTCTCTAACCCCAGCACCTAGCACAGTGCTTGGCACACAGTAGGTATCTCATGAATGAATGTTTGTTTTCATTAATGAATACATGTTTGTTCCCATGAATGAATGGATGCTTGTTCTCGTGAATGAATGGATGTTCATTACCCTTGTTTAATCATCTCTCATCAGTCTGTGGACAATCAAGGTTTGGGATAACTGGGGCTTTGGGAGACGGTGATGAGCCCACCCACCATCATTAGGGACCTGTGTCCCAGATAGAACCCTCTTCCATAAGTGGCTCACAGACCTCCTCATTGGTTGTCTTCATTGTTCTCCAAAGCTCCAGTTCACCTTCTCACCCACACTTAGGAACACTTTTAGGGGCAGGTCTCTGTTTTGTTTCATTCCTAAAGAAGGGAAGTGTTTTCCTCTCAAATAAATATAGTTTTTAGCCTTCCTGGGTGCTTTAACCACAACTCTTTTTAGGTCTTCAGAAGTCACCTTTATCTCCCCAATATGAAACGGTTGTTTATCCAGCATCTTGAAGCAAGTTTTAGGGGGATAGGTCCAAAGAGTATTTGAGCAATGACCAACAAATATCTGAAAGCCAAACACCTTTCAGCTCTGTCCCTCTCCAGAATGAGTTCCCAGTGACAATCCTTAACTCCCCACACACAATCCAAAGATTTATGCAGCTCTCTTCCCTTTCTGTCTTTTTTTTTTTTTTTTTTTTGCGGTACGCGGGCCTCTCACCGCCGTGGCCTCTCCCATTGCGGAGCACAGGCTCCGGACGCGCAGGCTCAGCGGCCATGGCTCACGGGCCCAGCCGCTCCGCGGCATGTGGGATCTTCCCGGACCGGGGCACGAACCCGTGTCCCCTGCATCGGCAGGCAGACTCTCAACCACCGCACCACCAGGGAAGCCCTCCCTTTCTGTCTTGATCCTTAATCCCAGTAACCCAGGAGGCCAGGAAGCCTTCATGCAACTAGAACTAAAGTCTTGCCCTGAAAGCTCAAATTTCTGAAGGTAGATAGCAGATTAGGCCCCTTGTACAACTGCATTTGACACGTACTGCAAACAGATCAACCAAGGATGTCAGGAGTTGTTGGCTTTATTATAGAAACATATTTGGAGGGCTCAGTTTACTTTTTATTCTTCATTGGATTTCATAATAGTGGACACTTCTATGCTCTGTCATAGATTATTTGCTTTTCTAAATACACTTTTACAGTAAATTAAGAAGCATTTTACTCAACAAGACACTTTTTGAATTTCCAATGGGAGTATTTTTGCCCAAAAGGGAACTAGTATTGTCAAAGTTGTCTTTGTGATTTGCACTTGAGGTCAAATTAAAAACAGTCTTTGGAGCCCAATTACAGAATCATAGAAATCGTAGGCCTTGAAGGAAAAATATCTCTTTTACTTCCTGGTAAAACAGTCAAACTTGAACTTCTAAAGGTTGAGCTAGAGTGAGAACTATGAAAGGAATATTTTCTCTCTTATTCTAGGGCTGGGTTCAACTAAAAACTGGACCGATCTTACAACAAAAGTACCCCTAACACCTTTTCTGTGCCCAGCTAAGTGCTGTGGGAGAGAGAAAAAAGTTAGAAAACATGGTGACTGCTCTTTGGATTCACCAGTCACACCCTGGAAGCGACCAGAAAGAATACTGTATAGCGTGCTCTAGTCTAGAGCTTCTTAAACTTTAATGTGCATACAGATCACCTCTGATTCAGGAGTTCTGGCATGGGACCCAAGAGTCTGCATTCCTAACAAGCTCCTAGGTGATGCTAATGTTGCTTGTCTGTGGCCCACACTTTGAGTAACAAGGTTCTACTTGTGGAACATTCCAGAATATTGTGGAAGAACTGTTAAGGCGAGAGAGATAATAAAGGTGAAAGTGCTGAGGAATTCTTCTCAGAGGAAGTATGCAGATCTGAAAACAATGTACATCTAGCAGAGTCAAATTACCACCAAAGATTCTCACTTACAAAGGCCCCCGTGAGGAGCCCAAAACAATCCTAGAGTTAATTATAAACATGGTGCCCATTAACTCAGGTTTGCTCATGCATATTCTCACTCAATTGGTGAAACGTAAAATTGATGCTGCTCCCACCTAAGAAGACAGAGTCCTAATAATATATATATATATATAATATACTTACATATATACTTACATATTATATATGTGTAAATTCATATTCCTTGCTGATCTATTTCCATTGAATGTTTTGTGACACAAACACGCAAGTACAACCTCCAAAGATCTTACTACCCACCTAAGACTAATTACAGTCAACTGAACTTCTGAACCTGAGTAAAATTTGGTGGGAAGTGCCTACCAGAAAAGAGTGATAGACTTAATAAGCTGCCTTTTAAACCTCATAACACGCTTCCACAAAAGTTATGTGACTTCGGAAATGATAAAAGAAAACCGAAGAGAGAGCAGAAACTACTTAAAAGACAAAGAATTTGGTTGATTTTTTTCACGTTTGGAGGTTTTTAATTCACTTTTATGAAACCTGAGCTGTCTGAGAGCATCAGGATACAGGCACAACGCAGAGAACGGTGGGATTATCTGCTGGTCCTCGCCTTCCCAGGTCAGGGAGAAGGAGGTTTCATTACAAGGACTGCAAGTCCTCTCAGCTCCCAGTCAATGCTCTTGGCTCAAACAGGGGGAAGGGGAGAAAACAGGGGATGGGGTAAGTTCCTGAGGCTCAGACACTGCTTGCTTCTCCCTTCTCCTTATTCCCTTCCCTTCCCAGCAGATCGTGGCTGGCCTTGGGCAAAACAGAAGCCCAGGGGCAGTTGGAGGGAGGGGGATGGGACAGAGCATCAAGGGGAACGGCCCTTGGCCCAAGGCCGGGGTTGGGGGTAGGACCCAGCCCTCCCCCCTACAGTTCCCCACTGAGTTCACAGCACAGCAAATACCTCTAGTACAACAACTCTACTTGGAGGTATACTGAGTCCAGGGTCCAAAGGGGCAGGTGTGTGTTGGGCATTTGGAAGGGAATTAGAAAGTGAATGTTTCTTTATGTTATTTTTATTAATTAAAAAAAACTGTTGGGAGTTTGGGATTAGCAGATGCAAACTGGTATATATAGGATGGATAAATGGCAAGGTCCTGCTGTATAGCACAGGGAACTATATTCCATATCCTGTGATAAACCATAATGGAAAAGAATGTATATATATATATATATATATATATATATATATATATATATATGTATAACTAAGTCACTTTGTTGTACAGCAGTAATTAACACAACACTGTAATTCAACTATACTTCAATAAAAACCAAATTTTGAAAAAGGTAGCTTTTTCCTCCATCATACCTACTAAAAATGTTGAATAAACATTCATAGAATATCAGTGTGAAAAAGCACACAGCTATTATCCCAGTGTCCCCATCACCTCTCTCTAAAGGAAAACGGTTTAGCCTGGTTGAAGAGTATTTTAGGCAGGAAGAGAGTTCAGGCAACGGTGGCAGTACTGTTTGCTTAGAGCTGGAAAGAAGGTTGTGGAAAGTCAGGTCGCCAAGGCAGGTTGTGGCCAGATGGTGGGGAACCAGCTGAATGCCAAGCTGAGAGTCTGGGCACTCTTCTTTTAGGTAAGCATGTTTTTGACCCAGGGATGAAATAAAATCTGAAATTGGCCGTATTGAAGTACTTGGTAATTGGCACTTGGAGCTGCTTGCTGTAGGCCATTCACCCACTTGACAGCTCCTCAGGGAGTTCTAAGTGTGGGTCAGTAGGGAGGGGCGTCCAAGTTCAAGGTAAATGCAACAGCAGACCTCTGAAAACAACAGGCCAATCCCCAGCACCTTGGGCCCAGACTCAAACCAGAGACTTCTCAGTGAGCTCCAAAAGACATAGAGAGTAACTGGTCCTCAGACGGGCACAGTGCCCAGCAGGTCCCCCAGAGAATGGGGGGGGCATCCATATTTTTCTCATTAACTTCTTCGTGGCATGAAGTATTATGTCTTGCTGAGGATGGTGGAAAATATTTCACTGAAGTCTTAAGTTGGAAAAAAGAAAGAAAAAAGTTAAAGAGTTTTTTTCTTTCTCTTTATGACCCCAGGCCAAAGAAAAAGTTTGTCACTCTTCTGGCTTACCCCTCTCATGTTTATGAGAGGGGTAAGTCAGAAGACCAGACATAGCCAAATCCCTCTGACTCATTATGAACAGTAGGAGTGGAACGCTCAATTAGTAGGCAATATAATTTACCGAGCCCCCAGGGTTGGAGGTGGTGGGACATGGGGTTGGGGGGGGGCGCGGAGTGAGGTGGAAATTAGAATTTTCAAAGTTATAAATTTACCCAAGTGAATGAGATAGCAGGTGACCCCTCTGAGTGAAGCCAGGGCTACCTGGCCGTCAGTCACCTGTGAGCTCCAATAGGTCACTTGTTTGACCCTGCTGTCTATATTGCTAAAATGAGTAATGGATTAGCAATGTGAGAAGCCTTGGATCATAAAACCAAAGGAGAATAAATCCGCCAAGACTGTCAGGTTGTGGAAGAGGCAGAAATTTAGAGCTGGGACCCGATAGGCTGGGTGATGCTCTTCTCGCCCTGAGGATGCCAATTTCTTCCTCCCATGGTCAGGTCAGCTCCAGGGTTGCCCTGTATGAGAACCAGCCCAGGACTGAATTTTCTGCTGCTCCTGGTGAGGGAGGGCTGTTGGTGATAAATAGCATCCCATGGAGATTTTCTTGATTGGTGTGGTTTTTAACACACCTTTTTTTTTTTTTTTTTTTTGCGGTACGCGGGCCTCTCACTGTTGTGGCCTCTCCCGTTGAGGAGCACAGGCTCCGGATGCGCAGGCTCAGCGGCCATGGCTCACGGGCCCAGCCGCTCTGCGGCATGTGGGATCCTCCTGGACCGGGGCACGAACCCGTGTCCCCTGCATCGGCAGGTGGACTCCCAACCACTGTGCCACCAGGGAAGCCCCTTTAACACACTTTTGCTCTCTGTTTCACCCTTGCATGCTCGTTCATTATTTTCTTCATTTGTTCATTCAGCTAAGACCGTTTGCACACCAGCTATGTGCCAAGTGCTGTGCAAAGCATGGGTGACTACAGTGCTGGCCAAGACCCAGGCCTGCCTTCAAAGGGCTTTCAGTAAAGAGAGGCATGATAGTCTGAAAGTTTTGGGTTCTAGATTATTCCAGAATGGCCCGTGCAAGAGGCCGCTCCAGACCACAGGGCAGTATAAGTCCACAGGGAAAGCTGAATCTGGCTTGGACTGAACAAGAAAGATTTCTCTGACTGCCTCGTGGTTTGAGAGGGAAAGAGGTTTGGTGGAAATTAGTCTAGAACTTTTTTCTCCCTGTCATCCTGTGTGAGTGATAAGATCTCTACCTGGATTCCCAGGCTCAAACCCGGACCAACGTACATGAGGCTTCACTTCCTCTTTGGCCCAAGCCTGAGTGTTACACACCCCCAGCCCCAGTGTCATTCTCACACTCAAAGCTGCTCTGTCCCATATTGGCAGTTCTGTCAGAATTAAACACTGGCTCCTCCACAGTGGATATAATTGCTCGATGGTGAAACCAGAGAAATCTAAGAGTGATAGACTAATTTTCATACCTGGAGAGTAAAAATAGTATACTTACTACAACATTCCTGAATAGGGATGGGTCTCTCAGGAAGACTATTCTGTTCCATCTTAATGTGACAAGATAATTTTTGAGGTCTTAATTGATGTCCTCCCTCTCCCTATGTATTTTTCCCTTTTCTTTTTCCTGTTTCCAGCTGAGAACCGGACTCTGGGCTTCCTCATCTCAGAGAAAACTGGCAGTGGGACAACTGAAGTTGATATTGTGTAGTGCCGCTGGGGCCACAGGAAGAGAGAGGAGATGCCTTGAGGCAGTGAGTCTAGAGGAGAGAGAGCCAGGGAGACCCAGGAGGGGTCGCATTTTGTGGCTTCTGAGAATAGAGGAGATCTGCAGATCTGCACCCTGGGGGCCAAGCAAATGTCATAGGGGAAGGACTGTGAGATACTCCTTAGGGAAGCTTCCACTGGCCACAGGGGCTCCCATTCTAGAGCAGAGCGCTGTGCTCCAAGCACACCTGGGGAGCAGGGGAGCATATGGGCTGTGAGGAAGGACTTCTCAACAGTAACAAGTGTGGCAGTTGACCTAAAGACTTAAAGATATGTGTATGTGGTCTTGTCACTTGGAAAACCACAGGATGTTTGCATCACCCTAGGAGTCGGGGGAGCTTCTAAAGTTTTGGATTTCCTATCAATCCAGCCTGATGGGATCATAGTATAAATGCAATCGATTTAAGTACAATTAAGAATTGCAATATTCCTACAATCCTGAGAGTATCTACTGAGTCATACCTGTTACTCTCCCCAGATATTTCTTTCTTTACCTATTTTGGCCAGAGTGGGGATATCAGGCCTAGTATTCAGATTGATCTCAGCGTAAAGCCTGCCCCTCTGAGGTAGACAGCCTCACCTGAATAAAAGCTTTTCTGGAGTAGAATCCTCCAGGATGTACATATACATTTTATGCTCCTACATGCACATTCTATGCTCCATGCCTCCCTTCTCTCTCTCTCTTTCTCTCTCTCTTCTCCACCTTTCCTCCCTCCCTCCCTTCTCCCCTCCTTCTCTCCCTGCTTTGGCTTCAGGGTTTATGCTCTTAACCATTACACTATACTCCTTGTCTGTCACTTTGCAAATACCAAGAAAGGATGGTCAGTTCTATCTGGGTTACTTTGAAAATATATCTCCAAGAATCAAGGTGCAGAAGAATGTGTATGGAATGATTTTTTGTGTGTAAATAAAGGTAGAAATTTGAATGGATAGACAGATAGACTGATTGATTTCTTGGTATATACCTAAATAATTTGGGGGGTGGGGCAGGAGAGACGAAATGTATTAACAGTAGTTGCCCTTGGGGAGAGGGACTAGAGGTGCAAGGAGAGAAATGTTTACCTTCAATTTTGTTCATTTATGTACTATTTGAATTTTCCAACCACGTATATGCTTTACTTTTTAAAACTATCTACCAAGATCATATAAAAAGTGAGATTTATATAAAGTTTTTTTAAACTTTCTTCCCCAGACATCTTTTTGTACAAACAACTCATAAATACAAGTTACCAAAAAATAATAATAATTGCACTATGCTTGTCAAATAATTCTAATATTCTTATGCTTCCCCCTATAGGCCAGGAGAATTCTGAGGTGATCCTTAAGACACCCCCCGTCATGGCTGGCTTTGTCAGGGGGTCGGATTCTAGATTGGTCTGGATGTGAAGAGGCTTGTGTAACAGATGGAGAAGGTACCTCTGCTTTCCCCACCCCCAAACCCTCAAAGACCCTGTGAGGAATCTAGAAACTGCTAGGAGGATGAAGCTGACATAGCCAAAAGCATTTTTTTAAACATCTTTATTGGAGTATTGTTTTACAATGTTGTGTTAGTTTCTGCTGTATAACAAAGTGAATCAGCTATACGTATACATATATCCCCATACCTCCTCCCTCTTGCGTCTCCCTCCCACCCTCCCTATCCCACCCCTCTAGGTGGTCACAAAGCACCGAGCTGATCTCCCTGTGCTATGCGGCTGCTTCCCACTAGCTATCTATTTTACATTTGGTAGTGTATATATGTCCGTGCCACTCTCTCACTTCATCCCAGCTTCCACTTCCCCATGTCCTCAAGTCCATTCTCTATGTTTGCGTCCTTATTCCTGTCCTGCTCCGAGGTCCTTCAGAACCTTTTTTTTTTTTTAGATTCCAGATATATGTGTTAGCACACGGTATTTGTTTTTCTCTTTCTGACTTACTTCACTCTGTATGACAGGTTGTAGGTCCATCCACCTCATTACAAATAACTCAATTTCATTTCTTTATATGGCTGAGTAACATTCCATTGTATATATGTGCCACATCTTCTTTTTTTCTTTTTTAACATCTTCATTGGAGTATAATTCCTTTACAATGGTGTGTTAGTTTCTGCTTTATAACAAAGTGAATCAGTTATACATATACATATGTTCCCATATCTCTTCTCTCTTGCGTCTCCCTCCCTCCCACCCTCCCTATCCCAACCCTCTAGGTGGTCACAAAGCACCGAGCTGATCTCCCTGTGCTATGCAGCTGCTTCCCACTAGCTATCTATTTTATGTTTTGTAGTGTATATATGTCCATGCCACTCTCTCACTTTGTCACAGCTTACCCTTCCCCCTCCCCATATCCTCAAGTCCATTCTCTAGTAGGTCTCTGTCTTTATTCCTGTCTTGCCCCTAGGTTCTTCATGACCTTTTTTTTTTCCTTAGATTCCATATATATGTGTTAGCATACGGTATTTGTTCTTCTCTTTCTGACTTACTTCACTCTGTATGACAGACTCTAGGTCCATCCACCTCAATACAAATAACTCCATTTCGTTTCTTTTTATGGCTGAGTAATATTCCATTGTATATATGTGCCACATCTTCTTTATCCATTCATCCGTTGATGGACACTTGGGTTGCTTCCATGTCCTGGCTATTGTAAATAGAGCTGCAATGAACATTTTGGTACATGACTCTTTTTGAATTATGGTTTTCTCAGGGTATATGCCCAGTAGTGGGATTGCTGGGTCGTATGGTAGTTCCGTTTTTAGTTTACTAAGGAACCTCCATACTGTTCTCCATAGTGGCTGTATCAATTTACATTCCCATCAACAGTGCAAGAGGGTTCCCTTTTCTCCACACCCTCTCCAGCATTTATTGTTTGTAGATGTTTTGATGATGGCCATTCTGACCGGCGTGAGGTGATACCTCATTGTAGTTTTGATTTGCATTTCTCTAATGATTAGTGATGTTGAGCATTCTTTCATATGTTTGTTGGCAATCTGTATATCTTTGGAGAAATGTCTATTTAGGTCTTCTGCCCATTTTTGTATTGGGTTGTTTGTTTTTTTGATATTGAGCTGCATGAGCTGCTTGTAAATTTTGCAGATTAATCCTTTGTCAGTTGCTTCATTTGCAAATATTTTCTCCCATTCTGAGGGTTGTCTTTTGGTCTTGTTTATGGTTTCCTTTGCTGTGCAAAAGCTTTGAAGTTTCATTAGGTCCCATTTGTTTACTTTTGTTTTTATTTCCATTTCTCTAGGAGGTAGGTCAAAAGGGATCTTGCTGTGATGTATGTCATAGAATGTTCTGCCTATGATTTCCTCTAAGAGTTTTATAGTGTCTGGCCTTACATTTAGGTCTTTAATCCATTTTGAGCTTATTTTTGTATATGGTGTTAGGGAGTGTTCTAATTTCATTCTTTTACATATAGCTGTCCAGTTTTCCCAGCACCACTTATTGAAGAGGCTGTCTTTTCTGCATTGTATATTCTTGCCTCCTTTATCAAAGATAAGGTGACCATAGGTGCATGGGTTTACCTCTGCACATTCTATCCTGTTCCATTGATCTATATTTCTTTTTTTGTGCCAGTACCATACTGTCTTGATTACTGTAGCTTTGTAGCATAGTCTGAAGTCAGGGAGCCTGATTCCTCCAGCTCCGCTTTTCTTTCTCAAGATTTCTTTGACTATTTGGGGTCTTTTGTGTTTCCATACAAATTGTGAATTTTTTTTGTTCTAGTTCTGTGAAAAATGCCATTGGTAGTTTGATAGGGATTGCTCTGAATCTGTAGATTGCTTTGGGTAGTAGAGTCATTTTCACAATGTTGATTCTTCCAATCCAAGAACATGGTATATCTCTCCATCTGTTTGTATCATCTTTTATTTCTTTCATCAGTGTCTTATAGTTTTCTGCATACAGGTCTTTTGTCTCCTTAGGTAGGTTTATTCCTAGGTATTTTATTCTTTTTGTTGCAATGGTAAATGGGAGTGTTTCCTTAATTTCTCTTTCAGATTTTTCATCATTAGTGTATAGGAATGCCAGAGATTTCTGTGCATTAATTTTGTATCCTGCTACTTTACCAAATTCATTGATTAGCTCTAGTAGTTTTCTGGTAGCGTCTTTAGGATTCTCTATGTATGGTATCATGTCATCTGCAAACAGTGACAGCTTTACTTCTTCTTTTCCAATTTGGATTCTTTTTATTTCTTTTTCTTCTCTGCTGTGGCTGAAACTTCCAAAACTATGTTGACTAATTGTGGTGAGAGTGGGCAACCTTGTCTTGTTCCTGATCTTAGTGGAAATGGTTTCAATTTTTCACCATGGAGAATGATGTTAGCTGTGGGTTTGTCATATATGGCCTTTATTATGTTGAGGTAAGCTCCCTCTATGCCTACTTTCTGGAGTTTTTATCATAAATGGGTGTTGAATTTTGTCAAAAGCTTTTTCTGCATCTATTGAGACTATCACATGGTTTTTATCCTTCAATTTGTTAATATGGTATATCACATTGATTGATTTGTGTATATTGAAGAATCCTTGCATTCCTGGGATAAACCCCACTTGATCATGGTGTATGATCCTTTTAATGTGCTGTTGGATTCCGTTTGCTAGAATTTTGTTGAGGATTTTTGCATCTATGTTCATCAGTGATATTGGTCTGTAGTTTTCGTTCTTTGTGACATCCTTGTCTGGTTTCGGTATCAGGGTGATGGTGGCCTTGTAGAATGAGTTTGGGAGTGTTCCTCCCTCTACTATACTTTGGAAGAGTTTGAGAAGGATAGGTGTTAGCTCTTCTCTAAATGTTTGATGGAATTTGCCTGTGAATCCATCTGGTCCTGGGCTTTTGTTTGCTGGAAGATTTTTAATCACAGTTTCAATTTCAGTGCTTGTGATTGGTCTGTTTATATTTTCTATTTCTTCCTGCTTCAGTCTTGGAAGGTTGTGCTTTTCTAAGGATTTGTCCATTTCTTCCAGGTAGTCCATTTTATTGGCATATAGTTGCTTGTAGTAATCTCTCATGATCCTTTGTGTTTCTGCAGTGTCAGTTGTTACTTCTCCTTTTTCACTTCTAATTCTACTGATTTTAGTCTTCTCCCTTTTTTTCTTGGTGCATCTGGCTAGTGGTTTATCAATTTTGTTAATCTTCTCAAAGAACCAGCTTTTAGTTTCATTGATCTTAGCTATTGTTTCCTTCATTTCTCTTTCATTTATTTCTGATCTGATCTTTATGATTTCTTTCCTTCTGCTAACTTTGGGTTTTTTTTGTTGTTGTTGTTGTTCTTCCTCTAATTGCTTTAGCTGTAAGGTTAGGTTGTTTATTTAAGATTTTCTTGTTTCTTGAGGTAGGACCGTATTGCTATAAACTTCCCTCTTAGAACTGCTTTTGCTGCAACCCATAGGTTTTGGGTCGTCGTGTTTTCATTGTCATTTGTTTCTAGGTATTTTTTGATTTCCTCTTTGAATTCTTCAGTGATCTCTTGGTTATTTAGTAGTGTATTGTTTAGCCTCCATGTGCTTGTATTTTTTACAGTTTTCTTCCTGCAACTGGTATCTAGTCTCATAGCGTTGTGGTTGGAAAAGATACTTGATACAATTTCAATTTTCTTAAATTTACCAAGGCTTGTTTTGTGACCCAAGATATGATCTATTCTGGAGAATGTTCCATGAGCACTTGAGAGGAAGGTGTATTTTTGGATGGAATGTCCTATAAATATGAATTAAGTCCATCTTGTTTAATGTGTCATTTAAAGCTTTTGTTTCCTTATTTATATTTTGAGATGTCCAAGCAATATTAGAATGCAAATATCTGGCCAGCAGTTGAATGGGCAAGTCTAAAGTACATGATAATAAATTAGGTCAGCGGTACAGATTTAAGATACATGACATACAGAATAAATGTCAAAGATATATATATACACAATGGACTACTACTCGGCCACAAAAAAGAATGAAATTTTGCCATTTGCAACAACATGGATGGACCTGGAGGGGATCATGCTTAGTGAAATAAGTCAGACAGAGAAAGACACAAACTATATGCTTTACTTATATGTGGAATCTAAAAAATAAAACAGAAGAATAAATATAACAAAACAGAAACAGACTCACAGATACAGAGAAGAAACTAGTGGTTTCCAGTGGGGAAGTGGGGCTAGGGAAGGGGGAGGGACAAGGTACAGGTAGGGAATTAAGAGGTACAAACCAGGTATAAAATAAATAAGATACAAGGATGTAATGTACAGCACAAGCAATATAACCAATAGTTTATAATAACTTTAAACAGAGTATAATCTCTATAAAAATATTGAATCACTATGCTGTACACCTGAAACTAATATAATATTGTAAGTCAACTATACCTCAATTTAAGAAAAGAAACAATTGTGAGATTTTGATAATATTTGGCCAGGAAGCCAGGAGTGCCCAAATCCTGTTTATGATAACTGTCCCTGGCTCCCACAAGTAGGACTCGGCTCCAGGAGCAGTGTCTGTGAGTAGGGGAATGCAGCAAGTCTGGTAGCTGGAGCTTCAGGCCCACATCCGCAAGACAGAGGCTCTGGTAAGAGGGGCTACATGATGGCATCCAGCAAATATATAGATGCTCAGGGGGCAAAGGGCACAACCCATCTTGGTTTGCCCCAGACTGCCCCCATATCCCGGGAAATCCCTCAATTCCAGGCAAACAGGATGATTGCTGTTCATTCTACCAGTTGGTGTCCTCACAGAATTCTAGACCCAGAAGGGATCTTGGTGACTAATTCAATTTTCTGTCTACCCGAAATTTAAGTAACAAAGGTTATTATTTGATTCAATTTGCTTTATATGTAAAAGTTGTGTGTGTGTGTGTGTGTGTGTGTGTGTGTGTGTGTGTGTGTATGTGAGAGAGAGAGAGAGAGAGAGAGAGAAAGGGATGTGAGAGAGAGAAGAGAGGGAGAGATTCAAAGTGGGGAAGGAAATTGCTTTGTTCATCCAACAGTGATTTACTGAACACCTACAGCATTCTAGGAACTGTGTTCAGTAAAGGTTTGGTGCAGTCTTCAGAAAGAAATAACTAGAATTTCCATAATATTTTTAATTTTAAACAATAAGAAATTAAATAGACTTTGATGATATTTAGTATGCTGGTTGAACTGGCATCCTCTCAGAGGTCACAGGAGACACACAGTAGGCACCTTATTCCGAGAAAAAGGAGGGAGCTTCAAAACACAATGGGGACCAAAAGCAGATGGGGGGATTGCCAGGGGCTGGGGAGAGGGTAGAATGGGGAGTGACTGTTTTAAAGTACAAAATTTCTTTTTGAGGTGATGAAAACATTCTGGAATTAGATAGTGTTGATGGTTGTACAACAATGTAAATATGCCCAAAATCACTGAATTCTACATTTTTAAATGATTAAAATGGTAAATTTTATGTTATGTGAATTTTATCTCGATTAAAAGAAAAAAAATTAAATACAATGGGATGGCCAAGGCATCCTTACAAGTTCACTTGCCAACTGCCTTGTGAGGGATTGAAGTTTGAATGCTCATGTAGGTAGATTTATGGTTTATGGATTATATTATCTTAAATACCAGAATCTGTATAAAACTTCCTGGTGGGATGGGTAATAATCATCTTCCGCTTGCACCATACGGGGAAGGTCTTGTCGGAAAGAAATTTTAAAAGTAGTGAAACTTAAAGATGACTACTGCATTTTTTTTTTTTACTCTAAATAAGGGTTCCAAATTTTATAACCTTTACTAGGATGTCAAGTGATCCTAACTTTTGTTATTTAGCATAAACTAAAGAAAGCACACGATCTATCCCTTTGAGATTAAAAAATTGAAATTTTTTAAATGAATGAGAAATTAACTACTTTTTGAAAGAAATCTACGCTATGGAGAGAGCATAGATATTTGGAAGATTGCTTCATTGTGTTATTTTTGTTGCAGAAAACAATGTGTATGGGTGACGCTTATAAAAACTTTCATATCTTCACACATTAAAAAAATAGAAATGAAATTTTCAATCCTGTTTACCTATCTTCCAAATGAGGATATCTTCCAAATGTTGCATCTTCTACTTCTTTTATTAGAACAATGTGACATTAAAAGATAGAAATTCACTAGTCAATTTTCAACAAAAATCTTTGCAGAGTTGGTATATGGCTTGAAAAAAAGATTGTTGCAATTAGTCAGTGCAGCCAATGATCCACTTCTTCCTTTTGAATTTACATCTTTGTCAATGTCTTTTCCAGTCATGTCAAGCCATTACAACCAAGTTTCATCAAAATAAATGAAACTTAGAACCAGACATTCAAATCACATTTTTACAAAGTGTTAAACTGAGATTTTGCAAAAGTACAAAGCGTATTCAATCACATTGCTTTCACTTACAAAGGAATTTTAGTAAGATCAAAAAGACGTTTTGCTCCTCTAGTTAATAATAATAATAAAATTTTTTTTAACCAAGCGGGATTTATTCCAGGTATGCGAGACTAGGTCAATGTTCAAAAATCAATTAATGTAATCCGTCACATCAATAGGCTAAAGGAGAAAAATCTCATGATCATATCAATAGATGCAGAAAAAGCATTTGACAAAACCCAACATCCGTTCATAATTAAAAACTCTCGGTGAACTAGGAATAGGGGGAAACTTCCTCAACTTGATAAAATCAGAACATTTACAAAAATCCTACAGCTAATATCATACTTAATGGTGAGAAACTTGAAGCTTTCCAACTAAGATCAGGAACAAGGCAAGGATGTCCCCTCTTACCACTCCTCTTCAACACTGTACTGGAAGTCCTAACTAATGCAATAAGAAAAGAAAAGTAAGTAAAATGTATACCGATTGGGACAGAAGAAATAAAACTGTCTTTGTTCATAGAAAACATGACTGTCTATGTAGAAAATCTGAAAGCATAAACAAACAAAAAAACTCCTGGAACTAATAAGTGATTTTAGCAAGGCTGCAGAATACAAGGTTACTATACAAAAATTAATCACGTTCCTAAATGCCAGCAGTGAACAAGTGGAATTTGAAATTAAAATAAAGTTTATTAAAAAAAATAGAATGACTACAGTCTATAGCAGTGGTCTATATAATGTTTTACATGCATCGCGTCAGTAAAATATTTAGCATATGCTTCCTCAGTGAATGCCCATTTATCTTTTATAAATTTTGTAAGTAGTGACTATGATTATACTAACACATTGTGCACACTATAACAAACTGAAAATAGACATTCAAAAATTATTTTTAGGGGGCTTCCCTGGTGGCGCAGTGGTTGAGAGTCCGCCTGCCGATGCAGGGGATGCGGGTTCGTGCCCCGGTCCGGGAAGATCCCACATGCCGCGGAGCGGCTGGGCCCGTGAGCCATGGCCGCTGAGCCTGCGCGTCCGGAGCCTGTGCTCCGCAACGGGAGAGGCCATAACAGTGAGAGGCCCGCGTACTGCAAAAAATATATATATTTTTTTATAATAATTGTTTATGTTTATTTCATCCTTTCAGAACTTCTTAGTGTATATTTTACAGTATATATAATAAAATAATCATGAATATAATTTATAAATAAACAAATATGCATACATTAGGGGTGGACTCAGAATTTTTTTATTAAAAGGGATTCAAGTTCCACCAGAAACAGAGCTAAGACAAAACCTTGGCGCAGGGATTTCATCTGGTAGGTGATCCTGGAAGCAAGAGTGAAGGAACAGGGAACATGAGACAGGGAAGCTGGCAAAGCCAATACATGGTTGAGCTGGTTACCTCTGTGGGCAACTGAAGCTCAGTCCTACTAGGAACCCCCTGAAGAACTACCAAGTGTACCTTGGAATTGGAAGTGTTCCTTCAAAGATGGGAAGCTGGAGCATTTACCTGCTGACTCCCATCTCTCACTGATGAAAGGTCCCTCCCACTCACTAGTGTTAACTCCACCCACACATGCTTCCATTAAACTCCAGCCCACTGCCCTGTGTGGGCTGAATGAGTTCCTGAAAGCAGACAGAAGTGACTAACACTTGGGGTGGGACTCTAAATGTGTATGGAAACTGTCCACCACAAGCGATGTGGTGTGGAACACCAAAAGCATTTGCTACAAGGACTATGTTAAAACAAAAGTTTGGAGAATCCCTAGTTTGTTGAAATGAAGATAGGATCCCCCTTCACCCTGTAAAGGAAGCACATCCACGCAAACGTCAATGACATTATTACACTAATTATTATTGCTGTTTACACATATATTTCTTTCCACTGTCCTGAAAGTGGTTCCATGAGGTTCTGACATCAGACTGAACTCGGTGAATATCCCTGATCCTTTTCTTACTGGCTATGTGACTCTGAGAAAGTTACTTTCTTTTTCTCAGTCTCAGTTTCACCAGCTGTACACTAGAGATAATAATGCCTACCTCAAGGTTTAAAGTTAGGATTAAAAGCAGATATATGTGTAAAGTGCCTGGCACAAAGACACCACCAATAAATAAGATTTGTGGTTTTCTTTTTTCATTCTTTGCCTCTCCTATACCCCGATGCAGTAGTCATATAGCTTGGGGGTTAACAGTATAAATCTTAAGACACAAACACTTCAGAGCCAGGCTCGGTCAAGTACCAATTTCAGAAACTTGAACAAGATCTTTCAAGTCTTGTTGAATCTCTTTCTAGCTAATTAATCCACCTCTTTATCTAAGCATATATAGAATATTGAACATAATTTAAATAGGGTACCTATCACTGTACTTCACACTTGCATCATGCATCTATTTCTTGATTTTATTTTCTCTCTTCAGATTGAGGATCTCACAGTGTCTTGGATTATCTTTTCTTAAATTATGGTAAAGTTTAAATGGATACAAAAGAAAGAGAATAGTATAATGAGCCCCTATTACCCAACTTCAACAACTACTGCTTTTCTTTCATCTATAGCCTCACTCACTTCTTCCTCTCCCATATTATTTTGCAACAAATCACAAACATAAGATCACCTTATCCAAAAAGATTTCAATACGCATCTCCAAATGATAAGGACTCTTTAAAAAAACATAAAGACAATACTATTATCACAGCTTAAAAAATTAATAATTCCTTAAGATTATCAAACACCCAGTCAGGGCTCAAATTTCCATTTATCTCATATATCTTTTTTAAGCATTTATTTGTTTGAACTAGTATCTAAATAAAGTCATCACATTGTGATGGAATAATCTGCCTTTTAAATATCTTTAATTCTGTAGATACCCCTTGTATCTCTTTTTTTCTTTCAATTTGTGAAGACACTGGATTGTTTGTCCTGTAGACTCCCTAAAGTTTAGGTTTTGTGGATTGCATCTTCATGGTGTCAAATAATAGGTTTTCTGTCTTTGTATTTCCTGTACATTGGTCGCAGGATCTAGAGATTTGATCAGATTCAGGTTTGCTCTTTTTGAGAAGAATGCTTCATAAATGGCAGTGTGTCCTTCCATCAGGAAGTACATAATATATGATTGTCTCTTTGTGATGTTACCCGCCATTGATGATCAATGCCTAGATCCATTAATTTCCTAGGGGTGGCACACTGACACTCTAGGTCCTTAATAAAGATGTTAGATAAGGACTCATCTGAAAGTGACCCCCAGCAGCTCTGTTAGATGTCTCTTTCATAAATTGGAAAGCCGTGGAAGGGTGAACTTAAGCAGGATACTTTGCATTATCCCAACATCCCTTTGTTCATGATGTTTCAATCTGCTTGAATTCGTTTGAAGTCCAGATTCAAATCAAATTTAGCGTGTTGCCTACAAACATCTCCTTAGGCTCTGGAACAAACTCATCAATCATTAAATACCAAACATGTGACATGCTCCACACTCTCTGAATGTACCATTTCTGTAAGTTACTGAAAGGGAATAGTTCATTGTGATAACATAAAGTGTCCTTTTTCACCATTCTGGGGCTTTCTAACTGAGCCAGCTGTGGCAGTGGGGTGGGGGGGGGGAGGGGGGTTCTGCTATCAGCTAAGTCCTTACTTAACATCTTTACTAATGACCTAGAGTACATCAAACTACCCATGAGTGAGTGACCACTGACCTGGAAATAAGGACAGGTCACACCTGAAATGGAGAGGAAAATAGCAATGTGTTGTGACGTCGTGTATGAACAAGTCCCTTGTATAATGGTCCGGGGAATGGGCCAGACCTGTTTCTTCACTCCAGGATATGTAGGAAAGCAACTGGTCTGCCACCTGGGAGGAGATCTGGACTGAAAAAGGTGTGTGAGAATGATAAAAATAAATGCCTGTGCAAATCTTACATAACAAAAACTGAAGAGGAATGGCCCCAGAAATTACAGAACAACACATGTCATTTCTGTATTTTGGAAAATACAGGAATAACTGAAGCAAGATAAACTGTTAAGTTCTAAGCATAAAATGGATACAGGAAAGTAATCTTCATAGCTTTGTAAGGAATTAACTCAACAGAATTTCCCATCTTAAATCACTGCATAGACAATATGCGTACTTGCTCTTGACGTTAAAGAGCCTTTGATTTTGTTTGGAACAACAGATTCACTAGCAAACTAGAAAAATCCATGCAGTCCAAACCACACAGTTTTGGGGAAGGGCAGAAGTTCATACCCAGAGACTCATTATGAATGGAGCGGTCACCAAACAGCAATCTCTTGGCCATGCCAAGCGCTTTACAAACTCCAATAATCCTGACAACTTTGGGAGGTTGCTATTATCATCTCTACTTTATTGACGAGGAAATTGAGGCTCAAAGAGGCTAAGTGGCTTGTCCAAGGTCCCTCAGCCAGTAAGTGGCAGAGCCTGCTTTTAAACCCTAGGTCTGTCCGTCCAAGCCTCATACTACTCTGCCTCATGACATTTTGGAAACAGCACAAGGACATGACATTTATAGAGCGTCTTCATCTAAATTGCCCATCAAGGGCCACCACTTAGCTTGCCCAAAGATCAACAAATAAACACAGTGCTCTTAACAGCTATACTCTACCACCAACGGGAAGGTAGTATGAGACCTCACACTTGAACGATGACCCTGAAGGTCAGTCTTAAGTCCATTACAAAAGTGACCTGGGGGACAGAACAAGTCTGATCAACATGTTTACACATAATGGCATTCTGGACATGGGGAATCCCAGGGAAGAAGCTGCCCTGGAATCTAGGGACTACAGTATTGAAAACCCCTAGTAAAACTCAGGAAACAGCTATAAAGCAAGAGGAAAGAGATCAGTAAAGGTAATCGCTAGGATTCAATACAATAAAATTCAACAGCCATGCCCATATATGACTAAAATACCTGCAGACTTAATTCCTAAACATGTTAGCTAAGTAGCTCTATTATTTAACAAAGATCCAAGAGAGACATATAAGCAGGAATATTGCATACAGGGGCTAAAAGAATTTTTTCACTGTAGGGTATCCCCTTCTGATTTCTACCATTTGAAAATTCAGAAAGTCTGCATGAAAAGTTGTAGAGATGATTGAACAGTCCTACTATAAAATCTACAAAAGAAAGTGAAAGAAACTAGGAGTTTTACAATAGCCAAAAAAGAAAAATAGGAATAATTTAATCATGGGCTCTAAGGAAATTACAGATTTAATCTTGCTGAAGATATTCAACTGTAGCAAACTGAAAAAATTTGCTAGGCATGATCTTAATATGAATCCATTGTAATGAAATAATTAGCTCTATCAGGGAAGTTTTTCTTCTACTCAACCCAAATTCCAGATTTTCTTATTCCTTTCTTTCCCTGGGATGGTGTGAGAAAGCAACTTTTGTGTAGCTAATTCTTTAATAATTATTTTAATATAATCTGGCCTTTCCATTTTAAATGTTCAAAGAAAAACCTGAAACTAACTAATTGGCTAGGCCATCTTGGGGGAGAGTTCTGTAGGAACTAAAAGTAATAAAATGTGGGTATTTCTATTCATAAAAGAAAGGCCCAAGAGTAAAAACAATCACACAGCACCAGCATTGTAGTCAAATTGTTCTTTCCAGATGGGTGATTGGTCCTAATTTATCCTTTTGGCTTAAGTTTCACTTTGAAGCAACCCAGAGTGAAGAAGTGCAACAGTTTAGTTTTATAAAGAACTTTACAGTTTATAAATCATTTTTGCATTCTTTTCCCATTTGATCAGCCAGCAAACTCTGTGAGAGAGATGGTGTGGGAATTTTGGTTCTCTTCTGGCAGAGAAAGGCCCTCTCGTCTCAGAAACTGTTGGCAAAATGGTTGGGATAGAACTAATAAGACATTCAATTGTCCCCTGCATTAGGATTCTCCAGAGAAGCAGAACCAATAGGAAATAGGAGATATATCTATACCTATACCTATACCTATTGATATAGAGATAAAAGGAGATTTATTTTAAAGGATTGGTTCATTAGATTATGGAGGCTGAGAAGTCCCAAGATCTACAGTTGGTAAGCTGGAGGCCCATGAGGGCTGATGGCATAAGTTCCTGCCCAGGTCTGAAGGCCTGACAGACAGCCAATGGTATAATCCCAATTTGAGGGCAAGAAGACTGATGTCTGAACTCAGACAGAAGAGGTGAATACTCCCTTCCTCCACCTTTTTGTTTTTTTCGGACCCTCAACAGATTGGGTGAGGCCCACCCACAATGGGGAGGGCAATCCGCTTTACTCAGTCTACAGATTCAAATGTTGGTCTCTACCAGAAACACCCTCACAGACATACTCAGAAATCATGTTTAGCCAAATATCTGAGTACCCTACGGCCCAGTCAAGTTGGCATATAACATTAATCATCACGTCCCCTAATCTCATCTCAAGGAGGTAGTTTCCACCTCTGAGGGGCTCCACATTTGCTCTACCCTGCTGGTCACCTCAAGACATTTCCTCCCAAGGAGGCCTGGATGAAATCCCCTCTGAAGATCTCATGCAATGCTGGACACCAGAAACCTATCCATGTGAAAACAGAGACCCATTAACAAAAGTCAGGACAGGGTAGCCATCAGTGAGAATTAAAGAGACTCTCCAAATGCAGAGATTCTACTACCAGCTCTGACCCTTCTCATATGACCAGGGCAAGTTCGCTAATCTCTCCAATCTTCCGTTTACTCACAGGTAGCATGGGGATTAAAATATCTCACCAGGAACTGCTAATAAACACAATAACAGCCTCCCACAGACCTCATGTGGAGTGAAAAAAGACAGACACAAAACAATAACACACTGCATAATTCCATTTATATGAACTCTCAGAAGAGCCAAAATGAACCTATGGGGATAGAAGTCAGAATAGTACTAGCCTCTGGAGTGGAGAGAATTGACTGAAAAGGAGCAGAAGAGAACCCACTGTGGTGATGAAAATGGCCTGCATCTTGACTGTGGTGCGGGCTACACAGGTGTATATGTGCATCAAAATTCATTTACCTGGATGCTTAAAACCTATGCATTTTACTATATAGTATATTTCAATAAAATTTCCAAAAAATGCATATCTCGTTGGGCTGTTGTGAGGGATGAATGAGATAATATAAGAAAAATATCTTCTGGTGGAGTACTTAAACACACATCAAGAAATGATGGCTAAAACATCTTTCTTAAAAGTAACCAACTAAATGTCCATCAACAGATGAATGGATAAAGATGTGGAATATATACACAATGGAATATTACTCAGCCATAAAAAAGAGTGAAATAATGTCATTTGCAGCAACCTGGATGGACCTAGAGATTATCCTATACTGTTGGTGGGCTCCTCGTACACTGTTGGTGGGAATGTATGTAAGTTGGTGCAGTCACTATGGAGAATAGTATGGAGGTTCCTTAAAAAACTAAAAGTAGAGCTACCATATGATCCAGCAATCCCAGTCTTGGGCATGTATCTGGAAAAGATGAAAACTCTAATTCAAAAAGATACATGCACCCCAGTGTTCATAGCAGCACTATTTACAATAGCCAAGACATGGAAGCAACCTAAATGTCCACCGACAGAGGAATGGATAACAAAGATGTGGTATACACACACACACACACACACACACACACACACACACACACACACACTGGAATATTACTCAGCCATAAAAAAGAATGAAATAATGCCATTTGCAGTAACATGGATGGACCTAGACATTATCATACTAAGTGAAGTAAGCCAGAGAAAGACAAATGTCATATGATATCACTTATACGTGGAATCTAAAAAAATGGTACAAATGAACTTATTTACAAAACAGATATAGACTCACAGACATAGAAAACAAAGTTATGGTTACCAAAGGGGAAAGGGGGGAGAGATAAATTAAGAGTTTGGGATTAACAGATACACACTACCATATATAAAATAGATAAACAACAAAGACGTACTGTATAGCACAGGGAACTATATTCAATATCTTGTAATAACCTATAATGGAAAAGAATCTGAAAAAAATATATGTACATATATATGTATGTATAACTGAATCAAGTTGCTGTACACTTGAAACTAACACAACATTGTAAATTAACTATACTTTGATTAAAAAATAATGTGATGGTATAAATATGAAAAAAAGAGTAACTGACCTCAGAAATCTTAATTAGTCTGCATAATCCAGAAATCCCAGAGGATTCCAGAGTGGGGTGGATATTAGACATTTTCTCCCTCCTATAGCCTATTGTGGTCTCCCAGCAGCACAGCACCTTGGCCTCACCGAGCAGGCAGGTGAGTACTGTTCAAGGAAGCTGACAGCAGGCAAGGACCCATAGGTGCATGGGTCTGAGATGGCCCTGGGCAGGGCTGCAGTCCCAGGAGGCTAAGGAGGGGACTGGCGAGGGAGGGATTCCCAATCCAGAGGAAATGAATCCCAATCTGGGGCCCCAGAGACTGAACTAGGGAGTAGGAACGAAGGGGCAGGGCAAGGACCTGGCTTCTGGAACTCAGTGTCAAGACAGGGCCTGGGCAGGAGGCTGGGTCCACCTTCTAGGACAAGCGAGGAGGAAAATAAAGGTCTTTCTGAGGATTAGGCTTACCCTGGAGCCTGCGGTGAAATCAATCCTGGGTGAATCCAGTTGACTCTGCTACCACTCAAGTTGTCTAGAACTGTCCTGGGATGAACACTAGAGCAACACTTCTCAAAGGTTAATGTGCACATGAATCACCTGGGGATCCTGTTGAAATGCAGATTCTGATTCAGTAGATCTAGGATGACGCCTGAAATTCTGCATTTCTAACAAGTTCCCAGGTGATATCCATGGATTACTGGGATTACCAAGAACCTCCTAGGAGATGCACTGTGTGGCAGCACCCAGGTGACCGGGATGACTCCCGGAACTCTTCAATTATCTGTTTCCTCTGACTCTGAGCTCAGATGAAGAGAGAGGGGAACAACCCCCAAAACACACACACACACGTACGCGCACACACACCTTTAAAACCATGGAAGTCAATATTCTATGAGCCATTCTAAGAACCTCACTTCTGTTTACTCTGGGTTTAAAACACTGCCACAGATGGTGTTGCAAAGAGATTTATAGCTTTTAATCTTCTCATATGGCACAACTGCTAAATACAGTATAATATATGTGACAGGAATTAGTCCGGAATTTATTTAAGACTTTATCCCCTCAGTTCATATGTCAAAAGATTGCCATTTCCAATTATTTATTAGGAACGTGATGTTTTTCAAGGTGGATGCATTACTGTTGTTATCTGCTTTCAATTAGCTGAGAATTTACTATGCTCAGCCAAACGTCCATTCAGCAGCAAATTCCAGATTCCTGGCAGTCTGATTAACTTCCCAGGGCTCTTCCTTTATAGTTACAATAAATGAGGCTGTCTATATCCTTTGCTTTCTTGCTTATGGAAGGAAAAAGAGTAGGTTTTGGAATTGAAGAAGAGAAGGGCGGGGGGAAGAAAATAAAGCTTCCTCAAGCAATCAGGAAATATTATAGATAGTGATAAATGCTTACCTTAGACCAAAAGCTACTCCACGCTAGAGTTTTTTCAGCCCTATGGAAGCTACCAGCTCGGTAGTATTATACAATGCCTTCAGTGAAGGGTTGAAGGACTTGAACTTGGCACATTATTCATTGCTATGGGGCCTGGTGTAATGGGAGAAGCATAAGCTTTGGAACCAATGGGGCCTGGCTCTTAAAACTGGGGTGCGTGGGCTAAGTTTTCTAACCTCCATTTTAAACGCTTTAAGCTTCATTTTCTGTAAAATCACGGCAATAATGGCTAACTTGCAGATTTACCATGAATGTAAATGAAATCGGGTTTATGAAAAAAAACATGTCAACTAAGGTAACCCGGACCTTGAGTTTCAAACATTTGTTCAAACTGCATCCACTGTTTGCATCCAATCTCTCCCAGTCTCTCTGGGGACTTGAGGAGGGATTGGGGATACAGGGATGGGGATGGTTAATGTTTGTCCTGGCCATGGCTGGCCACAAGCTCTTCTACCTTCTGAATTAGTCCTGTTCTGGATTCCCCACTCTATGTACGACATAGGTCACCCCTGCTCTTGCCAGTGTATTAGCACCCATCCCTAAATCAAGCCACTCATGCAAGGTCATGTGTGTGTAGCAGATTTTATTACTGGGGATAAAGGGGAGGTTTACCTTGCAGCAATCACACACTTACAAGCTTACAACGCCATTTGTGTTAACTATGACTCCTGTTGTCGAACACGTGACTTGGCCCTCTTTTGGCCTTCTCTCTGTCTCTTTCTCTTCCCCTTCTTCTTGGGTCGGTGGGAGGAGGCAATAAAACGAAACCTAGAATCTCTAGCATCCCCTTACTCATATCGGTTTAGCTCCCGATTGGCACTGACCTTACTTTTGGGAGCCCACCTTGAACCTGAGTCTTGACATCTCATTGACTCTTCAATGTGCTCTTCTAGGGAAGCACAATTCCTCACTCTCAGGGATTTCTGTCTCAGTGGTTCAGATCACTGTATTAGAGCCCTACATCAGTCAGACACATACAGTGCAAGCTTGATGCATGGCACATATAGGCACTGGACAAAGGTCGCTCTCACCTTAAAGTTTGCTGAATACCAGGCCTGCCTTGGGGGAAAGTGGCAAGGCTGGTGAAATGTGTCTTCCATCTGATTTTCTAATTTTTCTCCCCTGTGTTTCATTTCTTAGTCTTTTTTTGTATTTTCTGGGAAAATTATTTTCTTTTTTTCGGCCACAGTGCATGGCTTGTGGGGCCTTAGTTCCCCTACCAGGGATCAAACCCAGGCCCTCAGCAGTGAAAGCGCAGAGTCTCAACTACTGGACCACCAGGGAATTCCCTGGGAAAAGTATTTTCAACATTATCTTGCAACCCTCTACCCAAACTTGTAAACACCCTATTTTAACTTCCAAGAATTTGTACTTATCTTCCATTTGTTCTGCTTTATCATGTCATGTTCTTGATTCACGAATTCAGTGTCTTCTCTTACAAATTTAGGAGGATTAATTATTATTGGATTTTTTCTTTGCTGTTATTGTTGAAGTTTTCTCTGTCCCCTGAATTTTCTCTAGGTCCCTTCATTTCATGAATTTACTTGTTTGATCTCTGTCTTTTGTGTGATGGCTTTCTCCAAATGTCTGCTGACCTTTGGCTGTCTATCATATTTAACAGAGCTAAGCTGATTGGAGGTTGTGTGTGTGAGGGTAACCCTTGTCAACTGGTAGCCTTCACTGAAGGGAAACCTGGCAAAAAAACGAGCTGTTTCATTGGTTTTACTAAAGAACTTTGCTCTAGGATCACTCGGTTTCCTGAGAAAGAGTATTTTCATTTTCCACCCTTAAGGCAAAGGTAGTAAAGAGTGGGAAAAAGAGTGGAGAAACATAAGCCTGGAGGGCAGCACTCTTGGTGTGGGATACAGAGAGAAAAGAGGTGGGGGTCTCACGACGGAGCATGGGATCTTCAATTCTTCAGCCTTTCTGGAGTTCTATGCTGTAGAGCATAATGTGTTTCTCAAACTTTAGCTCACATAAAAATTACCTGGAGGGCTTGTTAAAATACACATTGCTGGGTCTCACCTCCAGAATTCTGATTCACCTGAAGAAGTGACACAAGCCCTGAGATGTTTTCCTCTACCAGTCAAATCTATTGGACAGTTGAAAGTGGCTGATGGGTATGACGTGAGACACTAAAAAACGAACAGACAAACAAACCCCTCTCTTCCAGCAACTATAGCAAGTAAATGTCCGGAGTTAAAGAGTCCTTCCCCTTGGTTAATAAACTTCCCCTTTAAACTATGACTATTCATGGAATGCAACTCATTGAGGAGTGACATCTATGGCCCCCTCCCCTTGAGTCTGGCTAGGCTGATGACTGTCTAGACCAATGGACTAGGTGAATGTAAGACTGGGTAATTTCCAACTCTGGGTCAAAAAGGCAACACAGCTTGTGTTTAGTTCTCCTGAAGCATTCACTCTTTGATGGCCCTCTTGGAATGCTCCCTCTTGGAATTGAGCTGCCCTGATCTGTTGAGCCCGAGCCACATGGAGAGGCCACACGTAGGGGCCTCGGTTAACAGACCCTGCTGAGCCCAGCCTTCAAGGCATCCCAGCCCAGGCTCCAACTGGATGAGTCATCTCCAGATGTCTGCAGCCCCAGGCTTCAAGCCATCCCAGGTGAAGCCCAGGCATCAGGGAGCAGAGACAAGCCATTCTCGCCATGCCTTGTCTAAACTCCCACCTTCCTCATCCAGAAAAGACTCTGTGCTTCACACCTGCTCAGAGCAGCACGAACGGGAGCTGCAGGTTCACATGGATGCATGCGGTGATGTGCTTCCTGCCTTTCTCCTTAAGGCCTGTGAACAACTTGAGGTCAGAGACACACTGCTTTGTTCATTTCTATATATCCAGGGCTTAAAACAGCGCCTGGCATGTGTAGAAGCCCAATTATTTCACCTTATTTATAAATGGAGCACTCTAAGCAAAGCCTTTCAATTACTGTGTTAATAAATCCAACTTCTGCTCTTCACTTGGCTCAGAAGAACAAGTATTGTCTAGTGCAAGGCTCGGTGGTCACACAGGTGGGCTTTGAGGCTGGTCTGCCAGAATGTGAAGCCCAGCTCTGCTTCTTTCTGGCTGTGTGATCTTAGGTGAGCTAAATGCCTTTCTGGGCCTCATTTTTCTCATCTGTAAAATGGAGATAATAATTGTACCTACCTTTTAGAAGCATTGGGAGGATTAAATACATGTATGTGTAATATGCTTAGTACATCATTTAACATTTAGTAGGCACTCAATGGCTGCTAGCTATTTGATTATTGTTGTTGTTACTGCTATTATTATTATTACAAGGCAATTCCTCCAGGAACCAAACTGCAAATTCCCCCTTCTCGTAAAAGCAGCTCCAAAAGGATGCTCCTGGCTCTGAGCCAGCTGTTGACAGTGCCCATGGCACTTCTCTCCACTAGGCTTTTTTTTTTATTGGCCTCAGTTACAAGGGGTCTTATTGAGTTTGCTACTCACCACGTATCTGCACATATCATGTGTGCCATTGGGGACTTGTAAAATCTGTTGCTTTTTACACAATGACTCTTGGGTGCAAAAGGATCACCAGGGAAGCTTGCTAAAAATGAAGATGCTAAGGCTCTGCTTTAGCCAGTCTGGAGTAGGGCCCAGAAACATGCTCTTTTAATAAGCCTCCCCAGGAAGCTCCAATGCAGGGGTCCCTGGAAGATCTGTTTCAGCAGGTGGTCTCCTTAAGACAAACACCACCCAAACCTTGACATCACCACTGATTACTCAAATAACTGGAGTGGATTTTTTTCTAATTCTTTGACACAGAATATCCAAAAAAATCAAGAACCTCCAGGATAAATGTATATTTAAACAATAATGTTAGTTTCTATTTCAAATAATACGCTCTGTACATTTTTTTCCAACTTCAGAAATCTCCTAAGGTGAAATACCTCTAAATTTAAAGCAATGGGTCCAAGAGTTAATATGAAAAAAAGTTCTATATAATATATTAAATATAGGACAATCACTATATTACAGAAAGCCTAAAATGTCTGGAAACACAGAGAAAAGAGTGTATTTATAAATACACATTTGTCATTTATAAATAAATACACTCCAGAGTGTCCATAAAGTCTAGAAACATCTGAAAATGTAGCTAACATACTGCTTGATAATAAATGTATCCTGTGTTTCCCGGACATTCAGACACCTTGTAGAACGTCAATACATCACTGTAGTTACATGATTCTGATATATCAGGGCCCACATCAAGCCTCCTTCCCTCGCTTCCCTCCTTCCTTCCTTCCCTCCCTCCCCCTTTCCCTCCTTCCCTTCCTTGCTTCCTCCTTCTCTCCATGTCTTTCTCTTTCCTTCTACCATCATTTCCCGAGCTCCTAAAATATGGAGGAGGCAGAATCCCTACTCTTAAGGAACATTCTCCTTGGGGTGTAAAATATAAACATGTGACACATTTAAATGTTATTATAAGCCACATCTCAATCAGGTGAGTGATTCAAAGACTGTGTGCTATAAAATTCTGGGGCAGAGGTGTCAGGCTGTCCGGGACAGTCCAGATCACTTTCAAGGCATTTCATTATGCTGTGTGTAGACCTTCTTCACTCTCTCTCTATCTAGGAAACAGTCACACAAAAGTCCAACAGCAGGTCATAAATGAGCCCTATGATACAGTGAGAATAAAAATGTTTTTCAAATTTTATATGAAAGGAGATCTTGATTCAAGGGGATTATGCTTAATTTTCCACGCTGTGGGACCTGACCCCAACTCAGGGATGAGGACAATGGCATGTCACCCAGTTTCTATTCTAAGGTTCTGACACAGGTTGGACATCGACATAGGTAGCGAAGTGAATTTCCTTTTTTTAATTTTGACTGAAATAACGTTTATTTGTTTTTAATATTGTGTATGCATAATATTCATCATTTACATAATGTTACGATTTTATGAGGTTGATTTACATTCAATTTTTTTGAGGCTATGGAAACTTTCTTTTTTTTTTTATTGAAGTACAGTTGATTTACAAAGTCGTGTTAGTTTCAAGGAAGTAAATTTTTCCATCTCATTTCTTCTGGTTCCTTTCATGCAGGTTACTTCTTTGGGGAGGTGAAGAGATGAAGGAGATATCATTGTCAGTCTCCAGAAGGTAGGAGAGAGGGGAAATTTCCTTGCTCAAAATTATCATTCATCATCCTGATCAAGAGAGTCTGCTGAGACAAAGCCTCAGACTTCTACAGAGATCATCCATGAGAATTTGCCCAGAGTAGAGTTTCTCAACTTAGGCATGATCACCACTTGGGGCTGGATAATTCTTTGCTGTGGGGGGCTGTTCTGTGCACTGGAGGAAGTCTAGCAGCATCCCTGGCCTCTACCCAATAAATACCAGTAGCACCCGCCCCCAGTTGTGACAACCAAAATATGTCTCCAGATGTTGCCAAATGTCCTCTGGCGGAAGTGGTCAACAATTATCCCGGGGAACAAAATCACATCTGGGCTGCACACTGGAACCACCAGAGGAGATTTAGAAAGTACTGGTGCCTGGGACTCTCCCCCAGAGTGTCTTATTTGATTGGTCTGGGGGTGGCCTGCATTGTAGGATTTTTAAACACTTCCCAAGGAATTTCATTGTGGACCAGGGTTCATCTCAGATTTACCCACAAATTCTGACTCTGACACGGACCCCCTCGCAAATCGCATGTCCAATGCCATGTTGGCCTCGTGATTACCGCAGCCTGCATCCTCCTGGCTTATTGGCTCAGTGTTGGCTTTGGTTTTTCAGGTTAGAACATTGCCTTTTCCACAACTATTTGTCTTCCATTTGTATGTTTTACCAAGGAAATTCAGACATCGACATCAGGCCAATGGGGGACATTTTGGGGTCAAGGGGTCTTTGTGACATTCCCACAAAACACCTCAATAAGAAGGCTTCTCTTTGCAACCCATCTTGTGAGAACGGAGGCCACGTGTGCGTGCCCGGGTATGTGCTCAGGAGAAAGCACACGAAGTAAAGCAAAGGGGGAAAGACCACAATTTCTCCTCTTGGAATTTTCTCAGACTAGCCCTGGAATGGCAACACACCAAAATAATGAGCATCCGTGCTTCCACTTCTTTCAACCAAACTTCTCCTGAATGAATTAGGACAGCTACAACCTACTGACCCATATCCTCCGATCTAGGAACTCTGCTCCTAGCTCTCCATCCAACAGAAATGTTTACTTATATTACCAAAAGATAAGTACTATAATGTTCATAGCAGCACTCGCCATAATAGTCACAACTAGGAATTATCCAGATGCCCATCAACAGTGGGATGGATAAATAAATTGTGATGTATTCACACAAGGGAATACTACACAGCCATGAGAATGAACGGGCTATAACTTCACACAACACACTGATGAATTTCACAGATAAAATGTCGAGCCATAGAAACCAGACCCCAAAAAGGGTTTATATTGATGATTTAATTTATATAAGTTCCCCCAAAACAGACGAAACTTATTGGTACTGTTAGATGTTAGGATAGGGGCCACCCTCAGGAATGGGGATAACAAGTGGAGAGCATAAAGGGGCTTCTGGGATGTTTCAGGTCACACTTCGTTTCTTGATCTGGGTATTGGTTATGTGAGTGTGTTTGGTTTGAGAAAATGTATCGATGTGTACATTTATAATTTATGTACTTTTCTGCTTGTCTATAGTTCAATAAAAATATTTAGAATTTAAAAATTACCTTCTGTTTCTCAGCTGCTGCCTCTTCCCTCCCAAGCTGGGAGACTGGGGGCTTTGACACAACACTGGTGAGTCGGGAGCTGGGCAAGTCCCAGATAACCCCTCTTATCCTTGTCATCATCCCCACCCCTACACTGCTGCCCTCCACTCAGGTAGTCATGCATAGGCTGGAAGCAGATAGCCTAGAAGTGAGGGGACTCAGTGTCCCATGGCCTGTCTGCTGGAACCAAGACAGTTCTACTGACGATCAACCTCCTGAGACCACAAACAGAGTCCAGCTCCAAACTGGGCAGAGAGCTGTGCGATTTTTTTTTCTTTTAGTCTAGATTGTTTATCCCTAAATCAACAATCTTGCAGCAATGACAGAATCGGGCTGCAGCTCGAGGGTGGGATCCACTGGTGTGGCCTTTTGGCATGCACCACCCCAGCGCGTCACACTCCAGGCTGCACATCAACTCTGTCCAGGGCCTCTGCCCCTCGCGGCAGCGAATGTGTTTTTCCCACAGATGATACCATTGTATTTGTCCCAACATCTGGATAATATTCTGGACCGCTCGCATATGTGAATCAGGTGTTTATTTTACTAGTGAACTACACCTGCAGCCTAAATAGCGTGTGCTGAGCAGCTGTTGGTGACTCTGAATTGAGACCTAGGTGAGGAGTCGTAAACCCGGGAGGTTCATCCTTAGCCAGAAGGATCCAAGACTTTCCAATTCAATAAATCTGGACACTATTGAGAGAAGAGAGACATCATTACAGACAGATAATGGTCCAAAATCCCAGCCAGTGATGACTGGGGAAGCAGATGTAAGCCAGGATGATTTTTATATGTTCCGATAGCCCCTGCCGGGTGGGAGATGAAATAAGCAAAAGGTCTGATTGGTAACTACATTTGGGCCACTGAGCAATTGCAGAGGTAGAAGCAATCACATTGCCTGTGCTTGCCAGAAGGAAAAGGATGGGGTTGACCTGCTAAAGGCAATCGACTTGTCACATAGCTTTATGTACTCAGACACTCTCAAACCCAGTTACATAATCCACCTAAGATGCTGCCCATCTGGGACAGTTACTGTCCCCCACCCCAATGTATTCAGTTGTTCAGCCAGTCCTTCTGATGTCTGAAAATTAAAAAAAAAAAGAATATTTATGCATGGAGTGAAGAACTGGGAATATAATAATGGAAAACGGGACCCCTCCCCTCAAGGAGTTCATCATCAGGGTGGCCTGGTTATTGGCTGTTACATAAGAAGCCACCCCAAAACTTAGGGTTTCAATATAATAACAGCCAGGGTGACTATCTTAGTCAGCTCAGGCTGCCCTAACGAATACCATACACTGGGAGGCTTAAACAACAGAAATTTCTTTCTCATAGTTCTAGAAACTGGAAGTTCAAGATCAAAGTGCCAGTAGATTTGGTTCCTGATGAGGACCCTCTTACTGGCTTGCACTGTGTCCTCACATGGCTTTTCTTCTGTGTGTGTTCGGAAAAAGAGATCTCACCCTCTTCATGTTCTTATAAGGGGACTAATCTCATCATAAGGGCCCCACCCTCATGACCCCATCTAAACCTAATTACCTCCCAAAGGCCCCACCTCCAAATACCATCACATTGGGTGGTTATGGCTTCAACATATGAATTGGGGTGGGGAGACTCAAACATTTAGTCCACAACAATGACCAGCTATACTAGTTTGCTCCGGCTGCCATAACAAATATCACAGGCCAGGTGGCTTAAGCAACAGAAATTTATTTTCTCACAGTTCTGGAGATAAGTCTGAGATCAATGTGTCAGCAAGCTTGGTTTCTTCTCATCCTCTCTCCTTGTCTTGCAGATGGCTGTCCTCTTACTGCGTCCCCACATAGTCACCCCTCAGTCTGTGTGTTGTGTCCTAATCTCCTCTTCTTAGAAGGATACCAGTCAGAATGGATTAGGGTCCACCCTAACGATCTCATTTTACCTTAATCATATTTTTAAAGACCCTGTCGTCAAATACAGTCACATTCTGAGGTCCTGAGGGTTAGGACTTCAACAGACGAATTTGGGGGGACACAACTCAGCCCGTTAACACCAACCATCTTGGTTTGCCCAGGACTGAGGGGATTCCTGGGATGCAAGACCTTCAGTGCTAAACTCAGGAAAGACCCAGGCAAGCTGGGACACATGTGTCATCCTAAAAAAATATTTCTTTTGCTCTGTAACATGGGTAGGGCTCAGAGGAGACAGCTCATATCTGCTCTACTCATTGGCTGGGGCACCTGAAAAGCTGGGGGTTGGACCCATCCTAGGTTCATTCAAAATCTGGCAGTTGACGCTGGGGAGACTCACACAGCTGTGGGCTGGGTCAGCTGTTGCTTCTTGGGCATCTCTCTATCTTCTGTGGTCTCTCTTTGTGGCCTCTCTGGCATGGTGGCCCCCAGGTAGCCAGACTTCCTACATGGTAGCTCCAGAATCCCAAAGCCCCTTTCCCAAGAAAGCCAGGCAGAAGCTGTGTTCTCTTTGATGACCCAGCCTCTTAAAGCAATGTAGCAGCACCTCTTCCACATTCTATGTTACCATGGCAGTTAACGCGGGCCTTCCCAGGTTCCAAGGGAATAGAGAGAGACTCCGTCATGTGGTGGTGGATTGACCAGAACATATGCGCGTACAACGTATTGCTGTAGCCCCTTTTAAAGTTTTTTTAATTGTGGTAAAATACACAAAACATAAAATTTATTACCTTAACCATTTTTAAGTGTATAGTTTAATGGCATTAATTACGTTCACATTGTTGTACAACCAATCTCCAGAACTCCTTTCATGTTGCAAAACTGAAATTCTATGCCAGTTAAACACTAACTCCCCATTCCTCTTCCCCTCAGGCCCTGGCAACCACCATTCGACTTTCTGTTTCTATGAATTTGACTCCACTAGGTACCTCGGATAATTGGAACCACACAGTATTCGTCCTTTTGTGACTGACTTATTTCACTTAGCACAATGTCCTCAAGGTTCATCCATGTTGTAGCACGTGTCAGAATCCCCTTCCTTTTTCAGGCTGAATAATATTCCGTTGTATGCATTGACCATGTGTTGTGGCCATTTCTGATCCAATCTACCACACTAGAGGACGACAGAGCCCGGTCAACTCAGTTATAGGACAGTGGGGTGGGTATTATGATTAGAATACCACAGAATGCTATGAGGCACAGGGGAGGGGGAAAGGCTTCCTGGAGGAGGTGATGGGTTTTAGGTAGGCAAACATTGTCAACTCTGCCTTCCGGGCAGAGAGAGCAGGAAGCATAAGGTCCCTGGGGACAAAAGTGAGCAGGGTGTTTTGGAGAGCTGCTGACAAGGGTAGGGCAGGGCTGCCTGGTTCAGGCTGTGCACTCAGCTCTAGAGGACACCACTCACAAGACGGCAATGGCGCTGTGTCCGACCCGCTCATCCATCTTCAGCGGTTCTGTGAAAGAACAGGGCGGGGGCAGGGAGTGGGGGGAAAAAGCAGGGAGATGAAGAGCTCAGAGACTAGGTCGCCAGAGCTCAGATCAAGAACAGTCTTCTACAAGATCCTGAGGGCTTGGGAATTGATCCTGGAGACAATGGGAAACTGCCATAGGATTTTAAATGGGGAGGAGGAGTAACCAAATTCAGGAATTACTATGATTAATGGAAATAAAGGTACCATCATGGACTGGGGGAAGGGGGCAGATCTCTTCTAGCTCTCTCTTTTTATCTCCAATGACAGATTCACCAATCAATACCTGGAAGCCTCAGGAAGCCTGGTCATGAGGTGAGATAAGAACATACATTTTCTTCCTGAGTCCAGCATTCAGAACTCCCAGCTCTAAGCCTACATGGCATTTCCATTCTAGTCAAGGGAGAAAGACAATAGGAAGTGAAGGAGTGACTGGGGTCATTATGGATGGAGATTAGTGTATGGGGAAGTAAAGCCAAGTGAGCTGGTAGAGAGTGACTGGGTAGAGGTAGGTGATCACTGAAGGGCTCTCTGAAGAGGGGACTTTTTTTTGCCTCTCAGACATCACTTAAGATCTTCTCAGCCTCACCTGCTGATGGTGCCTTTGGCAAGGTTGTCTGCCCTGGTACGATGGTGACCAGCTCTGTATGAGTTTGTGATTAACTTCAAATAGACAGAATCCAACATCACTTCACCTCCTATCTCTTCCCTGTGCCTCTCACCTCCCCTTGGGATTTTCCCCCGGAGGCATGTATACCCCTAAGTGCAGGGAGTTGATGTCTTACGTGGAGTTGATGTCTTTTGACCCACAGGAGACAGAAGTTGGTATATTCCTCCACCTTTCTCCCCTTGGACAGACTGTCTTGAGATGCAATCCTTACATGGCTTCTTGGAAGCCAGCCCATCAGCTCAAGCAATCAGTTTCACTTGATACTAAATCTGTAATACACGCTCCATTGGCTCACCACCCTTTTCTGCCTCACTTCCCTCGTCCCTCACCCCAGTTTCCTGGGACTGCACATCCTAATGTCATAGGACCACGTGAGCTTTCCCACAGACTCTATTTTCTGGGAGTATCTGGGGCTAAAATAGACATATGCAGATTTGCCTTTTACAAAGGTCGCTCTGATTTCTGTGTGGGTGGTGATTATGCAGAGACTAGTGTGGAAGTCGGGAGAGACACATGAAGAGGTTCTTGCAGTTGTCCAGGCAAAAGATGATGGCTCCTGAGAGGAAGGGATGGTACTGGAGATGGAGGAGTGGATAGGTTCATGGTATATCTTGGAGGCAGAGCTGACGAGAACAGCTACTGAATTGGATGTGGCACAAGAGACAAATCAAGGCTGAATTCTAGGTTTAGGGCTTGGGCAAACTAGCCAGTGATGGTGCCTTTTACTGAGAAGGAGAACATTGGAAAAGGAGCAAGTTTGGAATACTTAATTTGCTCATCAAATGTTTTTGGAGCATCTACCATGTGCCAATGAAGGGGTTCAGAATATGCCACAGTGACATAAGGGTTATTTTGAACTGAAGATATTCAAGATTCAACAGCGGCAGGAAGAGACTTTTTCTAGCCTTCCCCTTATCTTCCTAAAAGCAAAGCCTCCCCAAATAATTCAACACTCATAAATATCCTCCCAGGAGTTTCACAACCAGGGACAACTGACTCTTATCAATGAAGAGGAGAAGTAAACACAAGTCAGCATTTGGATAAGAAGTCACTTCAAACAGATATTGTCATAAAACTATCATATCTCCCATCTATTCTCTTAAGTGCCCATTTGTCTTTCCTAAAAGTCATTTGTTCTCCCAGAAGTACTCCTCTGCCCCTCCCCATCTCCTATTAAGGTGATATGTAAAAACTGTAACCACCTCCTTGGGTCACACTTTTTTCTGAACTTCTGAGCATAGGTACTTAATTAAATCTGTTTTCCCCCCCTCTTGCTAATCTGTCTTTTGTCACTTTAATTTGCAGACCTCCAATTACTGAACCTAAGAGGATAGAGGAAAAGTTTTTCCTCCTCAACACTAGGCAATGTATTAAGTGCTTTGGACACAGGTCTGAGAGGCCCAGTCTTTGCCACAAGGGGCTCAGCAATGACAGTATTGTGGAACCATGAAAATACCAAGGGACATCAAATGTCACCTCTGGGGAGGATAGGAGTCAGGGAGGGAATCCTGGAAAAGCTTAGGAGGAGTTTAAAGGGTGAGAGGCTTACTCAGAAAAAGGGAGCAGGGAAAAGGTGATTAAGGTAGCAAATGCAAATATGCAGCAATGTGAGAAGGCTTGGTCCAAGGAATTAAGAATGCTTAGGGAGGGGCTCCCCTGGTGGCGCAGTGGTTGAGAGTCCGCCTGCCGATGCAGGGGACACGGGTTCGTGCCCCGGTCCGGGAAGATCCCACATGCCGCGGAGCGGCTGGGCCCGTGAGCCATGGCCGCTGAGCCTGCGCGTCTGGAGCCTGTGCTCCGCAACGGGAGAGGCCACAACAGTGAGAGGCCCGAGTACCGCAAAAAAAAAAAAAAAAAAGAATGCTTAGGGAGAAGGTAAAGGAAGGGAAAGAATGAAAGAAAAATTTCAGAAGCAGAGAGGCCAGCCAAGTGAAGGGCTTTGTAGGAATGCTGCCATGTTTGCCCTTTAGCATAACAGCTAAGGGGAGCCACTGAAGGGATTCCCCAAACCATACAAATATTTGACTATTTTGTGCTTTTGTACATGGGGTTTCCTCAGCCTGGAACATTCTCCCCCGTCCCCAACTCCTGACAAAGTCCTACTCATCTTTTAAGGTCTTAGTCTTTGGCTATCCTCTCTCTGTTGGATCCCTCTTGAAACCGAGCAGGACCCTGTGGGGTTCCTGGGCATGGGAGCCTTTCTGTTCAGCCTCCATGACCTTCCCTGAGTTCCAAAGGGCATGTTCAAACAGTCACTAATTAGGGAAGGGAGGGGATGCAGAGACAAGGGAGGAGCAGTCAAGAAACAATAGCACAGCCTTGAGGCAGGGTCCTGGTTCGGCCTCAAGGGATACACATCACAATATCTTTGAGCTTTTCTGCAGAACTAAAACCTCCAACAACTGGAAGATGTTAACTACTTGATGAAGCATTCTTCGTTCCAGAGAGAACATCAGGAGACCAACTGAGGCCAGATTAAAGGAATGCAGGCCCTGCACACACCCTGATCCTTATCAGCAACCCCACCCTTGAACCACTGCTGTAAAACTCCTTACCAAGCCCCACCCCCCACCCCCGGGTAGGGACACACAGTTTTGGAGAAAGCCTCATGGAGAAGGCTTCCTTTTTATTTTTTTAAATTTGGCCGCACCTTGTGGGTTGTGGGGATCTTAGTTCCCTGACCAGGGATTGAACCTGGGCCCCTTGCAGTGGAAGCGCAGAGTCCTAACCACTGGACCACCAGGGAATTCCCAGGGTCACACAGTTTTGAAGGGCACAAGCCCACTGTGTCCCCCTTTGCCTGGCAAAGCAATAAAGCTATTCTATTCTACTTCACCCAAAACTCCGACTCTGAGATTCAGTTTGGCACCAGTGCACAAAGGCCAAGTTTTGGTATCATTCTCTGCCCCCCAAGCCATAGTTGACTGCAACTCATTGCCGCTCAGCTCCAGGATGCCATGAGCTGGCTATGGCCTTGGCTTCCCCCTTTCCTGCCAGGCTATGAGCTCCTTAAGGCTTGGACTCTCTCTTTCAGGTTAGAGCCCAACCCAGGTTCCAGAGAATGTAGAATCTGCTCAGTAATTGGCTGAATTGAATGCCTTTAAAATTCAGAGTGAGAGAAGCTTGAAGCCATAGAGAAGAGACACCACCCACACCCTTGGGAAGAAGAGCTGTCTATACAGTCAGATGAGAGGAGGCACTGAAAAGCCATCAAAGATTGTCTAAGAATGTCTCACATCAGCCTCAACCCAGAGACATGGGAGACGCTTTCCACTGGGACCAACCACTCTTCAGCTTCTGTGCCCTGGAGTCAGATCTGTTGGGCTCAGGCCAGTGATGTAGGCAGTTACCCACATGGACCCACCAGACCAAGACCACCAACCTTTTTTACACAGCACAAGACATGGCATTCATTGAAAGGCTGATATGTTCTGCCAGTGCAGACCCGGGTCGGCCCTGAACAAATGGCTGGAGGGAGAAGGTGAAAATTCCCATGTCTCCTTTTCTGCTGTTGTTCCCTCTTGCACATATGGGAATTATTCTTTACAGGTTTAAATGTTACACTGAAAATAAACTCAAATGACCAAAATGTTTCACTGAACAATCCATAATAAAGATAAAGCCACCTGCATTGGGGGAAGCACCGACAGCCAACTCTAAATTGCTCTAGTGTTTGGAACTTCCTGAGTGGAATTCTCAAGCGCTTTCTGAGCAATTTAAAGAACTCATCTGTCCAGGGTTGATTAGAACCGTCCCAAACTGGGCTCATCATACCTCAATCAAACAAAAAATGGAGGAAAACAAAACTTCCTGGGAAGACAGAAACAAAATAAAATAAAATAAAAAAGTCACAACTGCCCCCAGTGGATTTGAATAGCATGGAGTCTCCTTATTCTTGTACAGAATCCAGTATATATATGTATATATGTGCATGTGTGTATATATGTATGTGTTTATTTATACACACACACATATATATATATACGTATATACACAGACACACATATAATTTTCCTTTTATCCCACTATGGAATCTCAGTCTAAGATGGTAATGTAATGAAGAGACTTTTATGGTCATCTCTACTTTTATGGTCATCTTTATGATTGACCTCACAAAATAATGTGAGTTATATACATGCATGTACACATAGGCCAGATTCTCAACTGATGTAATTCTATGGGAATTCACAGAGTTATATTGGTTGAGAATTTGGCTTCAGCTTCACTTATTGTAGAAATTCCCATCAACTAGCCTGAGATGAGGCTCCACACACATTGCCACAAAGCTTCATAGGCTGAGAATCTGGCTGACGGAGCACAGAATAATGTCCATCCAAACATCGGCTTGGATTTTATCTGGCCTTGCTTTCCAGAGCAGCTTGCATGATGGAATGAGCAAATGCCTTTGGCCTCTGGAGCTTTATGAATCAGTGTGACCCACTATGGGAAGCCCCAGGCTGTCCATCCATCCTGGAGGGGCAGAGTCCCTTCCCACCTCAGTCTCCCTACCTGGGAATTGGGTGGGACAATCACTTGCCTCTCCCTTCTCCCTCTGAACATTCTCTGCTATTTATGAAAGTACAGTTTGTAAATAGAACTCCCAGAAAATAAGCATTAAGAGCTGGAAACCAGCGTTGGGTGCCAGGGAAAATGCATTTATTTGCTAAGTTAGCAAGTGCCAATACCATTAACTGAATTTGTGCCAAAACATGCATTTTTGCAAATGTTGTTCTGTTCCATTCATTATTTATAGAACATCACCTAAGGGCAGTGCATACTACAAGCCAAAAATCTCATCCTGCATTTTATCAGAAACCCATTGCAGGGAAGGGGAGAAGGGAGATGGAGGGAAACTATAAAATGAGATTTCTGGAAAAAGCTAAAAGAACTTGTCTGGCATGTTTTGTCTGGACAAGTAATGCCCACAGGGCGACTTAATAATAATCTCCAAATGCAAGGGGACTGGAAAGAGCAGCTGCTCTCTCTTGCCACTCAGGACAGAAGAAGAAATGAACCTCCACTGCCAGATGAAAGAGTTAGGCTAGTTAGAAGGGAAAACTTCTTTAACAGGGAATGTTATTGAGAGAAACGGAGAGCAGAAAAGACCTTTAGATGTGGGAAGTACTTCATGTGTTCCAGATAGTCGAAGGGTAAGAAGTCAATTCAATATTTCCTCAACCCTGAGAAAATAGATGTCCCTGGAGGTCACTGCCACAGTAGGAAATTGTCCTGGTCTTGATGGTTTGTCATCACATTAGAGGCATGGGTTTTGGTGTGAGAAACCTGCTTTGACATGCCACATTTGGACAAATTACTTGGTCTCTCTATGCCTGCTTAAGCATTTGTAAAATAGGGATAATTACTCATTCAACACTATTACTGCAGCAGGCACTGTTCTAGGGGATGGGGGTACAGCAGTGAATACAATAGATTTAAGAACCCTTGCTGATTCTAATGGAGAGGGAGGCTTAATATAATAATAAAGAATAAAGAAGTAAAATATACAACATATCAGATGGTGATAAGTGCTATGGAGATAAATTAAGGAGGGAAGGGGACGGCAGTAGGGAAGTTTCCACTTTAAGTAGGGTTGGGGGTGGGGAGGTCGTACACTGAGGAAAGATTTGAAGGAAGTGAAGGAGTGAGCTAACAGGGTGGAGTGGGTTGAATGGTGGCCCCCAAAATGTTATGTCCATGTTCTAATCCAGGAACCTATGAATGTGACTTTATTTGGAAAAATGGTCTTTGCAGATGTGATTAAGTTAAAGTTCTTGAGATGAGATCATCCTGGATTATCCGGGTGGGCCCTAAATCTAATGGCATGTGTCCTTGTAAGAGAGAAGGGGGGAAGACAGACACAGAGAAGCCATGAGAAGATGGAGGCAAAGATTGGAGTGATACAGCCACAAGCCAAGAAACACCTGGACCAAAGAAGCTGGAACAGGCAAGGAAGGATTCTCTCTTAGAGCCTTCAGAGGGACCATGGCCTTGTGGCACCTGGATTTCAGACTTCTGGCTCCAGAACTATGAGAGAATCAATTTCTTTTGTTTTAAGCCACCAAGCTCGTGGTGTTTTTCATGGCAGCCCTAGGAGATTAATACAGAGGGTATCGAAGAAGTGGTTAAGCAAGAGAACAGCAGGTGCAAAGGCTCTGAGGCAGGTCTTTTGCCTGTCTGCTTGGAAAAGAGCCAGGAAGCTTGTGTCTTTGGGGTGGCAGGAGTGATGGGAGTCTGCAGCTGAAGCCGACTCTGAAGGAGTTAACAGCTGAAGGCTCTCTGCTGATGGCGCTTCCCACAGAGGAACAGCAAGTCTTTCCTGGAAGAGGCAACTGGGTGGCACATCTCTGTGCCCAACACAAGCAGTGAGTCTAGGGGTAATGTCATTGTAAAACAATGATGGCTTGGACCAGGCTGATAGGAGTGGAAGAAATGAGATTCTGAATATGTTTTTGAGGCATGGAAACAAGTGGATTTATGGTAGATTGGATATGGGATATAAGATAAAGAGGGAGGTCAAGAATGGCTCTGAGCATTTTGGCCTGAGCAACTAGAAGAATGGAACTGCCATCAACTGAGTTGGGGAAGGCTGTAGATGGAACCGGTTTTGGGGAAAAGATCAAGAGTTTGCTTTAGGACACGTTAGATTTAAGATGCTTGTTAAACATCCAAGTGCAGATATCAGATAGATATATGACTGAAGGGGACATTTCTGATCTGGAGATATACATATGGAAAAATTTTTTACTTTATTTCTTAACTTACAGAAAAATTCTTGCTTTCTGTTGTACAGTTTTATGAGCTTCGAAAAATACAGAGTCATATAACCACCACCACAGTTAAGATACAGAACTGTTCCATTATCCTAATAAAATCCCTTATGTCACCCTTTTGTACTCAGACTCACCCCTCATCTCCAGCCCTTGGCAACCACTGATCTATTCTCCAAACCTAGAGTTTTGCCTCTTCCATAATTCATATAAATAAAATCATACGGTATGTAGCATTTTGAATCTGGTTTCTTTTTTCAGCACGATGTATTTGAGATTCATCCATGTCGTGTTTATCAATTCCACTGTATGGATGTACCATAGTTTGTTCATCCATTGACCCGCTGAAGGACATCTGGGTTGTCTCCCCTTATTAGCATTTATGATAAAGCTAGTATAAACATTCATGGTCTTTTGTGTAAACGAAAGTTTTCAAATTTCTTGAATATATAATGAGGAGTAGGATTGCTGGGTCATCCAGTAAGTATATGTTTTCAAAACTGCCTACTGTTTTCCAAAGTGGTTGTACCATTTTGTGTTTCCCGCAGCAATATCAGATTTCAAATTATTTTTTAAATTTATTTTTAACCACTCTAACAGGTGTGTAATAGTATCTCATTGTGGTTTTCATTTGCCTTTCCCTAATGAATAATGATGTTGAGTGTCTTTTCATGTGCTTATTTTCCATACAAATTTCTTCTTTGGTGAGGTATCCATTAAAATCTGTGCCCATTTTTAATTGGGTTATTTGTTTTCATACTGTTGAGTATGGAAAATTCTTTATATAATTTGCTTACAAGTCCTTTGTCAGATATGTGATTTGTAAATATATTTTCCAAGTCTGTAGCTCGTTTTTTTATTCTCTTAAAAGTGTTTTTGGCAGAGCAAAATTTTAAATAGTTTTTAAGATTTTTTAAAAATGTGGACCATTTTTAAAGTCTTTATTGAATTTGTTACAATATTGCTTCTGTTTTATGTTTTGGTTTTTTGGCCACGAGCCATGTGGGATCTTAGGTCCCCGACCAGGGATCGAACCTGCACCCCCTGAGTTTGAAGGTGAAGTCTTAACCACTGGACCACCAGGGAAGTCCCAAAAGTTTTAAATGTTGATGAATCCCAGTTTATCATTTTTTTTCTTTTACAGATCATGATTTCGGTTTCATATCCAAGAACTCATTGCCTAAATCAAGGTCACAAAGATATTCTCCTTTATCTCCTTTTAAAAGTCTGATGGATTTATGTTTTATATTTAGGTCTCTGAACCATTTTTAGTTAATTTTTTACAAGCCTTGAGGTACAGTCAAGGTACATTCTCTTTTGCATATTGGGTGCCCAATTTTTCCAACAGCATTTGTTGAATCTCTACTTTCTTTTTAAATTTTAATCCTCTTTTAGTTCTCCAGATTGGATAATTTCTAATTACCTATATTTAAGTCCACTTACTTTTTCCTCTATGAAGTTATCCAGTGATTTTCTTTTAATTTTAAGGTATAATATTTTTCAGTCCTAAATTTCAATTTGGTTCCTTCCTTAATAGTTTCTATTTCCTTCTTGAGAGTTTTTATCTTTCCATTCATTTCAAGAATGTTCACCCTTACTTCATGGAACATGGTTATGATAGCTGCTTGAAAGTCTTTGCTAATTCAAACATCTGGATCATCACGGTGTTGGCATCTGTTTATTGTTCTTTCTCTTGAGAATTGGTCAGATTTTTCTGGCTCTTTGTATGTTAAATAATTTTAGATTTCTTTCTGGACATATTGACTATTATATTCTGAGACTGGATCCTGCTAAAATCCTCTTGAGAATGGACTGTCAATAGATTTGTTGTTGTTTTAGCAGGAAGTAAACACCTTAGGTTAAGACCATAAGTTTTGTCCTGCTTTCTGTGGGCAGTGGTTCAAATATCATTTCAGGATTCAATGCCATTGTTTCTACTGCCCAGTATATGTGACTCAGGAGTGTGTTTGGGACTTGGGAGTGGTTTGTATCACAGCTCAGTTCTCAGAGATTTTACTCTGCTCCTTTTGGGTCTGTGCTGCTCATGCACAGCTTGGTGGTGAGCCCAGGATTTGTGTTAGTTCATACACAGAATTAGAGGGATTCCTTTTTCCAATTCTTTCCTCTCTGGGATTTTCTCCACATTCTCTGGCTCCCAAGATCCCCCTTTTCCAATTCCTTTGGCCAGAAAAATGGATTTTTCTCAGACTTTTAGCCCGCCCTCCCCCACCACACTGTCTTACAATTCTGTGTCACTGGAGCCACCCTCAGGGTGAAGCAGCAAGAAAAAAAATAATGGGGTTTCCTCCTACACTCTTCATACACAGGGATTCCTTTTTCTGGTTCCACTAGTCAGACAGACAAGGTTCAGGTATCTGCACCACCTGTTGGTGCACCACCACAATGTGGTGACCAACATTGTCACCACAGCAGTACAGATCCACAACTGGGGTTGGCATCCAAGACAAAGCCAGGAGAGACAAAAAGAGAAAAAAGCAAAAAATGAGGATTCCCGCCCCCCCAACTTACTGTTGGCTCTCAGGGATCTCTTTCTCCAATCCTCTGGCCAGAAAGAGTGGGATTTCTATCGGAGTTTTGGGTGCCCACCCGCATTTCAAAATTCTGTGACTCAGATCTCCAGGCCACCCTCATATCAAGTCCAGAGACACAAGAAGAAAAAAAGAAAAGGAATATCCCTGGTACTGGTCGTTCTTCCAGTTTTGATTGCTATTGTTTACTTACCAGAGTCATCAGGTAGTTGCTTTGTATATTCTGCCCAGAGTTTTCAGTTGTCATTAGTGGGAGCGATAGACTAAGTAAGCTTACTCTATCTTGGTCGGCCCTGGAAGTTCTGGGAATTTTATGTGTGTGTGCATGCATGATATTTATGATATTTCAACCATTTAGATTGGATAGTTATGATATTGAAACAGTTATTCAGATTAAATGAGATCACCAAAGGAGTGGGTTTAGATTGAAAAGAGAAGGGGTCCAAGAACTGAGGCCTGGGGCACTCCAACAATTAGAAGTCAGGTAAATGAGGAAGAACGAGAAGACCAGAGATAAGATGAAAACTCAGAGAACCGAGTGTCCTGGATGCTAATAACAGTGTTTCAAGTAGGAGGAAGTGATCCATTGGGTCAATTACTGGCAATAAGTAATATGAAGACTGAGAATTTGCCTTTGGATAATTCCTATGGTTGTGGGGGGAATTAAGTGAGATGCTAAGTAGAACAAATTCAATGCAATCCCTTTCAAAATACCAAGGCCATTTTTCAGAGAACTAGAACAAATAATTTTAAAATTTATATGGAAACACAAAAGACACCAAATAACCAAAACAATCTTGAGAAAGAATGGAGCTGGAGGACTCATGCTCCTTGACTTCAGACTATACTACAAAGCTATAGTAATCAAAATAGTATGGTACTGGCATAAAAACAGACACATAGGTCATCGAACAAGACAGAAAGCCCAGAAATAAACCCATGCTTACATGGTTAATTAATTGATGGCAAAGGAGGCAAGAATATACATTGGGGAAAAGACAGCCTCTTCAATAAATGGTGTTGGGAAAACTGGACAGCCAAATGCAAAAGAATCATACTGGACTACTTTCTCAAACCATATACAAAAATAAACTCAAATTGAGCTGGTTATTTTTTAAAAACCAGCAGACATGGGAGAAGCTTTGAAAACCAATAAAAGTTACCATTTTGTAAGAGATATTTATAAGGCAAATCTCCATTGGTAGGGGTGTCTCCCTCTATGTACCAGGAAGAGAAGGATGACTAAATCTCTAGAAACTCTTATCAATGAAGATGGCAACTGACTTGAATGTGTATAACAACCTTACCCTCGTTTACTATGCTTTTCCTGATAACCACCCATACCTGGCCCCTGCACCCCCCCCCCCCCCACACCCCCAAACACACAACATCTTCTTTTGCTTTAGCTGGAGATGGTATTTAAGGTGGTGGCTTGGGCCATTTTGGAGAGTTACTCAGTTCTCCTGGGTATCTTCTATTTATATAAGAGGTATACATGTTATTAAACTTCTGTTTGTTTTTCTCCTGTTAATCTGTCTTTTAATAAAAGGATGGTCTTATCCAAGAACTAAAAGGGTAGAGGGAAAATTACTTTTCCTCCCTTACAATTCCATATATGATATCCTCTCAATTAAGATAAGGAAATCAATGATCAGTCAAGATTGTTTCCTATTTCAACCATTGATCCTACGGTAGCCAACTTCCTGCATGACCAATACAAAATTGCAATGAATTTGAAGGAACAGACTCCTTCTTACCTATTCTTCCTCTCACTTGGAGAAAACCACCCTCTATGTTGAATTACCTGTGAAAGACATGACACCATCCTGTATTTCTTGGGGTCACAAATGGTGGCTTACTAGCTTATTTATGGTCCTGATCCCATTTTCTGAAAACTGTGTCACGGTTGTTCTAATAAAAGGGAGATGCCTTCGGAGAGACGTTGACGGTTTTTAGGAAGAAATTAATTTATAGTAAACAAGCTGTATGCTTTGTTTTTATCCTACATCAGCCTCACCTCTGGACTGGACCAAGCTTTGGTGCATCGGCCATTACTGTGATTTATCATTAGCTGATTACCTAGTCAATTGTTCTCTTATTGAAATGATGTGAGAAAAATCAAACTAACTTTCCATTCAATGGAAGGTATTACAAATGGCAGTTCCTTTTACACTCAAGAGACTCCAGGCAGCCCAGATGATCACCTGGTATGATGTGATACACACAGCTGCCTAGCAGGTACAATGTGGCTCTCCAAGGGCACATCCACCTCCAATCATTCAGTGCTTGTCTTTGGCCATGAGAGTGTGTGTGTGTGTGTGTGTGTGTGTGTGTGTGTGTGTGTGTGTAAGCAGGCAACGAGAGTTATTTGGGAGGCCAGGACTGATGCAATATGTCAAAATTCTTAACACCAGATGCATGTTCATCCTTCTGTGTTAAATTATTGTGGGATACTATTATTATTATTATTCACACAAAGGGAGGCTACATTTACTTTCCTAGGTGTGGAAAGGCAGGACTGGACATTTAAACCTAAAAAGTACTAAAGAAGAGTGAAGCTACGCTAGGGTTGGGGATGGCGGTGGGGGATGGAGGCTTTGAAGTCAGCAGCTCACCCAGGTATGGCTTGCCCAGAGATTGATTCAGTCTGCAGGAAAAGAGCACGCATATTCAGTCCTCAGACGTGCGGTGGCCTTGCTTTTCTGAGTCCATAAAGCCATTGTAAGTCTAAGATTTGGTCTTGGTTTTTCAGTGTCAATGTGATTACGTTTCTAACGAGAAATCTGTAGGGGCATGAGGTTTGTCTTTTATCTCAAGCCTCTCCCAGGAAATTGCTAAACTCCCTCAATCCTCTCTCAGCAACCTTGTATGCCTGTACAAGGGAGAAAAACAAAACTGATATATTGTTTCAACTAATGCTATTACCCCCAAAACTCCCCAGATTTTACTTTGTTGCACCCGGAGTTAGAAAGTTTCTGAGGCTCTCTTATATTTCTGAAAGGGAAACTTTGGGGGTATGCTCATAATGGGTAGCCAGCCTGCAAATACGTTAGCTTTTCTTCTCATTAGTACATAGTCTCAGCTGGGAATTTAGACTTTCCAAGAGGGAAGAGCCAAGTGTCAGCACAGAGCATTCACCCAGATTGGCTTAAGATGGGCCTATACAGCTCCTTGATACCTATACCAAAACTCCTCTGGATAAAGCGACATGGGAACATGCTTATAGAGGAAAGAAAATTTTTCTTTTAAGTGGCTGGGTTTATTTATTAGAAATTAATATGCCTCTGTGGGGACTAGTTTTGTGACATGTTGTGTCATTTGCAGAACTGGTTGGGGGTCCATACACCGCAGCTGTTCATTTTCTCAGGTGCTGCATATTCCCCATGAGCTAGTCTTCATCCACCATTAGCCTCATCCCTAATGGCCTATATTAATTTATAACTGAGGGGAATTGCAGAAATGCACTATGTTTCACAGAAGCAAGGCGAGCTCTTGCAACCCTTTTAAAGTCACAATAAATTAAGCTGCAAAGTATGCCCATATTTATCTTGCGTCATTTTTAGAGTTATTGTTGCTATTTTTCTTATGCTACCTTAATTAAGATATGTCTTTGGAGGATTAACTTCTGTTGGAAAAAAAGCGCAGAATTTTAAAAAGTAGCTTTGTTTTGTTTCTGTGAATAAAGAGTAGGTGCTTTGGGTTGACCAGATGGTAGAAAGAGGTGGGGCGCTCTGGCCTGGGAGTCTCATTCTGTTTCTACCTTATACTAGCCAGGTGACCTGGGTGTTACTTGACCCCCTCTGGGCCTCAGTTCTGGAAAAAGAAGAAGTTGGACTAGCCAATCTCTGGGGCCCTTTCCTTGGTTCTTTGACCGGCCCCTCCCGTTGATAACTAAGCAATCAAGCCAATGTCTGTCAGATTTGTTCATGTCCGTCATGAAACTCACTGAAATAGTTAAAACCTGAGTTAGCTTTTAATGACTGAACTGAGTAGGCTACTCAGTATCCAGATAGATCATTCCACAGCTGGTTGTTATGACAACCAGAAACAATGCTGCAAAAGCCAAGGACTCAGTGGAGAGAAATGGTCACAACCAGTGGCCCCTCTGCTATGGGAGCTTTCAAAGGGCCAAGTTGGCCCTGTGGATTTGTTCTCTCCAGCCCAGGGCCAACACTGGCCCCATTAGTCTTTCTATCTGATATGAGGTTTTGCACTTAGTCATTTTACAACAGCTTTGTATTTAATCTACAAAGCAACCCTGAAAAATCCCTTGGTGTAGCCAACCGTAGCCTGCTCTTTAAGCTAATTATTTTTCTTTGTTAATGAAAAAGTATCCATATGCCTGGTAAATTCTTGTCCGTATACATCTTTATTTTCATTAGTTTTATGAAACATAGCTCAAGCAATAAGTCAATCTGTCTGGTTAAGAAGGGCATACAATGCCCTTTTAAGGTTTTACAATCACAAAAGATTTCCCATCTATAGTTCCTCTTGAAGAGGCATACTTTTTTTCCAGGTCAAAGAGAAATAACACAGCAATCCTTCCAGCCAGGCTCTCCTTCAACAGGCCACACTCCACCAAGCAGGAGGTTGGCCGTTGCCACTTACGGTAAATCACTAGACAGTGGAGCCATCTTTGCCAGTCAGAAATATTTCCTCACCACACTGGTTCTGTTTGATTGGTCTTGGGTTCATGCAGTTCCTGGCACAGGGAGGGCCTTTTCCTCCTCTGCCAGGTTTCTTTCAGCCTTGCTACAGCCTAGTTTTAACTCTGGCTTAGAATCCAACCCACAAAACTACCTTTCCAATTGCTCCTTTTGGCCCAAAGAATGTCATCCAGTTTCCAGTGAAGGCCTCAGTCAAAGGCCTTGTTGTTCTGGGAGGTGGTACCCCAGTGGGATGGGCCACTGCCAGCCACGTCTCCCTCACCCACCCCAGCCCTGGGGACTACTGGGGGACTTTGAGTTCCCACAGCTCCATAAGCAGGCACTGAGGGTCTGGGATGCCTTTGGACAAGGTGGCAGGGCATAATTAAGGGGTTCTGAAACTCATGACTTATAAAGACACTGGTCAAGCTGACTCTGAAAATAAAAGAAAAAAAAAAGGTTTTCAAGCAATAACAAATAATAATAATATGGATTAGGTCTCAAACTAACACAAACTAGTTTAGGATTTGAGGCCACTTAGCAGGAAACCTCCCATTCATGTTCCCAGAACTCTATCCCTCCCTGTTGTCCACACACAATGTTCCCTTTCTCAGGAAGTAATTTCTGTTAAAAAGCTTTTATTGCTCAGTTTATGGGGATTTCATACTCGGATTTACAATACTTCTCAGGCTGCATACATACAAGTCATGGGATCTTGATTTCTGAAGAGGGAGTAGCTACTGATATCTTAAAGAAGACATCAGCTTTGGCCAATGCCCCAACTTCTTTAGGGGAAGACTTTGTCCCTAGAACTGAGAAAGGAATAATGCTGGAAATGCCATGTGGTCAGTGGTGGTTGAACCTCATATGAACCACACATCACCTGACCCCCCCTCTCTCCATCCTTGCCCCTCTCATTGCTGCTCCCACTTATTTGATAATCGGATGGGAGACATCAGACCAAAATATTTATTAAGCACACTCTGAATGCAGAACAAAGTCCAAGGCAAAAAGAATGGGGAGAAGGGAATCAAAACTTATAGTTCAGGCCTTAACAGTCTTTCAGTAGGACTCTCACTTCAGCCTGATACATGGTCTTCATGCTGCTAGCTTCTCCTCCAGACTCTAATCCAGGGGTTCTCAAACTTTAGGGGCATCAGATTTACCTGGGGGGGGGATGATTATTAAAGCACAGGTTTCTGGGCCTCACTCTCAGATTGTATGATACAGCAGGTCTGAGGCGGAAGCAAGAATTTGCAGTATCAAAAGTTTCCAGATGATTCTTGTATTCATGGACCAGGGACCACACTTTGAGAACCACTGCTCTTATCCATTCTTCTCCCTGTTTCCAGAATGATCCTCTAGCATAGGAGTCTGATCAAGCACTCACCACCCAGTCACCATGGAATAAAGTCTCAACTCAACATGACATTTAGGGCCTCCCCACCGGGGTCCCAGCTGATGTGTGCAGTCACAACCTCACACATCCCATGTTTTAGCTTTTATCTTGGGTTCCCTCAGAAGCAAACCCAGAGACAAGGATTTGAAGGGTAATGCCAGGAAGCAAGAGCGTAGGAGGCAGTAAGTAAGACAGGGAAAAAAAGGAAACCAATACAGAGTTAGTTAAAGAGAAGATTACTGCTGTGGGCAACTGGGGTCCAATCTCACTGGGGGCCTCTGGAGGACTGCATAGAGAACACCTCAGAGCTATCCTGCCCAAGAGCTGAAGTACCTGGGGAATTATCCACCAATTTCTGTCGGTCTTTCGTTGAGGGCTACCTCTAGACCCATCAACTGCCTGTCACTTCCGGCGCGCCCCTAGGCAAATCTAGGTCACTGTGGAGGCCAGAGAAAGCACTCAGGCAGAGCCCTAGGTACTTGAAGTAGGAAGCCATCAGGTCAGAGTACATGCAAATGGTGACTGCTGAGCGTTCTTTGATGAGCCACCATCAGCTTCTACTCTACAAGTCCTCTTCATGCCCAGTTCTTTCACACATCTCTTCTCCTGTGCAGAAGGGCCCAAGCCTGCCTTCTCCTGCTCTGGCTCTCTGGAAGACAGAGTTTGGGATGGGGCTGAGATGACTCTTCAGGGCTTAGGTTGGCAGTAGGCTGGGTGATCATCAGCCCAGTAGCACACAAGTCTGTATGAGCAGACAAAGTTAAGGAGCCCAGGGGCAGGTGGTGAGTAGAAACAGCAACACCAAGAGGGCCATGAGCACTAAGGAAAGACGCTGCAGGGTGGGGTGGTGGCATGGGGTGCTGACAAAGCAGCTGAGGGGGTGTCCGCAGGCAGTATTTTGAAGTCATCCTTTGGGACAAATTTTGAGCCTTTTGGCCTTTAGGCCTGTGGTGGCCACCTGCCCTGCAGTGATTATGAAACACAATCGAATGCAAGACGAAATAGTGGAATTACATCATCCTGTTGCCCAAATGGTAAGTCTTAGAGCACAGGCTGGTAAAGAAGGGTTTGCACAGCACTCGTGGGTGTGGTTACTGTGACCATACCCTGGCACTTAGGTGACATGCTGCCCCTTCCAAGTGCTGTTAGAACCCCCTCCTTCTCAGTCAGTCTTTGCCTCAGGCACTGAGCCTCAGATATTGTTAATTTCTTGAGTACCCAACAAGGTGAGAATATTCTCTCCCTTGATTTTCAGACTTCTTGTTCGGCCATTGGGGTTATGGGAGTGCAGAGTTATGGATGGCTTAAAGTGATTCCGGGCAACAAGGATATGTAACAGTGGTGTGTGTGGGTGGGCAAGAAAGACAAGAATAATAAACAATCAAAAATTCCCATTTAATGTTATATAGTAACTTAATATTCACTATATAAAAATAAAATGTCTTCTGTAAAAAAAAAAAAATAGAAATTTTTTCCTAAGGAAATCTTCTGACCGAAACAGTCTTAAGCTCATGAAATGTTATTGAGTGGCTGGTTCATATCCTTTTTTTTTTTAACCCCTTTATCCTTTTTAAGCACAGTTGAAGTGATATATGCATGAACTTTGCAAGGCATAAGAAAACATAATTTACTTGACATGATTTGGGGAGGGAAAAACTGAAATATATTAAACATCACTCAACCACGTTATTTAGAGAGAATAAAGTCAGAGACACTAATTGCCCATGATGGCTATTTATACAATGCACCACTGGAGTGAAGGGATCCCGGCTGCTCTTGAAATAGGCAGTTTAAATTTGATCCAGAAGGCAACCAGTGGAGCCAGTAAAGACACATAATCTGGGAGGTGACATGTTTTCTCTGTTAAAGTACAGCTATTGAGACGGTAAAGAAACAAGAACAGGCCCTAGTCTAGTCTCAAGTGAGACTGCAGCGTGGAAAAACTTTGCCCCCTCTCCTACCTCATTCTCCTGCTTGATGTCCTTCCTTCAGATGTCCTGAAGATGACTCCTAAGTGTCCCAAACTCAACTGGGCAATGACTTCTGCTTTAGAATGATCCTTTCTTTCCTCCACATCCACCAAAATGTACCTGTTCTATGTCTTAATCTTCAAAAGTTTGCTATGTGATTAATTAGCTGTCATCTATAGCCTAATACACAAATTCCCATAGAGACTCAAGGACAAATGGTGGCACAAGGAGAATCCATCAATTTCCCATGTCAATTTGGGGATCACACAGAGAGGTCTTCTTTTTCTTAATGCGTCCTGTTAGTGTGAACAATAAAATTCAAATGAATAAATGCACCCGAATAAAAACACCTCAGGGTTTTAAGAATTCTAGTACTTCCCAAAGAAGTTGTGATGGGGATGCATAGGTCCAGTTGCCAAATCATTTTGGTCATGGTGTTGACATTTGAGGATCCCTATTAGAGAAAGGAGAAAGGTCTACATTCACATTCTTCCAAATACATAGGCTTGCTTGAATTTCCTAAAAATAAAAAGGTCTAAGGAAGTTACCTTAGAATTTTCAGTTCTAATAAGCTAGAAATAGATTTTTACCTTTCCCTGGTGAAATGTAAGTTCTAGTTTCCAATTTCTCAAATCATTCCTTTAGGCACTATACTACCTGGAATGGCACTGGTCTCTCTAAGTCCTGACATATCTTCGTTTTTACGCACTGCCAGGCAATATGAATGCCATCAGAGTAACAGACAGCCAGAACAGCCACACAAAAGACACTAACCAATTTGTGCCAGTGGTATAAAGGCTCACCCCCAGGTTCTCCACAAAGGGCATGTGCCCACTGCCAGGTGCCCTTCACACCCAAAACACTATTCCTGGGGCTTCCCTGGTGGCGCAGTGGTTGAGAGTCTGCCTGCCGATGCAGGGGACACGGGTTCGTGCCCCGGTCCGGGAAGATCCCACATGCCGCGGAGCGGCTGGGCCCGTGAGCCATGGCCGCTGAGCCTGCGTGTCCGGAGCCTGTGCTCCGCAACGGGAGGGGCCCCGACAGTGAGAGGCCCGCCTACCGCAAAACAAACAAAAAACCCCACTATTCCTTTGCTCCCAAAGATGTTGCAGTTAACACCATCAATTAAGATTACTTTGGGGAAGGGAATGGAAACTAAGTTAAACTAGTAGTACCTGCAATATACCAGGCAATGTATTAAGGTGCTTTCATAGACCTTTACTTCCTTTACTTGCCCCAAACACTTGTAAAATCGGCATTATAATTCTCTACTCAAAGAGAAACCTGAAAAAGAAAAAGTTACTTGCCACCTAAATTAAGTAGCAGAACAAAAACTGGCTCCAAGACCCATGCTATTTCCTCCAAATTAGTGGTTCTCAAATGTGTCATTCCCCAGACCAGCAGCGTCAGCATCACCTGAGAACTTGTTAGAAATGCACATTCTCGGGCCTTGCTCTAGATCCACTGGATGAGAAACTCAGACAATTTGAGAAGCTCAGGAATTTGTGTCTTAACAAGCCCTCCAGTGAGGCTGATACTCCTCAAAATTGGAGAACCCCTGTCCTAGAGCACAAATCCACATGACGATACCCAGAAATGAGCTGATCACAGTGTGGCCCCTCACCAGGGGCATTTAATCGTTACAAGCCCAGATACTAGCTCACTCCTCTGTAACCTCCCTGTTCTCAGAAGATCTCTTAGTCTTAACAGCCATCGTTGTCCATATCATCTTTTTTCCACTTATCACTTATGTCTCACAACAACTCTTCCACTGGGGCCTGAAACTCTTAGATCTTTACAGTGATTTAATTTTTCACATCTGTCTTCCACTTAACAGTGCCTGACAACAGTGGCTTGCATAAAGCTACAAGCTCTATAAATATTGGTTTCCATGATGAATGGACATATCAGAAGAGCTAACAATCACTTTGTATGCCTCAAAAATATTGGAATATTCTTCAGTCTGGAGAGAACCTATTAAATGAAATGCTGACAAATGAGAATGTGTTCTCCTCAAGGTCAGTGCTTCTTCAAGTCCGATGTGACCACAAACCACTTGAGGATCTTGTTAAGATGCAGATTTCATTCAGAAGTCTAACTTCCTACAAGCTTCCAAGTGATGTCCATGCTGCTGGTCCACAGACCACACTTTGAGTCGTGTGGTTAGGGTGTCCATGATCTCAAAGGGTCTGAAAACTGGGACACAGGAAGAATAGGCGCGGTGGAGTCCTCTATGGTCGGGTTTGGATATTTGGAGGTGAAGGGTAGTACACTGACTCTTAGCTGGCCCCAGGGCAGTGAGGGGACGTTATATTACATTTAGAAGATTTTGATTTCAGCTCAATAGAGAGGAACTCCCAAACCATCAGAATTGTTTATGCAGTAAGTGGGTTGCCTGAAATTATCTGTGCCCTCACCACCTTCCCCAGCCCGGGAAGTGTTCCGTGGCAGATGAGGGATCAATGGGCAGGGGTACCACAGAAGGGAATCCTGAATGGGACAAGTTGGACAAGATGGCCCCAGGGCCGATCCAGCAAGGTTTAGGTACAGTCTTTCCTTCTCCAACTGAGAGCAGAAACCACGTCTCTTCTTATTAATAATGTTGTCAGTGTTCCTAATATAGGTCAAACACATAGTCTGAAGAAAATATGAATTTATAAAAGTGCAAAGGAAAAATCAATTAAGTCCTATTACCCAGAAATAACTACTACGAACATTATAGACTATTTCCTTCAAACTCTTTTCTAAGCATATATTTTTAAACGGTTGAGATTTTCTTGATATAAAATTTTGAACTCTGATTTTTTTCCCTTAGTATTTATATCTTAAGTAATTCCTCATGTCATTAAAAAATGTTTCATAATGCTTCTTAATCACTGCATCATATTGTTTTCTTGTACGTACTGAAATGGATTTAATCAACCCCTAATCACAAGCCATTCCTGCTACTGCCATATCCTCACTACTTTATATAATGTTACAAAGATTAACTTAGTGCATAAATCTTGGTCTGCATCTCTGATTATTTCCTTAGGTTGTCTTACTAGAGTATGGATATTTTAAGGCTCTAAATAGATATTCTCCAATTGCTTTTTAGAAAACTTGTACCACCAGAAATGAGAGAAAGTATGGATTCCCCATTTTCCTCAGCAATAGGGAAATTACCACTTTTTAAAAATTTATGACATTGATTTCATAGAAACAGACTCATTATAGTATTCCAGTTATATTTCTCTGACTCCATTTAAGGTTAAATACAATTTTAGGTTTGTCAGCCGTTTTTATTTCTGTTTTGTGACTGAATTCTTGGCTTATTTTCCATTAGTCCTAGAATATTCCTTATCAAATGTGTATGATATTATTTTTACATATTGGAGATAAATCTGATAAGCCATCATTTGTTGTATCTGCTTAAACTATTTATTGTCTAATGTTATGTTTTCAATGTTCCAAAAGTTTTAATTTCATTATCAAATCTATTAATCTTTTTCTGCTCCCTTCAATGTCTTTTATACTTGGAAAGTCTTCTCCAAGTACAAAGGATATACTTAGTCAATAAATGTTCAATTTTTATGGTTTGAATTTTGACAGTGAACTTTAATCCACGTATAATTAATGTTCAGGTGGGCTATATAGGTTTCTTTTCCAAAGAGCTGTTCTTCTAACGAATGTATTGAATAATGTGTATCTTCTCCCACTGAATTTTTCTACATTGAAAACTTTTGTTTGTTAAAGGTACAAAAACACTTTGTTCTGTTAGTTTATTAATATTTCTAGCGAGAGCATATGACTGAGTATGCATCATTTTTTTAAAATCTTGATTTAAAATTTGCAATCTCAAAGTCTCAAACCAAGTTTATTTCTCAAATTTTCACTTTGAAAAATTTCAAAACTACAGAAAAATTAAAAGAATAATACAATGAATACCCATATACTCTCCACCTATATTCACCAATTGTTTATAGTTCCTTTAACTTTTTATACGTTCTCCCTCCCCTCCCTTCCCCTTCCCCCTCTCTGTTTTGTTTTGTTTTCCTGAACCGCTTGATAGATGCAATCATTTTGACACTTGAACTTCACCCCAAAATCTTCACCATGTATCTCCTAAAAACAAGAGCATCTTCTTACATAAACAAAATACTTGGGAAACAACATTCATACAGTAGTACTATTAACTAATAAATTGTCCATACTCAAATTTCCCCAATTGTCCCAATTATATTCTTTATAGTTTTCCTTTTCCTAATACAGAATTCAATCAAGGATTACACATTGTTATTTAGTTCTTGTGGCCCTTTAGTCTCCTTCTTTTGTCTCTCATGATACTGACAGTTTTTCAGTATTTCAGGCCGGTTGTCTTATAGACTGTCTCATAATCTGGCTAGCCTGAGAGTTTATTCAAGAGTAGATCCTAGTTAAATACTTTTGTTAGAAAAACTTCATAGGTAGTGTTGTGTCTTCTCAGAGCATCACATCAGGAGACTCCTATTGATTTTTTTTTAAATCAGCTTAATTGACATATAATGTACATGCACTAAAATTAGCCAATTTTAAGTGTAAAACTGAATGGATATTGACAAATTTATAGTCATGTAACCACCACTTCAGTCATGATTTAGAACACCTGCAACATCCCAAAAGGCTCCCATGTGGCCCTTTGCAATCAGTCTCCTGCCCACAATCTTGGCATCCACTGACCTGCTTTCTGTCACTATAGTTTTGACTTTTCTAGAATGTCATACGAATATATCACACAGACTTCTCTTTGTCTGTCTTCTTTCGCTTAACATAATACTTTTGGATTCATCCATGTTGTTGTATGTATCAGTACATCATAGTTTGTTTATTCATTCACCAGTTGATTGACATTTGGAGTCTCTTCTTTTTCCTTTCTTTTTTTTGGCTGCACCCATGGCTTGCGGGATCTGAGTTCCCTGACCAGGGATCGAACCTGTGCCTCCTGCAGTGGAAGCGTGGGGTCTTAACCACTGGACCACTAGGGAAGTCCCTGACGTCTTTTCAATTTGGGGATATTATTAACAAAGCTGCTATGAATACTTGAATACAAGTCTTTGGACACATGTTTTCATTTCTCTGGGGTATATACCTAGGCATGGGATCAATGGGTCATATGGTAGGTATGCTTAACTTTATAAGAGACTCCCAAACTATTTTGCAAAGTGAGTGGACCATTTTGCATTCCCACCAATTGCTCTGCACCCTAGCCAGCACTTGGTATTATTAATATTTTTTTTAAATGCTAGCCATTCTAATGGGTGTGTAATGGTGGCACACTGTGGCTTTGATTTGCATTCCCTTAACAGCAAATAATGTTGAACTCCTTTTTGTGTGTTTCTTCGCCATTTGAATACCTTCACTGGTGAAGTGTCTCTTCAAATCTTTCGCCCATTTTTTAAATTGGGTTGTTTGTTTTCCTAATCTTGAGTTTTGAAAGTTCTTTATATATTCTGGATACAAGTCTTTTGTTGGATATGCTATTTACAAATATTTTTTCTCCCAGTCTGTGGCTTCCCTTTTAATTTTCTTACTATATCTTTTGAAGAACAGAAGTTTTACAGTTTGATCAAGTTCAATTAGTCAATTTATATGCTATAAATATCCATATATAGGTTTTTGTATGAACATATGTTTGCATTTCTCTGGATTAAATGCCCAGGAGTGAAGTTGCTGGGTCATATGAAAGGTACATGTTTAGTTTTTTTTTTTTAAACATCTTTATTAGAGTATAATTGCTTTACAATGGTGTGTTAGTTTCTGCTTTATAACAAAGTGAATCGGTTATACATATACATATGTCCCCATATCTCTTCCCTCTTGCATCTCCCTCCCTCCCATCCTCTCTATCCCACCCCTCTAGGTGGTCACAAAGCACCGAGCTGATCTCTCTGTGCTATGTGGCTGCTTCCCACTAGCTATCTATTTTACGTTTGGTAGTGTATATATGTCCGTGCCACTCTCTCATTTTGTCCCAGCTTACCCTTCCCCCTCCCCGTATCCTCAAGTCCATTCTCTAGTAGGTCTGCATCTTTATTCCCATCTTGCCCCTAGGTTCTTCTGACCATTTTCCTTTTTTTTTAGATTCCATATATATGTGTTAGCATACAGTATTTGTTTTCCTCTTTCTGACTTACTTCACTCTGTATGACAGACTCTAGGTCCATCCACCTCACTACAAATAACTCAGTTTTGTTTCTTTTTATGGCTGAGTAATATTCCATTGTATGTATGTGCCACATCTTCTTTATCCATTCATCTGTTGATGGACACTTAGGTTGCTTCCATGTCCTGGCTATTGTAAATAGAGCTGCAATGAACATTTTGGTACATGACTCTTTTTGAATTATGGTTTTCTCAGGGTATACGCCCAGTAGTGGGATTGCTGGGTTGTATGGTAGTTCTGTTTTTAGTTTGTTAAGGAACCTCCATACTGTTCTCCATAGTGGCTGTATCAATTTACATTCCCATCAACACATGTTTAGTTTTTAAGAAAGTGCCAAGTTGTTTTATAGAGTGGCTATACCATTTTACATCCCCACCAGCAAAGTGCAAGGGATTCAGCTTCTCCACGTCCAGTCAGTATTTGTTGTTGTCACTATTTTTTTTTTAGGCACTCTGAGAGATGTGTACTAATATTGCATTGTGACTGTTTGCCTTTCCTTAATGGATAAATGATATTGAGTGTCTTTTTATGTGCTTATTTTTCATTTTTTGGTGAAATTTCTGTTCACGTCTTTTGTTCCTTTTGTAATTGATTGTTTACTATTGAGCTTTGAGATTTCTTTACATGTATCTTTTGTTGGATATATGGTTTGCAAAGATTTTCTCTTGGTCTGTAGCTTGTCTTCTCATCTTCTTATCAGGGCCTTTTGCAAATATTTAAATTTGATGAAGTCCAATTTATCTTTCTTTTTCTTTTATGTATCATGCTTTTGATATCAAGTCTAAGAACTCTTCACTTGCCCCTTGTCCTGAATGTTTTCTCCTGGGTTTTATTTTTCTGAGAGTCTTATGGCTTACCATGTTACATGTAAGTCCATGATCCATCTTGAAGTGATAGTATAAAGTGTGAAGTTTAAGTTCTTTTTTTTTTTGACTTATGGATGTTCAATTACTTCAGTATCATTTGTTGAAATGCTACCTTTCCTCCACTGACTTAGTGTTGCTCATTTGTCAAAGATCAGTTTGTACCATTTGTGTGGGTCTATTTCTGGGTTCTCTCTTCCCTTCCATTGATTTATGTGTCTATCATTCCACCAATGACAAACAATCTAGATGATTGTAGATATATAATAAATCTTTAAATCAGACAGACTGATTCTTCCTACTTTGTTCTTCTTTTTCAAGATTGCTACAACTATGCTAGTTCCTTACTTTTCCATATAAATTTTAGAATAATGTTGTCTATATCTCCAAAAGTTCTTACTGAAATTTTGATAGAAATTGCATTAAATCTGTATACCAATTTGGGAGAATTCACACCTTTAGTATATTGAGTTTTCCAGACCATGCTCAATTGATATATTTTTATTGAGGTGAAATTCACATAACATTAACTATTTTAAAGTGTAACTTTTAGGAGCAATTAGTACATTCACAATTTTGTATAACCATCACCTCCACCTAGTTCCAAAACATTTTCATTGACCCAAAATAAAACTCTCTATCCATTAAGCAATTGCTCCCCATTCCTCTCTCCTTCCAGTCCACTCTGCTTTGTCTCTATAGATTTAGCTATTCTGGACATTTCATATAAATGAAATCATACAATATGTGAATCTTTTCTGTCTGCCTTCTTTCACACAGCATAATGTTTTTGACGTTCATCCATTGTGTAGCATATATCAGTACCTCATTCCTTTTAACAGCTGTATAACATTCCACTGCATGTTAATACCACAATTTGTTTATCCATTTATCTGTTGATAAACATTTGAGTTGTTTCATTTTTAGTTATTGTGAATAATGCTGCTATGAACATTTGTGCATAAATATTTGTTTGAGTACCTGTTCTGCCTTCATTTTTGAAAGATATTTTTACTGCGCATAACATTCCACATTATCAGTTTACTATTTCAGTACTTTAAAGACGTTGCTCCATTATCTTCTTCCTTGCATTTTTCCTGATGAAAAATCTGCTGAAATCCTTATTTTTGTTCCTCTGTGCATAACATGTCATTTTTCTGTGGCTGGTTTTAAGATTTTCATTCTATATCTAGCTTTGAGATGTTTATGATATTCCTTGGTGTAGTTTTGTTCATATTTCTTGTGCTTGGGTTGAGATTCTTACATCCATATGTTACTTATTTTCATAAAATTTGGAAATTTTTAGGCCATTATTTCCCTGTCTTTCTTCTCCCTCTGTTATAATAATTGCATATTAGAGTGCTTTAAGTTGTCCTGCAGCTCCCCAATGTCCTGTTCACTTTTTTCCAATTTTTTACTCTTTGTGTTTCATTTCAGATAATTTCTATTAGTATGTCTTCAAGTTCATTCATCTTTTTCTTCTGAAGAGTCTAATCTGCCATTAATCCCATTCATTATATTTTTCATCTCACCTCATACATTGTAGTTTTTATCAACAGAAGTTTGAGTTGTATCTTTTTAAATCTTCCATGTCTCTCCTTAACTTTTTGACTATATGGAAAACGGGTTTTTTTTTTTTTTTTTTTTGCGGTACGCGGGCCTCTCACTGTTGTGGCCTCTCCCGTTGCGGGACGCACAGGCTCAGCGGCCATGGCTCACGGGCCTAGTCGCTCCGCGGCATGTGGGATCTTCCCGGACCGGGGCACGAGCCCATGTCCCCTGCATCGGCAGGCGGACTCTCAACCACTGTGCCACCAGGGAAGCCCTGGAAAACGGTTTTAATAGCTGTTTGATTGTCCATTTCTGCTAACTGTAACATCTGTGTCAGTCTGGGTCCGTTTCTATTGATTTCTTTTTTTTTCCTCATTGTAAGTTGAAGTTTCCTTTTCTTTGCATGCCTGGTAATTTTTTATTGGAGGCAAGACCTTGTGAGTTTTACCTTTTTGGTTGCTGAATATTTATGTATTTCTATCAATATGCTTAAGCTTTTTTTTGGTGAGACATATCTAAATTATTTGGAAACAGTTTGATCCTTTTAGGTATTGCTTTTTAAATGTGTCAAGTGGGATAAGAACCATGTTTAATCTAACGTTCATTATTCCTTATTATCGACGCAAGAACTTTCTGAGTACAATTCTCCATGAGAGACTTTACAGTCAGGTTGTTGAGAGTAGGCACTATTATCAGCTTTGTGCAGACACTAAGTACCATTCTCTCTAATCCTTTCAGGTGGTTCCCCAGTCTTGGGTAGTTTCCTCACACACATGCACTGCTCAGTACTCCACTGAATACTCAAGGAGCCTTCTGAAGATCTCTGAAGCTCTATCTCTGTGCAGTTCTCTTCTCTCAAGTAATATGTCCTTTTGAACTCTAGCAACCTTGGTATTCCTAGACTCTCAGTCCCATCTCTTCTAGTCAGAGAGGCCACCATATTCTATTTTGTTTCCCTCTTCTTGTGCCATAGGCCAGAAACTTTCTCAAGGCAGTAATCTGCGGCAATAGTGGGGTTCGCCACGTATGTTTCCTGTCTCTCGTGGATTACTCTCCTTCTCTACCTGAAATCCAGTGTCTTAAAAAGCATTGTTTGATATATTTTGCCTGTTTTTCCAGTTCTTTCAGGGAGAAAGGTAAATCTGGACCCTGTTACTACGTCTTGGCCAGAAGCAGAACTCTAACAGTAATAATTTTTAAAATTATTACTCCAACATAAAAGTGAGATCTCGAAGAGATATCTGTATTCCCACATTCACTGCAGCATTATTCACAATAGCCAATATATGGAAACAACCTAAGTTTCTATCAATGGATGAATGGGTAAAGATATACATATATACAATGGAATATTATATGTATTATTCAGCTATGAGAAAGAAGGAAACCCTGTCATTTTGTAAAAATATGGATGAACCTTGAGGGCATTATGCTAAATGTAATAAGTCAGACAGAGAAAGCAAATACTGTATGATCTCATTTATGTAGAATCTAGAAAGGTTGAACTCAGAAGAACAGATAGTAGAGTAATGGTTACCAAGGGCTTGGGGTGGAGGAAATGGGAAGATGTTGGTCAAAGGGTACAAACTTCTAGTTATAAGATGAATAAGTTCTGGGGAATCTAGTGTACAGCATGGTGATTATAGTCAAAAATGTTGTATTGTATACTTGAAATTTGCTGAGAGTAGATCTTAAATGTTTTCACCACAAAAAAGAAATGGTAATTACGTGACATGATGGAGGTGTTAGCTAACACTGCAGTGGTAATCATTTTGCAATATATAAATGTATCAAATTAACATGTTGTACACATTAAACTATGCAAAGAAGAGCAAAATTGGACAATGAAAACTACTGATTTCAAGACTTATTATAAAGTTACAGTAATCAAGACAGTGTGGTATTGGTGTAAAGACAAACACACAAATCAATGGAACAGAAGGTCCAGACCTACACGTAGATCTACACATATATCAACAACTGACTTTCAGCAAAGGTACAAAGGCAATTCAGTGGAGAAACAATGATCTTTTCAACAAATGGTACTGTAATAATTGGATACCCATTTGAAAAAAATGAAGTTGGAGCCATACCTCACATCATAACAAAAATTAACTAGAAATGGATTACAAAACTAAGTGAAAAGCCTAAAACTATAAAACTTCTAGAAGAAAACATAAAAGAAAACCCTTGTGACCTTGGTTTAGTAAAGATTTATTAGATATAACACCAACAGCACAATCCATTAAAAAATGAATTGATAAAATAGACTCAATCAGAATTTAAAACTTTTGCTCTCCAAAAGGCCCTGTCAAGAGAATGAAAAGACTACCAGAGTTTGGGAGAAAATATTTAGAAATAACAGATCTGATAAAGGACTTGTATCTAGAACATACAAGGTACTCTCAAAACTCAATAATTAGAAAATAGGCAACCATAATAAGATACTACTGTTAGGGGAACCACTGACTGAAACCGCCTGCCCTGGCCAGGCACCATAGTAACCACTTGCATGAGTTATCTTACAGCAGGAGGTCCTGGTAAGGAATGCGGAACTAACAAGCTACCACCAACTGGAAGAATTCAGGAAAGGTCAAAAGGGGAGAGGAGACGCCAGTCCGTCTGTCCTACCGTCCTCCCAGAATCCTTCTCGCTGGAATCCATCTCGGCTGAGCCATGCACGCGCCACCAGGAAGGACCCTGAGTCAGAATGAGTGGCCAGAGACAACCCGAAAACTAACCCCATTACCATAAAACCCTAGACTGTGAGCCACGTGACAGAGCAGTTCTCCTGGGTTCCCTTACCCTCCTGCTCTTGGCCCGGCGCCCCTTCCCAATAAAGTCTCTTGCTTTGCCAGCACGTAAGTCTCCTTGGACAACTCATTTCCGAGTGTTAGACAAGAACCCACTCTTCGGCCCTGGAAGGGGTCCCCCTTCCTGCAACACTACCACACATCTATTAGAATGGTTAAAATTAAAAGGGTTGGTCATACCAAGTATTTGCAAAAACCTGGAGGAACTAGGACTTCATACAGTGCTGGAAGGGAAAATAAAATGATTCAATCACTTTGGAAAATAGTTTGTCAGTTACTGAAAAAGTTAAATAAACATTGCTAAAAAGGAGACAGCAGGCCCAAAATGATGTGCTAAACCCCATGTCATCAAACCAAGACTTAATACCTAGCCTAATTGCAACCTCAACACCCCCACCCCGCCCAGGAATGTAACATTTAACCGGTCAACCTGGAATTACCTAGTCAGCACTGGTGAGGTAATCTCCCCTGCCCCGTCCCCCAAATAGGCTTCTTCCATTCCCCTTAGGAGGGTGACTGTCCCTGAAACAATGCATCCTTTGCTCATAATTTTCTTTTTCTGCCCCCTTTTCACCTTCAAAAAGTTTACCTTTTCTACAGCTCAGCAGAGCTCCTTTCTATTTTCTAGATGAGATGCTGCCCCATTCATGAGTCATTTAATAAAGCCAATTTGATCTTTAAATTTACTCATTTTGTTGAATTTTTGTTACTTAACAATATATATCAACCATTGGATCCAGCCATTCTACTGCTAGGTATTTACCTAAGAGAAATGAAAGCACATATCCACATACAAACCTGTACACAAATGTTCACAGCAGCTTTATTTGTAATAGGTAATAACTGGAAATAACCCAAATTTCCATCAATGCGTGAATGAATTAAACTGTGGTATATCCATACAATGGAATACTACTGAGCAATAAAATGAAATGAAATACTGGTATATGCAAAAACATGGATGAATCTCAAAATAATTATGCTGAGTGAAAGAGAGCAGACCAAAAAAAAAAAAAAAAGTATCTACTGTATAATTCCATTTATATAAAATTCTAGAGAATGCTAACTTTTCTACAGTGACAGAAAGCAGCTAAGTGGCATGGGGGATGTTGAAGACTAGCAGAATATGCCACCCCCAAATACTCCTCTTTGGCATAAGGATTATTCTGAGCTGCCCATTTTGAGGAATAATCACAGCAGACACAGGAGAAGCTCTGAAAACAGAAGCTATCCTTTCATAAGGGACGTTTATATCTATAATGGAAATCTCCATTTGTAAGAATGTCATCCTCTCTGTACCAGGAAGTCAGGATGGCGCAAAATCACAAGAAGCTCCTATTAATGAAGAAGGCGCTGACTTATACCTGCAAAACAAATCTTACCCTTGCTTACCTTGCGTTTCCTGGTCATCTTCCCTTCCTCCACAACACACACCTTTCTTCTGTCTTCAGCTGAAGATGGCATTCAAGGTGGTGGCTTAGGTCACGTTGGAGAGTTACTGCTTTTTTCTGGATATCTCCCATGTATACCTTCTGGGTTTTTTCTCGTGTTAATCCGTCTTTTATTACAGGGGGTCTCATCCAAGAACTCAGAACGGTAGAGGGAAAATTATTTTTCCTTCCCTACAATGGGGCTGTGTAGAAGGGAGGGATTTCAAAGGAGCGTGAGGAAATTTGGGGGGAATAGGTTCATTATATCTTGATTGGGATGACATTTCACGGGTACATAGATGTGTTAGTTTATCAGATTGTACACTTTAATATGTGCAGTTCATTGTATGACACAAAAAAGCTCTTTTTTAAAAAAATTAGTAAGTAATACACAAGGCACTGTGATTCTCAGACAACAGGCTCCCCCTAGCCAATCTTACCTAAGCTCACAATTACCATCAAACGTGCATCTCCAGCGCTGGTCATTCTGCTGAGATTTAGACCTGTTCATCTAGTTGCCTTATCAACATCTCCACTTCTCTGTCCCACAGGCACCCTAATTTTAATTTCGCATGCCCAAGGCAGAATTCTTGATTCCCCCTCAAACCTGATTTTTTCCTGGTATAACCCAGTACAATGAATGGCAACTCCACCTACCCAGCTGCCAAAATGACCCAATCCTAATTTTGACTTCTTCTTCTCTCTTATCTTCAACATCCTGAACATGTCCTGAATCTATCCACTTCTCAGCAACCTCACAACCTCACTGACGTTACATTAATCCAAACCAGCCATCACTTCTCTGGCAACAGCCTCCTAGTGAGCCTTCTCACTGCCAAACTCACTCTTGTAGTTCACACACACAAAGCAGCCAGAGATTTTTAAATGCAGACGTGATCTTTTCATTCTCCAGATTAAAATCCTTCAGTAACTTCTCATGCCCTTAGGATGAAGTTCGAACGCTTTAACATGTGACGTGACACGCACAAGGTGGTCCCTATTCTCATCTGGCTCCCCTCTGCAGTTGTCATCTCTTGGCCCTCCCCTTCTCTCTCTCCACTCTCTGGTCATAGTTCAGACTAGCGCTATCTGCCGCAGCCTGAAATGGCTTGTCAGCTCCGGTTCTGTATGCAGGGAGTGGCTTCACAACGAGAAGGAAGAACGGTGGTAGCAAGGGAGAAAAACCAGGCAAAAGTAATTTTATCAAGTTCCTTTTTCAGTCAGCTTTTCTTGTACAGGCAAAGTATGAAAAAGTAAAAACAAAGATGACTTTGGTGGAACTATTTCTAAAGGAGAATGTATTTTGTGTTTTTCACCAAGCCATCAGCCCCTCTGGATTTTAATATTATAGCGGGGTCATAACAAGCATTTCCTCTATTGTTGGCTTTATACAGAAGCAAAGCAGTTGCTCAGGAAGCTGGGAGACTGATGAATAGTTGGTTTGATGTGTTTGAACCATTCACCACTTTGAGTTAAATGTGCATATTCTGTTCAAAATAGACAATGGGGAGGGGCGGTCCCCTTTTCCCTCTATAACTTGCATAACATCAGGCCTCACTGCTTAAACTAATGAGTATTTAGAAGTAAAGGCTCCTACTGATTCTAGCCAGTCATTAATTCTCTGCTTGCAGAGCCACTGTGGAGTTTTTCATCAGTCACATTTTTCAGCCGTTTCCAGTTGCTTCTGAGCAGCAGTGCTGACCCTTGGCTTCCTGTGCCATGCACCAGACACATAATGGGCTCGGCAGTCCCCTTGGAAGGAATTTTACTGGCGGCCAGGAACAAATGCAAAGAAGATGCACATTCTAGTGTTAGAACTCTTAGTTTGGGGGAACTTAATTGAACACGAAGTGAAAATGTTTATTTAAACCAATATATAACCTGGTAGAAGAAGGCTAGTGGGCGTGAATTCCAATTTCTTTTAAACTAATTGCACAGTCAGCGTTACCTTTTGTAATAATGATGTTTGCTCCATTATCACTCCAGGTTTATTTGTTAAATAGCTTCATTGAACTTGCCTCAGTAGGTTTTCCATTTTTACACATCACATTCTCTTGGGAACTGAAAAGCACTGTGCTTCTGAAGACGCTCAGTCAACTTGAAGAGACTCATTTTTGAGAAAGTCTTAACCTGCTTTCCACTGGAAGCAATTCAAACTTTGCCCAAACAAGTATTAGGGCAGAGACTCACTACTTGAGTATATGTTTAATATCATCATTTGGAAGCTGTTTTTCTGAAGGACCATTTACAGACCAATTCTAAAGGGTATTCAAAAATTCAGGAATCTATATTCTTAACTAAAAGGAATATACATATAATTGGGAACATGACTATTCATTATTCAGTGGATTCTGAACTATGAAGCAACATAAATATTTTGTGGAAAACCCTACTGTTTCATTAAGCTACTAGTGAAGACTCCAACTGCCAACTTATAGCAAAATCAGAATGTATGGAAGAAGGGGTCGGGGAAATGAGGAACAAGTGGAAAAGGCTATGATGATGAAGCAGTCCTCACTCAAAGTAAGATAAATAAATCCAAGTTGGAAAGGCAAGAGTTTTTGTTTTTTTTTTTTAATTTGGAGAGATTTCATTTTGTTCAATAATTCCCTACTATTTGAAAGAAGGAAGGGCAATTTAAATATCCTAAACTCATGACTGAGGTATCCATAAAGCCTGGAAGCAATACAACCTCCGAAAAAAGCAACTCCAAACAAAGACCAAGAATGGTGTGTTTGACATTAATTGGATCAGAGGCAATACATAGACTAAAGTAGGCAAAATGTCTAAACTACTGTAATACTTAAAAGTACAATGCTCTTTATCTCCTCTCTATTGTCTAAAATTTTAACTACTTAGTAAGCACTCAAGTCAACCAACAGATGCAGCAACTATGGAAAACAATATGGAGGTTCCTCAAAAAAACTAAAAATAGAGTTGCCATATGATCCAGCAATCCCACTCCTGGGCATATACCCGGACAAAACTATAATTCAAAAAGATACGTGCACCCCGCTATGTTCACAGCAGCACGATTCACAATAGCCAAGGCGTGGAAACAACCTAAATGTCCATCGACAGATGAACGGATAAAGGAGGTGTGATATACATACACAATGGAATACTACTCAACCAAAAAAAGAATGACATAACGCCATTAGCAGCAACATGGATGGACCTAGAGATTATCATACTAAATGAAGTCAGAAAGAGAAAGACAAATACCATATGATATCACTTATATGTGGAAGCTAAAATATGACACAAATGAACTTACCTACGAAACAGAAAGAGAATCACAGACATAGAGAACAGACTTGTGGTTGCCAAGCGGGAGAGGTGGGGGGGGAGGAATGGACTGGGAGTTTGGAGTTAGCAGATGCAAAGCATTATATGCAGAATGGATCAACAACAAGGTCCTACTGCAGAGCACAGGGAACTATATTCAATATCCTGTGGTAAACCATAATGGAAAAGAATATGAAAAAGAATATATATGTATAACTGAGTTACTTTGCTGTACAGCAGAAACTAACACAACACTGTAAATCAACTATACTTCAATAAAAATAAATAAATAAACTCAACCAATAGACATATCCACATTGCTCTTCAAACGGTTAGGTCCAAACGGTTCAGTTAGGTTAAAAAGGGGGAAAAAGGCAAATAAACACTGAACATGAGTAATCTGCTGACAACATCCATACTTTACAACAGTGACTCAGCAAACCATTTAATGTGAACTTCAACAGCTTTTAATCAGTTCCCTATGCAAAGACATGATTTGATTTGGGCTTTCAAATGACTTTATCAATCATTCCCACGGTTCCAGGAACACTGAAAAACAATGTTCTTAGTACAAAAGGTTTGCCTATATTAACCTTCAACTCACCCAGACATCCACAGGCAGCACCTGCTTTTCCATCAAAATGGGAAATATTAGCAGCTAAAAATACAAGTATATGCAAAGGTTGTGAAACTTCTTTAAAATTTATTACCCAGGAACAATGACAATAGTTGAGATTTCTCTGTTTTAGAGGAAAGAGAAGAGGCAGCTAAAAATCTAAGTGTACGCAAAGGTGGTGAAACGTTTAAAAGTTATTACTCTGGAATAATGGCAATAGTTGGGATTTCTCTTTTTCAGAGGGTAGAGGAGACACAGAAATTATGGCCATCTTCCCCACATCCCCCAAAGATTTGAGTCACAGGGTTTATTTGTGCTGAAAACCAGGGTTATCTACTGCTTGAAACCTAAGCAGACTGCATCAGCATTTCAGGACCACCTGGGACCAAGGAGGTGAGGGCTGGGCGATTTCCAGATGGATTGTAAGACAATTCATTGATATTTACATAACGAGAATAAATGTTTTTCCTAAGATAGCATTTCCCTTCAGTGTCTTGAGACCACCAGCAAAAGAGGGAGATACAGAAATTCTATTACATTAATAGTCTTTGTTTTTATGGCTTTGGCATTTATTAACTAGTGGGAGCTGTTTATTGGGTCATAAACTTTACTAATGGGCATATTATCTCTAAATTATAAATCTCCTTCAGTATATGGCTTAGTTATAAAAAGAATAATTATTTAAAGTGTCTGTATGACTGCAATGTATCATGTTTATCGGCACGATTCCTATAATGGCCGTTTAATTGCTAATTGTGGGCTTGTACTGTGAATAACCAGGGCAGTGACACACATCTATGTAACAGAACAAGCAGTTGTCACCCTACAAACTCAGGAGCATATCACTGGCTTGCTTCCTTTCCTTTTCTCCTCCTACTTCTCAAATGAACTATATTACGAGCCTATACAAGGGCTAAATTATCTACATATTTAAAATCTTGAGGGAAAGACAACTGACTGAAGAGTTGAATAGGTAACTGACGAATGTGTCAGCCTGAAAAGTTCCAGGAAAGTGTCATCCTTCTTAAAGCTTGCTCTTTGGGGAATGGAAAATCTTAAAGTGACAAAATGGCTTGGCACTGTCAGTTGTCTTTGGAAAAAAAAAATCAAGAAGTCAAAATTAGACTTTATGAGTAAATGGTTCTAGTATATAAATTGAGTATTCTAGTTTATTGGAAAATCCTATGGGATCTATTTTAACAATGGCACATGTGGAATTATCCTAGGTTTATATATAGAAATGGTTTATTGATGAACTTCAAATTAAAAAAATGAAGGAGCCGTTGCTGTCAAGTGAATTGGTACATCTGAGTGCCAAGAAGCCAGCTCATTTCTAGGCAAAACGCTGCAAATGTGGAGTGAAAGAATAAGAAGATAGAAGGGGCCCTTGAGATGTCATCAGTTCCTCTTCCTCCCCTCAGAGCAGTCCCTGAACGTCAATGTCGAGGACCCTTCTCCATAGGCCTCCATCGTCTCTGAGAACACCAGACAATCGGATTTATGATACCTAGCACCCAGCACTGAAGAATGGGGTACACTGAGACAAACTTCTCACACTGAATTCCCAGAGGTCCGTGGTTATGACTTGTAATCGAACATACGCTACATGACAAAAGTTCTGCTGAGACTCATAATGTATAGTCCTAGAAGAAAACTAAAAATAGGACTAGAGAAAAGCAAAAGGGAAACATGCTGTAGTCTTAGAATATTAAAACCTCTGGGGTAGGCGGTTATGTATATGTGGAGAATGAACCAAAACAGACCTCTGAAGATCTTCAGCGTTCACATCCTTAAATATTTCAGACATAATACAGTTTTGTTCATGCTATAATTATATACACATGCATATATTCCTAAGTTAACAAGCTAACTTCAGAGATTAAAAGAGCATTAAAAACATAAACACTGCATATGTTTTAATTTCTCTCCCCAGTTTTTCGTGTGTGTATGTGTTGTGAGGGAGGGTTTTATCTTCTCATAGCTTTGCTAATTTCAGAAAATAAATACCTTCACTCTGCAGAGGTTTAAGGATTATTTTGAAAAGGTGAGTTGCTACAAAGTTTAATTATATAAGTAATAAGCGTGTGTCAAAAAGATTTCAAAAAATGTTTAATAGAATCACAACTTATTGCTCTGATATAATTTGATTTTATATTGTCATATATAGCTGTCAAAAGTCATTTTCTTTTTGTGTTGTAATGAACCAAATTATGTTGGATAGAAAATTGCCATAAGATACTTGGTATTAATAAATCATATGTATAATAAGAATGCTCAACGTTTCTTTAAATGGCATTTTTAATAGTGCTGGTACATCAGCAATATAATACGATGTTCTGAAAAACTGAAATGACAAAAGGAGATTAATTTTGGAATATGGATTTTAATTCAATATGAAACTTGTTCTTTTTGTTTTTAATGGAATCATATCTACTGAAATAAACTTGGCAAAATTAGAGCAGGAAATCAGGAAATCAAAGGGAGTTAACCAACCAAAACTGCATGGTTACTCCTCCTCTAAGCCAAACACATCCTTTAAAAGGTTTAAATAGTAAATGTATTTCACAGGAATAGGTGATGGCATCCCAAGCCACTCATCTTCACATCTCCGGGAAAAAAAACCAAAGATGGATATAATTAGAACTACATTTCAAAGTGCAGCTTTGCAAATGCAACATCAAATTGTTCCTTGTCAAGCTCTTGGCTAAGTAGTTTATTTCCAAAGCAGATGTTTCTACCATCGACTTTCAGATCATAAGGACTCTGTGGTAGATTGGATTCTTGCCCTCAATCCTTCGTCCTGTATTAGAATTATACACTGTGCTCTTTGCCATGTGAATTTGCAGCACCTCCTATGGAGTCCTTTTTCCTGCCCCTTTGACATGAACTTGACCACATGGCTGGCTTTGGCCTATGTAATGTTAGCAGATGTACCACAGCCAGAGGCCCTAATGTGCTGGCATGATTTGGCTTGGCCCTCTGTGCCTCTGCCATCACCATGAGAAGAACATGGCCCAAGATGCTGCTAGTTCCAGAATGACACAGGTGGAGAGAGCCCAGCTGGAGCCAAGCCCAGCAGATCTACGGGCCCATGGACAAGAAAAATAAACATCTGCTGTTGTGAACTACTGAAATTTGGGGGGGTTGTTATGCAGCATTATTGCAGTGATAGCTCCTCCTATACTTTATTAAGAACTCAATTTTTAAAATCCAAACTGCTAGCGTATTATACTGGCTGCTTGGTTACTGTTTCTTCAATCTAACAGTGAAATGAGCACTAGGTCATTCAAGGTATGTTCTTGGGGATAAGCTACTTTAAATACGTGTGTATAAATACATATACACATATGCTTTATATATATATATAGTATATATGGTACATATATGTGTGTATATATTTGTTAATTTCAGAAAAAATAAATACCTTCACTCTAAAGAGGTTTAAGAATTATTTTGATAAGGTGGGTTGCAACAAAATGTAATTATATAAGTAACATCAAGGAGATTTCAAAAATCTTGTATATATAAATCTATACACATATACGCATACACACTTTTTACTTATGCTGCAGTGGTGAATTAATATTAATATCAATGGTGGTGGGGGGTGAGTCCATAAGTACGGCTGCTTTTATTTTTACTGTCAAGGTTAATTGTTGCATATAAGAGGTGTTAAATCTTTCCTAGTGCCAAATTAGTATCCAGAGTCACAAGATGTCACAGAAACACAGGAAAGGGCTCAATAATTCTATGTGATGGAATTGTGGAAGCAACCTGAGCCAGTGATATCTCACTTGGGCTTTATGGGGTGCGGAGCAGTTCAGCAGGGGGTTAAAGTGATGAAAGGTGTTCTAGGCATAGCGAACAGCATAAGCAAAGGCCTAGAGACCTAAAAATCTGTTTTCAAGAAAGGCTGACCAGCCCAGCGGGTTTGGGGCACACGGTACAAAGTGGAAAGAGAGGCAGTTGGAAGGAAAAGGTGGGGCTGAACTTGAGGGCTTCTATGCTAGTTGATACTTTATGCTGTGGCTAGGGAAAGGCACTGGTGGGTCTCAGTGAAATCGGATTGGAAGTTTATTAGATAACTCATCGGATGTATGAAGAATGAAATGAAGGAGGAAAATCACTCTGGAGGTTACTGCAATAATCCTGGGGAGAGATGACTGTGCCATAACCAGGGCAGCTGAGCCTGGGGTGAACAAGGGCTACATCTGAAAGGTTTTGCTGCAGTAGAACATACAATACCTGGAAGGTGACTGATGTGAAGTGGTGATCAAAGAAGGGGGTCATGTTATGGGTTGAACTGTGTCCCCTCAAAAAAGATATGTTGAAGTCCTAACCCCCTGATATCTCAGAATGTGACCTTATTTGGAAATAAGGTCATTGCAGATATAATTAGCTAAGATGCAGTCATACTGGAGTAGGGTAGGCCCCCTAACTCAATATGACTGGTGACCTTATAAACTAATACAGATAAGGATGGTTCTAAGACTTCTAAATTTAGTTACAGCTGACGATGTCTGTATTAGTTTCCTAGGGCTGCCATAACAAATTACCACAAACTGAGAGGCTTAAAGCAACAAAATTTATTCTGTCACCGTGCAGGAGGCCAGATGTCCAAAATCCAGGTGTTGGCAGGGCTGGTTCTTTCTGGAGGCTCTAAGGGAGACTGTCCCATGCTCCTCTCCCAGCTTCTGGTGGTTGATGGCTATCCTTTGATTTCTTTGGTTTGTAGATACATCACCCCAATCTCTGCCTATATCTTGTTCTCTCTCTCTCTCTCTCTCTCTCTCTCTCTCTGTGTGCGTGCGCGTGTGTGTGTGTGTGTGTGTGTGTGTGTGTGTGTGGCTTCACATGGCCTTCTTATAATAACACCAATTACTGGATTTAGGGGCCACTCTAATCCAGTATGACCTCATTTTAACTTTTAGTAGATGTTTTAATTATATCTGCAAAGACCCTATTTCCAAATAAGTTCACATTCTGAGGTTCTGGGTAGACATGAATCTGTGCGGGATACTGTTCAACCCAGGGCAACATTATAAGCAAAATAAGGAAAGCAAGAAGAAGAAGAGTTTTAAACATTTTTAACTGGGAAAATAAGGATCAGAGGGAGAAACTAAGTTCAATTTGGGGCATTTTTATTTGAGGTACCCATAGGACATCAAAGTAAAGATTCTGGTAAACACCTGTAAATAGGGTTCTGTATAGCACAGACCTAGAGTCCAGAACTGTGCAAAGATGTGGAAGTCACTTAAATATGGGTGATATGTAAAACTATGGTAATTAATAACACTAATGCAGAATCAGAAGAGCACCAAGAACTGGCATCTGTAACTAAAGCATAAAGCCTTAGTTTAAGTGATGATTTATGATGATGATGAACTAACAGCAGACTTTCTCAGGATTATAGGCATCATAATTACCTAGTAGTGGTGATGATGGTAATAATAATAAATTTATTGGATATTTACTATACGACAGGTATTCTTTTAAGCGTTTTACAAATACTGAGCTATTTAATTACTGCAGTTTAAAAAATTAATAAACAGAAACTTCAGTTAAATAGAGCCAGGAGACCAGAAGGGGAAGCTTTCATGCCCTGCAATGATAGCAGAGCACAACAGGAAGAAAAAGACTCCTCTTCTTTCCTGGTAAGGACTCAGCCAATGAAAAGCCATGGACTCTTTATTATCGCTCTCCCAACTTCCTTTTCCTCTCTATAAAAGTGTTCTCCTTCCTTTGCCATGAAGGAACTTCCACATGGCTTACCATGGTTGCAGACCCCAAAATGCAGTTCTCTGCTGATCCCAAATAAATCCATCTTTGCTGGAGAAATATCTGGCAGCCTATTTATTTTTAGGTCAGTAGCAGAAAACCCTAAGAGGTAGGTAGTATTATGATACCCATCCACAGAAAAGGAAACTGAGGCAAGAGAAGGGTTAAGTAGTTTGTCCAAAGTCAAACTGCCGGTAAGTGGAGGAGCCTGGACCGTAACCCCAGTATTAGGGCTCCAGAGCTCTGCTTATCTGCTGGGCTACCCTCCAAAACCCAGGAAAGGAGTGGGCCTATTCAGAAGCAGCTGGCTCTCATCCGACATGGCTACATTTGGTCCTACCACTTTCAACACGAAAAGTTAAGTAAAAAAAAAAAACGTGATTCTTGAAGTGACACTACACTTCTCTTTCAAGAATGCCTCCTGTTGGATGTTGGAGGTTGAGCCCAAACTGCCAACCAGCTGTGTAAAGAAGGAAATGACCATTCAGATGGATGATGGCTAAACCAACTCCTAGGGTGTGTTCTGTGCAATTCATGCTACATGGATCTTAGTGAAATATGCTTCCTATGCCCCAAAGCAGTAAATCGTTGTGCGTCTGTGTGTGTGCATATACAAAATGTGTGTGTATTTCATGTGTGTGTATATATACATGTACACACACACATATATTTTTAGCCCAATATCTTTTTAATTTAAAAGATACTATCATCAAAAGGCCATATATATATATATATATATATATATATATATAAAACAAAGTCTCCTTCCTGAAATCCACGTTATTCCATGATAGATTTTCACAGCGACTACTATATATATCAATATATTTTTCAAATCTGTTCAGTTATCTATTGGGTAATGCTTTTAGAATTAAAAGATGCCATTATCATCACAGTCTGAACATTGTACCATTAGGGAGATGTGCTTAGAAATGGTTCAGTGATTTGCTCATTATGATGACTATTTACAAAGATGCCTATTTACATTAGCAATAAATAATCCTGATATCAAAAGAGATAATGGGCATGCACACACCGAGATGCCTGCATGCTCTTAAAATACTTACATGTAGTTTTTCGGTTAGGGCTTTCCCATTAGCAAGTGAAAGTGTGCTCCCTTCAATTTTCTCCACATCGGTCTGGCTTCTGGGGGATGCATCCTTCCATTTCTACAACTTCGGGCCATCCTTCATATTTGTTTGTGTCCTTATTGTTCTTTATGTGCTGCTCAAAAGGGCTTTGTCTTAATGCCTTATCCACCACAGAAGACCCAGTTGTCTCTAAAACCAAGATGAGTAATAGATGTACTCCCCAATTCAGCAATGAGCTGCCGGGCCTCATCATTGAGTTTGATTGCTCCATCACCATATGTTCCCATTAAGACTATTGTTTCATCTTGTATGGCCTTCAGAAACTCAATAAACGGGGCCACATTTCCTCCCCACATGTCAAAATATCTGGTGTCTATTAGATCTCCTGTTTTTCCATTTACCAAGGCAACATTGATCCCTCTTCCAACATTATTCTTAACACCACTCATTAAAACATTGTCCTCCAGGCAGAGGCTGCTCCAGTTGCCATTTTAAAAGCAAAATGCTTCTCAGGGCAAGCTTTTGAGATCCCACATTTATATCTGGGAGGTTCTGTAGAACGTGCAACTGCGTCCAATGCTGACCTTGCAAATAGATTTCCTAAACTTGCATCCATTTTTATTTCAAATACTTGAGAAATAACATAGAATGTCAGCAAAAATACTGCCACAGCTACCACCAACTTTGCAGCACCTGCTACCCTCATGTTTGCTTTTTCGGCCTATGGCACTTTTCATTAAATAAGCTCCTCCAACTTAGAAGACACCAAAGCTTTACAAGTGAGCCAAGACCGCCCTCCACAGAGTTCAAATGCAACATACAACTCCATCCCGCCTCTTTAGAGCACTCGGCCCCCATTTCTGACACGAGCTGGAACCCCCGCGTGCCCCACGTGCCAGCCACTGGCCTGAGCGCCAGGCGCCGCGCCACCCCGCCCTCCGCGGAGCCGGAGGACTGCTATATATTTCTTTTTAATCAATGAAGTCTGAGATCAATAGTCATTCAGTTCGACTATTCAACATGTCCTCAAAAATTTCATTATGAAACTTAAAGCAATTTTCACTCTTAAGTAGCACAGTAGTCCCTCAGTATCTTATTGGTTCTGAGACCCCCTGCGCATAGAAAAATCTGAGGATGCTCTAGTCCCTCACATAAAATGGTGTAGTATTTGCATATAACTTATGAACATCCTCCTGTATACTTTAAATCATCTCTAGATTACTTATAATGCCTAACACAATGTAAATGCTATGTAAATAGTTGTAAATATAAATACTAAATATAATACCTAAATATAAATACTATGTAAATAGTTGGTGTGTGGCAAATTCAAGTTTTGCTTTTTGGAACTCTCTGGAATTTTTTTTCCAAATACTGTTGATCCACGGTTGGTTGAATCTGTGAATGCAGAACCCATGGATATGGAGGGCTGACTTTATTTTTAAATTTTACCATGTTATAGAAGAATATAGAACAAATATATACATTCAGAATCACTATTCCCTGATAGGTGTTTGGGTTTTTTTTTGCGGTACGCGGGCCTCTCACTGTTGTGGCCTCTCCCATTGCGGAGCACAGGCTCCGGACGCACAGGCTCAGCGGCCATGGCTCACGGGCCCAGCCGCTCCGTGGCATGTGGGATCTTCCCGGACCGGGGCACGAACCCGTGTTCCCTGCATCGGCAGGCGGACTCTCAACCACTGCGCCACCAGGGAAGCCCCTGATAGGTTTTTTTAAACACAAGTTTTCAATACAAAAAGAAATACATTATTCAACTCATAACATTACAATGAAATTATTTGGGTAAAGGATTCTCTCATGAAACAGGTCAATACTAGTAGATCCTTCCTCATACCTTATTAGGCAGCAAAACTTTTGGTTTGTCTGGTTTTTTGTTTGTTTGTTTTTTGAGCAAGGAATCATGATTTAAATCCTAACAACAAAAGAAAAAGAAATAGAAGAACTTATACTGGAATAATGATAACTCAAGAATCTGGAGATGAGAATTAAATTTATTAGCAACAAGCCAAACTTGGGTAAATGAAACTCAAGTAAATACCCCGAGATTTGAAATTAAGGATAATTTAAGATGAAAAAATAATGTAGGGGAGCAAAATCTGCCACCCCAAAATGTGTCTCTCTGGCATGAAGATTATTTTAAGTTGATTATTTTTTTTTATTGGGGTATAGTTGTTTTACAATGTTGTGTTAGTTTCTACTGTACAGCGAAGTGGAGTTCCCTGTGCTATACAGCAGGTTCTCATTAGTTATCTATTTTATACATATTAGTGTATATATGTTAATCCCAATCTCCCAATTCATCCCAACCCCCCTTTCCCCTTTGGTGTCCATACGTTTGTTCTCCACATCTGTGTCTCTATTTCTGCCTTGCAAACCAGTTCATCTGTACCTAGAGACTGTCATATAGAGTTGATTATTTTTAAGAAACAAATGACTCAGGAGGCACTTTTACCTCCCCCTTAACTGCCTAAAAGAATTTAGATACAGGGCCCGTACCAAGAAGGGAGCTATCACCGTTAGATAACTACATGTGACGTAGACAGGGAGGAACCTAGCAAAGTCTGTTTGTTAAAATTCCTCACTGTGTCCCATTGTTTCTGCATGGCCCTGCAAACATTTATTTACCGAACATTTGCTCTTTTCATCTTCCTGTGAATTGCTTTCCTTCCCTTTGCAGTCCCAGACCCCTAGCCCCTTCTCCTCAGCCCCTTAGTCAAGAATGACAGATAAACCTCATTTTGCCTGTCTTTGGAATCACCCATGTTTATATGGATTCCCTATACATATGTAACTAAATTTTGTTTTTTTCTCCTGTTAAGCTGTCTTAATCTCATTTTAATGATTCAACCAGCCAAAAGAACCTAGAAGGGTGGGAGGAAATTATGCCCCCCCAAAAAAGTAACAATAATGCATTTCTTTTAACCCTGATCACTTTAAATCCCATGGCTCACACAATACCTTCCTGACTGCTCCAGCCCCCCTATACTCTCTCTCTAAAATCAATACCGCTTCCCTCAAATTTATTTCCCTTTGTCACTTTTCTCCAGGTTCTAGGTGGGAATGACTTTTTCTGCCTAAATATCTGATAAATGCCACAGGCATATCTGCAGTGCTTGAGGAACCCAAGGTCTGTACATTGGCAATATGATATGGTGATTTATAATAAGAAATATATATTTGGTTTTTGTCCCCATTTCTGGCACAGAGTTCTTAAAACTCTTAGAATTTCCTAAGTGATGAGAGCGATAAGGTCTCTTTTGTTACGTTAATGAAACATGATTGAAAAGCACCAGGATGGGGGCTGGTTGCCAGTGGAGCCAACCACGTTTATTATAAATCACCATATCA
>NW_021703779.1:38964097-38979493 GCF_005190385.1 Monodon monoceros
CCACATCTCCCGGGAGGGGAGAGGGGCGGGAATTTGAGTTTATTCACCAACGGCCAATGATTTAATCAATCGTGTCTCTATAAAGAAGCCCCTGTGAACACCAAAAATGACAGGGTTTGGAGAGCTTCTGAGTTGGCAAACACGTGGAGATGTGGGGAGAGTGGTGAGCCCAGAGAGGGCATGGAAGCTCTGTGCCCTTTCCACCATACCTTGCCCTATGCATCTCTACCACCTGGCTGTTCCTGAGTTATATCCTTTTATAATAAACAGGTTATCTAGTAAGTAAAGTGTTTCTCTGAGTCCTATGAGCAGCCCCTCCCAAGGAGGAGGTCATGGGAACCTCCAATCCACAGCCAGTTGGTCAGAAGCACAGGCGACAATCTGGACTTGCGAATGGCATCTGAAGGAGGGGAGGTAGTCTTGTGGAACTGAGCCCGTAACCTGTGGGGATCTGAGGTTATCTCCAGGTAGATAGTGCCAGAGCTGAGTTGACTTGCAGGACACTCAGCTGCTGTTGAGAATTGCTTGGTACGGGGGAAAAATACACACTGGAATTGACACCAGAATTGTAGCTAGCCCTCAGTTTTAGGGAGATTTTCACAGGTATTCGTTTAAATGAACTAACAGGAATCAAATTGGGATCTAAAGGAAGGAGGAAGCAGGAGATAAGAGTTAAGAAACTCAGGGGGATGGGGCATCGATAAAGTAGAGGGAAAAAGTATCTTCCTCATAATTTTGCCTGTAATTGGGTCCACCTAAAGGAATCACATGGCCAATCTCTTTGTAAAATAAAGAGGTCTTTGCTAACATGAGAAATCCCCTCACTACCACTGCCTAATTGTTCTAATAAATCTGCAAATGCTCCAAACGTTACATAATATTTATGACTGGGCAGTGAGTTAAAATATTCTTTGTCCTCACTGACCTTTTATTCATCCCACACTACAAAATTCGAAGAAAACTCCAGATCATGTTGTTTCCCAGCAGTGCACATAAATTTCAAGTGGAAATAACTGCATGGTGATTTTACAACAGGTGAGCTCATCCACAGCACTCAGTCCCTCCTGTTTTAGACGAGGACGAGCCTGCTTGTATTTCTGTAAAACACCCCGCCTAAAGGTGCATGATCAGAATCTTAAACATCTGTGTGTATCGGGTTCTGCCTGCACCTCTCCTGATCCTCTCACCCTTTCCACTTTGGCGCACACCAACCTAACTTCCAGCCATCAGCACCTGCACTCCTTCTCCTGAGACCTTCCCTTTGGCCTCTGAGGCCTGATTTGGCTGTCCCTGTAACATGCCACAAGTACCTGGGAATTCATTATTTTCACCCACTTCAGGAGCAGCTCTCAAACAATGACAGGAGTTGATGGATGGGATAACGCTGAGGCACCTATCAGCCACTGGATCCCTGTGTTTCCCAGAGGCATGACGCTCTAGTCATTCACATTTTTACTGGTTTGATAATATGCCCTGTATTAACTCCTTCTCTTCTATTTCTCACTTCCCTACTCCCTTGCTAGTTATTCCCTTCACTTCGTCCAAAAAACCATTTATACTCAAATCCTTGTCTCTGAGTCAGCTTCCAGAGGAAGTCAAAGATACTACGCAACTTTGCATTTTTCAAAATTAATAAAATGTCTATGAAAGTCACAGTATAGCTCGGAACAAAGCAACTTCTTGACAAACGTGGACGGATCCAAAGTCTCCAGTGTGATTTCCAGGTAATTCCAGAGACAGTACCCAAATCTCAAAACAAAATTCAGTTTAATCTGGAGCATAAACAGCATGTGCCACGTAGCATTTTCTGGAAGAAGGAAGAACTATGAAATGCAGAGTGAAATTCAGCAATAATGCAAAATCATGACTCTAAAATGGCTGGAAATCATTGCCTACAAGAGGGCCCCATGACAGCTTTCAATCTGGCTGTCACTAGAGCTACTTAAGATGTCAGAGAAGTTGGCAATAAATTACTTATTCATCAATGGTGAAAAAAAATGTAGCTGCCGATCTGTAAAACCACATATCCTTGAAATGGGAAGCAAAGATGGCACTGGATGGAAACCCAGTAAACAGCAGCTGCCCAGTGAGAACAGCAAAGCTGTGTGTGAGCTCATAGGCCCTGGATTTATTTGCTTTGACATTTTTAAAAGGAAATTTAATTGGATTATGTCTCCTTCTAGTTTAAAATTTTCTACTGTAGTACTGGCCACCAGATGCATGCGGGGAAAAGATTGGGAGCCAATTAAATTCCACGCTTCACTGAAACAAGGTTATTTTTATTCGTCCCAAATGTAAGGCTGATAGAGTCATGTTAGTGATTTCACTCTGTTACTCCCCCTCCGCTCAATCAAAAAAAGGATGTTTTTATCCATGAATTTGTAGAAAAATCCAGTACTGTGTATGGAATTAAAATTGTGGTTTTCTTGGATTTTCTTCCTTCTACTAGGTTGACATGACCTTGGAAATAATCAAATTAAGTTGACAGAAATCATAAAAACAATTAAATTTCAGTAAAATCAAATGGAAATTAATTTGGGGAAGAAATTTTACAGATACTTGTTGAGATAATCAAGAACCTTCTGATGACATAAGGAAAAACTCAAAGCCAGGAGATTTGCGTATATGCCTATCCATTTCTGTCTTTACTGTAATGCCAGTATTTCACGATTGCTTCTCTTTGCCCTAGACAAAGCTTCAGTAGAGTTGTCATCTGTGTGACTGCAGCTAAAACACAGTTGTAACTTTTAAACAAGAAATCTTTCCTTGAAATTGCATTACGGGGCAAGTAAAGTTTTCAAGTAGACATGGATATTTTTTAGCTTTAGTGATAGCCTTATTCATACAATTCAAGTAGACATCATCCAACCCTTTAAATCACAGTAGACTCTGGAAGTTTCCTACTAGGTCACCGCTTTGTGTTACGTAATCAGTATGTGTTTACCAGTTATTTTTTTAAGTCTTATGAGAATGATTAATAATCTTTTATTTCAACTGTTTAATTCAACTTGAAATATTAGACATAACTTCGGTTACTTAAAGAGTTGGCACTAGCCCCTAACTATATAATCTTGACCTTTAGGAATGCCTTGAGTCTCAGCTTCCTATCTATAAATTGGGAATGATACTTATTCTCACAAAATGGTTGGGACAATAAAGTGTCACAGGGTATTCCACCCTCTAAATACCAAAAGGAGATCCTCGACAAGTGGGGTGCCCAAAGATATATCCCAAGGTGTACGCCACTGTCCTCTACTCCCCAGTGCCCAGGCTATATATCATCCTGTTGTGACAAGAGGAAACTTTAGAGCCAATTGTTAATGCTTCTGCAGCTCTCGTGCTCGTAAAATGAAGCCACATCCAATTTTCCTCAGAAACGTCAAAGGATAAGATGCCAGTCACACAGTGCAAGTTATAAAGTTTATATGAGAACCGATTTCGTGTTATTTTTAAAAACGTGACTTCTGAGATTAACCAGGCAGGCTCTAAACAGCGGGACCTCTTTTGCCAGTTTTACAGCTACCATCTGTGAGCAAGCACAATAGAATGGAATTGGGGTCTCTAGGCCGTGACAGCACCAGGGCGACATGCTGAGACCACAGACAGTCACATAATGGAGTGAGAATTAAATTACAGCCCCAGTGGCTCACCATGGGCTGCTGTGGAGGACAGGCGGAGGCCCAGCCAAGGGAGCTCCTGAGAATCCAGGCTACAGGCCACAGTCAACAATCCTGGTGGGTGACAGTCAGCTTCCACCCATCCACATAGGGAAACCTCTCACCAACTCAAAGCTGGACTCGCTACAACCACAGTCCTCTCTGTGAATTTTGCTTCTTTGTTGTTGGTCCCCAGGCCTACTAGCTGATGCCATGTAACAATCACATGTAGGTGGAGCCCCATCGGAGTCAGAAGGACCAGTCCTAACATCCAGCAGACCCAGCTTCAGGAGCTGTTAATCTTAAAAGCTGGCTGTGAGGCTTGCTCACTGGAGCCCCAGTCTTTACTCTGGTAACAGACTGTGCTGGCTCATCCTCCATTTGCCCCTCAAGATCCATCTTTTGCCCTTCTCACCAAGCTCTCTGCCCTGGGAGACTGACCTCTGTGGACCGCATCACTTCTCGAGCTTCCTTGGTTCTCTGGCTTCCAAATGGGTCCAGCCAATGGGAAGCAGCGAGAGGTCAGGGTATTGATTCCACTTCCCCTCTCCCTGCTTCTTTCCTGCCCAACCACGCTCTTCCACTGGATTCCAGTAATACAAGTCCCTCCCTGCTTCTGCAGACCCAGGGATGGTAAAGGCTTCCCACTCTAGCTAGGCCCTGGGCACTCCACTGCCCTGATTGGTTCCCTTAACCCTACCCTCTCCTCTGTCAATAGTCCCTGCATTAAATCCATATCCCGACTCCTCTGAGTGGGTTGTGTATCTCCTGCTAGAACCTCACTGGTATAGGGACTCAGCCTGCTCTGTCCCCTGGTCGTGGCTGAAGGCTTGGTTCAAGCCTGCTGACTGGCCCCCTCTGGTTGCTGAATAGTGCTAACTTCAGGATTCCCCATCACTGTGCTCCCTGTTTTGGAGAGACTCCCTGCTAGAACTCCCTGTGGCACTGCCCTTCCAATCCCAAGTACTATGTACCAGACCACCCCCCTACTCAGCCTGTGGTTGGCTAAAGCCCACAGCTAAGCGGTCTCTTTTCATTTCTCAGTAAGATCCCTAGTTCAGGGAAGAGAGCCTGTTGAGGACAACATTCAGACCGAGAGTAAGGATACCCAGGTTCCGAGTGGAGGCTGGTGACTCCTGGAACTTCAGCCAGAGACAGCTTGTCCAGCTCATACACTGGAGGAAGCACGCAGCCGCCCCACTGCTGGCTTCCACCTGGGCCATACTTCCACACAGAAGCTCAGCCTGCCATTCCTTGTTCTCAACAGAACTTTAACCTGTCACGTCACATTCAAGGCTGGGTACTTTCACAACCTGGTGGATCTTGTCCTGAAGTCCCACATATGATTTTTGGGCTACAGCAGAATCCCTAAGTGTTGGCAATCCCCGAAGCTCGAAGTGATAGGTTTTCTTTGCCCAACTGGGCCCCACAGATCTACGCACCTGGTCCAACTCCTCTACCACTTCCTCTTCTGCCATAATCACGGCCTCTTCTGGCATAACCTCTTTCTTGTCAGTTCCCTGCCACGGGTGAAAGCTCAGACAATAATAGAGGAGCAGGTGTGTGGAGAAGGCTGTGCCACAGGCCAGGCCTCCAGTTCATACCAAGAATAATCAAGAGTGGTTGGTTGCCAAGACATGATATACCAGCCAGAATCCCCTTGAGGAAGGACTTGGTGGCCCAGTTGCTGGGAGACCCCTTCAGGGATTACCTCAGCTACAGAGCTGTCTTGGCTGCAAAGAGCCACATTACCGCAGGTCATACCCCTTTCTAAACCAACCCACAGGGATAAAGTCCAGGCCATTTTGGCCCAACTCAGGACAGCTCTGAAAGGCTCTGAAAGGCCATTCTAGCTCCAGAGTTCCCTTCGGAACAGCCAAGGCTGTCTTTGGACCTACATCGAAGCTCAACTTCTCCCTCTGCCCACTCCTGCCCCTCCCTTCCACAGGTATTGATCCCAAGGACACTCCCAAATAAATATACTGCACATTAAACCCCATCTGCTTCCTGGAGAACCCAACCTGTGACAGGCTCTGACCCAGAGTGTCTCAGGGCATTATTAGATATTAACATTTAGGTACACTTACATGGTTCAGGAGATACTATACTTTTCATTACTCATTCTACTCTCTGAACTATGCAATATTACGCTCAACCCATTTACACTAAATATTTTCACATAGATTACAGACTCACTGATACCATCCCCAAGCTATCTTATATCCTCTTTAATGGAACAATAGCAAGCTCAGGAGTACCAGAGTGCTTCAGACTCTGGAATTTAGTTAAATTCTCATTATTGGTTAAATTGATTAGGTACCATTTGATAACTATGTTCTTCCTTTTTTTAAAAAAAAAAACTGGCTGAAAAAGAACGGCCCTATCCAAATGTCTCCCACAGACTGAACTGCTTCTAGACTTGGTCATCAGAATTGACAAGAGGCCCTAAGACTAAAGTTCTTCTCACCATAAATGAGTAACAATTGAAAGAGCTGACTTACTGCTAAAGCACAGGCCCTATCTGATGCTACACTGCTGTTCTAACTCTTTTCTTTTTTTGGGGGTACGCGGGCCTCTCACTGTTGTGGCCTCTCCCGTTGCGGAGCACAGGCTCCGGACACGCAGGCTCAGTGGCCATGGTTCACGGGCCCAGCCGCTCGCGGCATGTGGGATCTTCCCGGACCGGGGCACGAACTCGTGTCCCCTGCATCGGCAGGCGGACTCTCAACCACTGCGCCACCAGGGAAGCCCAGCTGTTCTAACTCTTACGTTTAATGATAGAATCACTGATCTTAGTCCTCAAGGCCCAGCCCACTGACTTGAGGACATAAGACATCTCCATTTTACGAACAACAGTAATAGCTAACATTTAAGCTGTTACTATGGGACAGGTACTGTGATAAGTGTCTCACGTGTATCAATTCAATCCTTACAAGCAACCTGACAGAAGCACTACTTTTATCTCCATTTTTGAGATGGGGCAATGTGAAAGGTTGAATAACTTACACAGTCACCCAGTGAGTCAATCATAGAGCTAAGGATTTGAGCTCAGCTTCATGTGATTCCAGACCTTCTGCTCTACACTATCTCTCTAAAGAACCTGAGGTCCATGGCTCAGTAACTGCCCCAGTTGACAGAGTAGGTAAGAGATGAAATGGGGGAGGGGTGGCTAAAGGGAAAGTGGATCTCTGGCCTTTCCATGCACTGACTCTTCTTCCAACATGGGTGGTGATCCTTTTGTAGGTCCTTAAGTCAATTTAATGGGTAATGAAGTATATTCAAAAGAAAGAAAGAAGGCGGGAGGAGAGAAGAGAAAAGAGGAAGGAAAGAAAAAAATCATACATCATCACATGCAGTTAGAATAGTATTGTTTCATGAGACGTTTGGGCCATTGTATATGTGCATGCTGGGTTGCTAGGGAAAAATGTCTTTCTTACTGTAGGTTGTAGTACCAAAAGGTAATTAAATTTCATTCAAGCTCAATAGTCATCAGGAAAATAAAAATTCAAGTAACGAGATACCGCATGTTTTCAAAGGCAAAAAATGTAAAAATAACTTGAATGCCTATCAGTAGAGAAATGGATGAATAAATGATTCCATATTCATACTACAGTATTAAAGAATGGCTTAGGTCTACACATATTAAACTAGAGAAATGCCCCATGGTGTACTATTAGGAAAAACACACTGCAGATAAACGCCTGTGGTATGATTATATTTTTGTGCATGAAATGATGAAACCCCCAACCCATAGGTAAACATTTGGGTGGTGGATTGGGTGGAATGGAAAAGGAGAGAAGGAGGAAGTAAGAAAAAAAACACAACAAAGGCCGTTGCTAACTAGCAAAAATAAGTATGTGTATCTTTCAGGATCCCAGAAGAAATAGCAGACATATGCAAACTGTGTAAATTGAGAAGAGTTTAATAAAGAGACTATTTACAAAGTTGTGGCAAGTGTTTAGGAAAAGCAACAAGGGATCCTCCAGACCCTCAGGGACTGTTGCCACCACCTGGGGCTGAAGGGGCACGTGAGGGTGGCTGCCAGAGCCCGGAGTAGACAGCTATGTGGAGAGACCCTCCAGACAGGTACTGTGGCCCTGGGCAGGAGGAGGCAGTCAATCTCTTGTGACTGTCAGGGAGGGAGATGACTTCTGTCTCGTCCCACCCTCCACTCTCCTGCTGGTGCGTCCCATTGGCTCCCCCAACTGGAGGCCAGAGGGCTAGGGGTCCCATTGATGAAGCCCACAAAGATCAGCTGTCTAGGATTCAGAGCAGGGTAGATGGGGTTGGAGAGAAGTCCCAATGGGACAAATGGATGATATCCGACACAGAATACTGTAACATTAAATGAAAAAGTGGAATACAAACTCCATCTATCATTGTTCTTTTTACATGTAAAAATTACATATTTGCATGGATAAGAATTAAAAGGTTACCAAATGACAGTATTTATTTGTTTTTGTGATAGTATCTTGGACTTTAGTTAATTAACTCCAATATCTTCAGTACGATTGTACTTAAATGATTTTTTCCTTTTTCATGCTTTGCGGTAAAACAGACCTGAGCTAAAATTCTAACTCTACCATACCCTGGCTGTTCCCCTAACTTCCTCATCTCTAAAATGGGAATGATAAAAGTATCTACTGTGGGCTTCCCTGGTGGCGCAGTGGTTGAGAGTCCGCCTGCCGATGCGGGGAACGCGGGTTCATGCCCCGGTCCGGGAAGATCCCACATGCCGTGGAGCGGCTGGGCCCGTGAGCCATGGCCGCTGGGCCTGCGCGTCCGGAGCCTGTGCTCCGCAACGGGAGAGGCTGCAACAGTGAGAGGCCCGCGTACCGCAACAACAACAACAACAACAACAGCAAAGTATCTACTGTGACAGGGTGGGAGAGTGGCATGGACATATATACACTACCAAACGTGAAATGGATGGCTGGTGGGAGGCAGCCGCATAGCGCAGGGAGAAAGGCTCGGTGCTTTGTGGACGCCTGGAGGGATGGGATAGGGAGGGTGGGAGGGAGGGAGACGCAAGAGGGAAGGGATATGGGAGCATATGTATATGTATAACTGATTCACTTTGTTATAAAGTAGAAACTAACACATCATTGTAAGGCAATTATACTCCAATAAAGATGTTAAAAAAAAAATCTACCCTCAGAAAGTTGCTCTGAGGATTAAATGAGCGAACAGATTTTTGAGGTCTTAGAACAGTGCTTGACACATAGTAACTGCTTTAAAGTGGTTGCTGTTGTTATGGTGACGAAGGGTCGTCAAGAGCCTCCTACGGGGTCTACTTGTCTCTTTGTCCTCTCTCCAATCTACCCACCGCCCAACCAGAGCAAGCTCCCTTTAAAGGGCATACCTGATCATGTCACTCTCTTCCTTGAAATTTGTCCACGGTCTGCAGACTTTGTAGGACGATACTCAGACCTCACCTGTGCAGCTGTCTCCAGCTTCATTCATCTCCACTCCTCCCTCTGTGCCTCCATCCCAGCCACACCAATTCTTTCCGGTTCTGCACAAGAGCCGCGTTGTCCCATGCCCTAGAGCCTCTGTTGGGAATGCCTCTGGGCATACCATGCCACTTTTCCTACCTAGCTCTTACTATTCATCACTGAAATTTCAAGCATCACCTCCCCTAACACTTCCTGTGCCCCCCAACCCTCCTTAAGGTAGCAATAATGACTGTCTCTAGACCCCAGCGCAGAGCATAGAAACTGCTGAGAGTGGATACTTAAACATGATTTGTCTGAGAATTAAATTTATAAATGAATGAGTTAAGTAATTGCCCCAAAGTCACTCAGCTACGTAAGTGGCAGAGCCAGAATTTGGCCCCAGCTCTGTTTGACTCCAAAGGCCATCAGTGTCTCCCAATCATCTGGAAGTTCTAAGGCTGCCTGACACTCCAGAGTAGCTGCATGCCTGAGGGAACTCCCCAAGGGCACTAGACCAGTTCAGGCCAGAATGAGCTGGTTATCAGAGACCGGGAGGAATAAATGCCTCCTTTCTGGGAGTATCAACCACATGACATTTGCTTTATCAAGGGACTTTCCCAAGAAAATCAATTTCTGGAGCATGTTAAAATATAAACAAACCACCACCCACCCACCCACTCCTTAAAGACAATTGGTCCAAAGAGATCTTAGAGAATTCAGACAATTCCACAATGTTGAGAGCATCATCCGATCACATGAACTCTGTTTTCCCTAACCAAGCATTTTCCTACTGAATTTTTATTTTAAATTTGGCCCCACTATGAAATATACATGTCCATACTATAATGTTTCACCCAAGGCAAACCTGCGTGCACAGCCGCAAACACACTGGGGATTCTTGACATATGCACTATTTGAGACTTGCTCTTGTAGCTTATGATGATATTACCAGAATCCCTTGATAACAGTGTTTGTATCTATTTATAACTGTAACCTATTATCCTATTTTCCATATAATTGGGTACGACTTGGGTTAAAAAACATTCAGCTGCATAAGAAAAATCACGCTCTTATACAGCAGATGTTCACTCAGTATGGAAAGTGAATTAGACTTCAACACAAATACCCAGAAATACATAGTCCTCTTTCCGAAAGCACTGATGTTACTATTTTACATTGAAAAATAATTTTAAGATAAAGGATATTAAAAACGCAAGGGAGGTAGCCACAGCTGGTTTTTAAAACAGGTGTTACTTTTACCTCTTTAATGTACCATACTGCTTCCAATTCGGGCATCGGATTCACTCTCCAGTTCAGGGCACAGAAAAATGACTCGTAATTTATTTGTTTTTCACTGTCTTCAAACCTAAAAATATAATTATAACATTCGATTTGACTCAGTCTGCAGATTTCAGGACCAAACTGTCAGCTTAAATCCACCATGAAAACATACTACTAGATGTGCTTCAATACTGATATTTTTCTTATTTCTTATTACCTTGTTTTCTCTTTCTAACCCTCCAGAATGTAAATTCTTTGAGAGCAGAGACCTCACACATCTAATTCACCGAAGTATCCCCAGGACCTAGATCAATGCTGGCACATAGTAGGTGTTCAACAAATACTTGTTGCAGTTGCCATAGAAACAAATTAATTTATTCAGCAGCTATTGTTATATTTTGTTAACAGTACTGAAGCTCCTCTTAGTTTAACAGGTTGATACTATGTCAGTAAAAATTTTAAAACGTCTTCATTTTTCTTAAATTGTATGCCTTTTAAATCTTTAAAGCAAGCCTAGATTCATTTTGTCTCCTAATATATTTTTAGGAAAAATAAAAGGCACTTTAATCATTTATCATGTAGCCATTAAAAGGGGTTATGTAGATCCATATATGTTGTCATGGAAATGTGTTAATAATATATTGTTGAGTGGAAAGGAGGTTATAAAATAGAATGCAGAGTTATGGTCTCACTTTAGGTTTATATTTGTACAAAACAACATTTAAAAAGTCTAGCAACAATACACGGAATTATTAAGAACAGCTACCTGTAGCAAGAGAGATTATAATTTTTGCTTTTTCTTTAGACTCTTCTGTATCATCTGAATAGTTTTAAATTCATAATCAGAAGATATTAAGCCCATTTTCATTTTGAAAAACAACAACAACAAATGATTACCCTGCACCATAAAACTGTAGGTCAAAAATAACTAATCTGTTTGACTGCTATTTCCTAATTATGGAAACTGACATAAATTTATCCTTAACCATAATAGAGTTTTGGCAATTAAGACCCCCAAATTTCAAGACAATTGCTATAATGACCTAAACACAGACAAAATACTTCTTACTGTAATACCTCAATGCTATTTTTCTATTCTGAATTTGACCACCTCTGGCAATTTCTAAGGCTAAATACATACTGGTTATGTAACACGATTTTTTTGAAGAAAAAGACAAAGGTGGTCACTAAGGCACTGTTACAAGCACCCTGCTCCAGGCTCCTGCCCTTCTCTCAGGACCTCTAACTCAACACGCCCCTCCAACCAGCAAGTGAGGTGCGCAAAGTTACTACTGCAAGATGAACAGAGGGTAATTAATTATAAGAAAACTCAGTGATAACAGAAGCAGGAAAAAAAAACCTATTCATAATCAGTCAAAAGGCTTTTCTCTTTTTTTTAATCAAAGCATGAAGAAAATAATAGCTCATATTTATAAACTAATAACAATTAGCAGCAATAAATTAAGTGTTACGTGATGAAGTTACATAGACTCATTAAGCTAAACAAAGTAGAATAAACAGAGTGATCAGAAGAGGGGAAAGGGAATTCAGTCATTCTTTTGTGTACATTTTCTTTGGCCAAGGATTCTGGGATACAACTCCAGTATGCTGCCCCCTACCACTGTTTATCCTTTGAATTTTGGCTCACTCATCATTTGAACTCTTTGAAAGGACATGTTCTGTTTATGGAAATATTTGTAGCCAAAATGCAGGACCATTATGTCTTTTATTTGCATGTGTTTAGGGAGAAGAACTAAAACTCAATCAATTAAAGATATTTTGTAAGAAACTCCTTTAGCATGGTGCCTTGAAGAAAAGTATTCCCTAATACTCTGAATAGGAGCTGAGGTCACAGAATGAGATCATGGAGGGCCTTTGACTTTCATACTAAGGACAGCTAAGAGCCATTGGAGTATATTGTATAGAACAGTTACCAGATCTAAGTTATATTTTCTGAAGATCACTCTAGCTGATATATTGCAACTACAATGTAGGGGCAAGGCCAAAGTGGCAAGGGCAGTTAGCGGTCTTCTGCAGTAATCCGGACAAGAGATAATGGTGGCTTAGGTGACAGTGGTGGCAGTGGAGGCAGGGCAGTGAGGAGTGGTGAAGCCTGAATATATTTTGAGTGTAAGACTCCTGAAGGATTGCATATAGTGTATAGGGGAGGTGAGGGGGAGAATGAATAGGAACGGATTCAGAACAACTCCCAGGGTTTTACTTGAGCAACTGGAAAAACAGAGTTGCCCGAACTGAGATGGGAAGGACTGCAGGAGCTACAGGTTGGGAGGAAAGACTGGGAGTTTGGTTTTGGATGTGTTACATTTTGATGGGAAGTGAGCAGTTGGGTATATGAGTCTGTAGTTCAGGGAAGATGTTTGAGTTAGAGATAGAAATGTGGGAGTCATTAGCATATAGATGATATTTAAAGCCACCAGACTGGAAGACTGAATGAGGTCACCAATGAACAAAATTTCTTCATCTGTTCCTACAATACAGAATTTAATTGTTGGTAAATTCCCATCACATCAATGACAGGAGGCACGTATTGAATCCTAGAGGTTTCAGAAGTATAATATCCCAGTAATTTGGGAACCAGTCAAAAGACCACCAAACAGATTTAGAATTACACCATCCCTCATACACAGTCCACTAACCAGTCCTGAAGGTTCTACCACCATAGCATATCACAAGTCTCTTTCTCTCCATCTTTTCTACGATTCACTAATTCGAAGCCACCATCGTCTCTCACCTGGATTACAGGAATAGCTTTTGTATCTTGGTCTTGCTGCTTCTATTCTTACCTTGCTGCAAACCATCCTCCACCAGAATGATCTTTCTAAAACATAGATGTGATCAATTACTTCCTTGTTTACAACTGTGCAATGGCTTTCCAATCCACTTAGAACGCAAGCTGAACTCCTTACCAGGGTTTATAAAACCGCACATAATCTGGTCCCTGCTGACCTCTCTGACCTCCTCTGAAAACTCTCTCCTGTTCACAATGTTCCAGGTACACCAGCTTTCTTCTTGCTCTCTGAGCATACCAAGATCGTTCCCAGCAATGCAAGGCATTTGCACCTTCTGGTTCCTTTGTCTGGAAAGTCTCAATTCCAAAGTCTCAATTCAAAGGCCTCAGAAAGGCCTTCCTGCAGTTCCTCTTACCTAACCGAGTCCCCATGCCTAAGTCTGCATTTGCCCTGGATGATGGCACTGGATGGTACAGGAAAACTTCTGGAAGTCACCACTGGAAGTCCTATTATCACACCTCCTTAACAATTCGTCTTATATTTACTCATGCTCACCTGTTAACCCTGGGCCCCCAGCACTCTTTCCTGCCCAACTCATGATATGTCAGACTCAACACATCTAACAATTTACCCATCTCAAAAGATATTTGGGAAGGATATTCCTGAATCAAATGATATTCGGGAAGGATCAAAGGCTGTAAATGAAAGAGTACACAGCTTAGAAATGATGTATAAAATCTTTTTGAGGAAAAATGTTTGAAAGATTTAATCTTTCCAAAGTCCCAAAGCCAGGCCTCAGGGAAGAGTTGAGTTAATGTGGTAAAATACTCCAAGTTTCTCTTTTCAGTTCTGTCTTGGAGGATTTCAATGGATATGGGAATCCCCCCAAAAGGAGCAAGGGAGAAAAGAACAAAGAATCTTTCAATTAAAAGGGATAAAATTAGCCAATGCTTCTTGGAAGAATTCTTTGCTCTTGGGAAGTGGATAGAGTTGCAGTAAATCACGATGGGTCACTCACAAATATTTATCTCCCTTTCCCAGCAAAATCTCACCAAAATGACAACAAAGAAATAAAAATAGGTGATAACCCCCAATGGCAAAGATAGCTGGAAAACAAGGCAACAGTGGACAAGAGATTTCAAAATCGTTTGCAAGATGGAAATCAGACTAAGGATTGGTAACTGGCTCAGCAGAGCTGAGGAAGGGAAGCTGAACTCGAAATGTCCATGGAAGAGGCAGGGGGCACTTAGAGATTAGCCAGTGTGGCCCACAAAACTTCTGAGAGGCTCAGCGATTACAGACTCCAGGTGCCAATAAAGGCAGGGATACGGTGGGGGCCGGAAAACAGGACTGTTTGAAAGCCTAAATAAAGCAAGAGCAGCTGAACCCTCAAGTATCTCCTTGTACACTGTACTCTTCCCTACAGGGGAGTGAGGCTTGTTCTCCAGAGAAATTCAACGAAAGCAGTTCTAGTCTTGGGGAGAGGAAGCATAATGGAGGGTAGAGAAGAACATTACACACTATACTGAACTTGGGTCTCTCAGCCCCCTTCCTTCTCCTTTTCTGTTTCCAGAACACCAGTGGCCATACTTAAATTCTCTTCCTTTCCCCTATCCCACCCTCCCTCCTAGCCCCACAGGAGAAGATAGGATTCTCCTCTCAATACTCTGAATGGCCCCAAATTGTGGCTTCTGGGGATTACCTAATGAAAATGTGGGCTAGGAGATGACTCATGCAGTGAAACCCACTAATCAACAAGACCCACCCCCCAAAGCTTCCAACATTAAGGACAGAAGTCAAAATGGCAACAGGAAAAAAGAAAAGGTATCAAGCAACAAAGATAATTCAGGTAGCAGAGGGAAAGATGTGAGATAAGAGGATATATTACACCCACAAAAAAAGAACAGAAGACTAAAAATAGGAACCAAAAGTGTGCTCTTGGAATAAAAAACATGATAGTAGTAAATAGATGCAGAAGAAGGGGTGGAATGTAAAGTTGAGGAAACCCCTTAGTAAGGACATCATAATGACAAAGAAAAATTGGGGACAGAACGATCCAAATTCAAGAGAGCCAAAATCTTAATGATAGGAGTTCTCACAAGAGAAAAATAAAAATGGAGGAAAGGAAATTATTTTAAAATTAATGGAAAATTTATCAGAGCCAAAGGACAGAGTCTCCAGACCGGAAGGGCCCATAAACTGTTAAGCACAATGAATCTATATACAGACACACACACACACACACACACACACACACACACACACACACACACA